>NC_087156.1:13146996-13476996 GCF_035594125.1 Scylla paramamosain
CGTAAAACACGAAAAAGACACGTTTAAAGTAATTATGTTTTGGATTCCAACATAGAATGACTTCAATATCATTTATTGTTTTGGTGACTAACATGCTGAAAAACACTAGAAACACAGGTTTCTCGTAAAGTCGTTTAATTTCTCCATATAATTGGCTTTGCATGCACTTCGTGGTTTCGAAAAAAAAGTCCGAAAAAAAGCTAAAATTAACATTTTTGATGATGTTCTTTTACACATAATTTCCCTGAATTTTGTCAGAATTTTGGCATCTCAGTACCTATCAAGAAGAATAACAAAAAAAGAAAATCCTATTTATTAATTATTTCTGTTTTTTTTCTCTATGAAGAGGTTTTAGCTTTTTGGTACTTATGGAACTTAAAAACACGCATAATACACGTTTTTCGTAATATCCTTTCGTTTCCCAGACATAAGGTTCTTTGTATGCATTTGAGTGTTTTTAGAGGTAACATGATCAAAAACACTCAAAATACATGTTTTTGGTAATGTTAATCTGTTTCTCCATAAAAGGTGTTTTGCATGTGTTTTAGCGTTTTGGAGTTAAAAAAACACTTAAAGGCAAGTTCTTGGTAAAAGTTGCTTTTATTCCCATGTAATGTGATTCCCCTCCTTTTTAATGCATTATCGCCTAACTCTCTCAAAAACCCTCAAAAGACACTTTTCTGGTAATATCATTTTTTTTCCCACATCAAGCTTGTTTCGCGTGCAATTTGGGGTTCTTGTAACTAAGAATGTGAAAAACACTCAAAATACACGGATTTAGTAATGTTATTCTGTTTCTTAATTAAGAGTGTTATTCAGGAGTTTCAGCATTTTGGTATCTAAGAAACTTCTCCATATACACTAGTTTTTGCGTTATTTGCTTTGTGGTTCTTGTGAAACTATAAAATACTCATTATACATGTTTCTCGTAATGTCTTTTTGTTTCCCAATATAGAGTGCTTTGCATCTATTTTCGCGTTTTTTTTTTTTTTTTAGTTACAAGCTCAAAAATACTTAAAATATACCTTTTTGGTAATGTTATTCTATTTCTTCATATTGGTCTGTTTGCATCCGTTTTAACGTTTTTTACGTAAAACACTGTTCTGTATTCTCAATTAAGAGTGTTATTCCTGAGTTTCAGCATTTTGGTATCTAAGAAACTTATCCATATACACGAGTTTTTGCGTTTTTTGCCTTGTGGTGCTTGTGAAACTATAAAATACTCATTATACAAGTTTTTCGTAATGTCCTTTTCTATCTCAATATAGAGTGCTTTCTATCCATTTTCGCTTTTTTTGTAGATAAGAAGCTCAAAAACACTGAATATATACCTGTTTTGGTAATGTTATTCTACTTTTTCATATTCACTGGTTTGCATTCGTTTAGCGTTTTTTCTACGTAAAACACTGAAAAGACACTTTTTCAGCAATTTTTTTGATGGATTCCCATATTGAGTTACTTCCATATTATATATATCGTTTTCGTGCCTAACATACTGAAAAACACTCAAAAGACAGGTTTCTGGTAAAGTCGTTTAATTTCCCCATATAGATGGCTTTCCATGCACTTTACGGTTTGGTACATAACAGTCCGAAAAAAAAACTACAATTAAATTTTTTTCATAATTTTCTTTTTTCACATAATTTTCCTGAATTTTGCAAGAATTTTGGCATCTTGGTACCTATGAAGATGAATAACAAAAAAAATAAATTCCTTTCTTTTTATTTTATTTATTTATTTTTTCTATAAACAGTGTTATTTATGGGTTTTAGCTAAATGGTACTTAAAGAACTTAAAAACACTCGTAATACATGTTTCTCAAAATGTCCTTTAATTTCCCAAACATAAGGTTCTTTGCATGTATTTAAGCATTTTTATAGGTAACATGATCAAAAACACTCAAAATACATGTTTTTGGTAATGTTATTCTGTTTCTCCATAAAGGGTGTTTTGCATTCGTTTTAGCGTTTTGGTATATAAGGATTCCCACATAGATTGACTTCAATATTATTTATTGTTTTGGTGACTAACATGCACAAAAACACTAGAAACACAGGTTTCTCGTAAAGTCGTTTAATTTCTCCATATAATTGGCTTTGCATGTACTTCATGGTTTGGTACATAATAGTCCGAAAAAAAGCTAAAATTAACATTTTTGATAATGTTCTTTTTACACATATTTTCCCTGAATTTTGCTAGAATTTTGGCATCTCAGTACCTATGAAGAAGAATAACAAAAAAGAAAATCCTATTTTTTAATTATTTCTTTATTTTTTTTTTATAAAGAGGTTTTAGCTTTTTCGTACTTATGGAACTTAAAAACACGCATAATACACGTTTCTGGTAATGTCCTTTCATTTCCCAGACATAGGTTTCTTTGCATGTATTTAAGCGTTTTTAGAAATAACATGATCAAAAACACTCAAAATACATGTTTTTGGTAATGTTAATCTGTTTTTCCATAAAGGGTGTTTTGCATGTGTTTTAGCGTTTTGGTATATAAGGAGTTAAAAAAGACTTAAAGGCAAGTTCTTCGTAAAAGTTTGTTTTATTCCCATGTAATGTGATTGCCCTCCTTTTTAGTGCTTTATTGCCTAACTCTCTCAAAAACCCTCAAAAGACACTTTTCTGGTAATATCATTTTTTTTCCCACATAAAGTTTGTTTCGCATGCAATTTGAGGTTCTAGTAACTAAGAATGTGAAAAACACTCAAAATACACGCATTTAGTAATGTTATTCTGTTTCTTAATTAAGAGTGTTATTCAGGAGTTTCAGCATTTTGATATCTAAGAAACTTCTCCATATACACTAGTTTTTGCGTTTTTTCCTTTGTGGTTCTTGTGAAACTAAAAAAATACTCATTATACACGTTTCTCGTAATGTCTTTTCTTTCCCAATATAGAGTGCTTTGCATCTATTTTCGCGTTTTTTTTTTTTTTTTTTGTTGGTTACAAGCTCAAAAATACTTAAAATATATCTTTTTGGTAATGTTTTTCTATTTCTTCATATTGGTCTGTTTGCATCCGTTTTAGCGTTTTTTACGTAAAACACTGAAAAGACACGTTTTCAGTAATTTTGTTTTGGATTCCCATATAGAGTGACTTCCATATTATTTATCGTTTAGGTGCCTAACATGCTGGAAAACACTCAAAAGACAGTTTTCTTGTAAAGTAGTTTAATTTCCTCATATAGATGGCTTTGCATGCACTTTAGGGTTTGGTACATAACAGTCCGAAAAAAAAGCTAAATTTAACTTTTACATAATTTTAACTTTACAATTTACATACATACAATTTAACTTTACATAATTTCCCTGAATTTTAACAGAATTTTGTCATCTCGGTACCTATGAAGATGAATAACAAAAAAAAAAAAAACACTCAATAAAGAGTGTTATATGTGGCTTTTAGCTTTTTGGTAAATAATGATCTTAAAAACACTGATAATACACGTTTCTCGTAATGTCTTTTCGTTTCCCAAAAATAGGGTTCTTTGCATGTATTTAAGCGTTTTTATTGGTAACATGATCAAAAACACTCAAAATATATATTTTTCCATATTTCTCCATAAAGTGTTTTGCATGCGTTTTAGCGTTTTGTTATATAAGGAGCTCAAAACACTTAAAGGCAAGTTCTTGGTAAAAATTTATTTTATTTCCATGTAATGTGATTCCCCTGCTTTTTAGTGCTTTATTGCCTATCAAACTCAAAAACACTCAAAAGACACTTTTCTGGTAATGTAATTTTTTTTCCCACATAAAGCTGGTTTCGCATGCAATTTGTGATTTTGGTAACTAAGAATGTGAAAAGCACTCAAAAGGCGTTTAGGCGTTTTTATAGATAACATGATAAAAAACACCCATATTACATGTTTTTGGTAATTTATTCTGTTTCTCCATAAAGTTTGTTTTGCATACGTTTTAGCGGTTTGGTATATATGGAGCTCAAAAACATTTAAAACATTCTTGGTAAAAAATGATTTTATTCCAATGAAAAGTGATTGCCCTGCTTTTAAGTGCTTTATTGCCTATCACGCTTAAAAACACTCAAAAGACATTTTTTTGGAAATGTCATGTTTTCCAACTTAAATCTGGTTTCGCATAAAATTTGGGTTTTTGATAACTAAGAATATGAAAAACATTCAAAATACACGAATTTGGAAAGGTTGTTCGGTTTCTCAATTAAGAGTGTTATTCATGAGTTTGAACATTTTGTTATCTAGGAAACTTCTCCATATACACGAGTTTTTGCGTTTTTTGCCTTGTTGTTCTTTTGAACTATAATACACTCATTATACACTTTTCTAGCAATGTCCCTTTGTTTCCCAATATAGAGTGCTTTGTATCAATTTTAGCATTTTTTTGTAGATAACAAGCTCAAAAACACTCAAAATATACCTTTTTGGTAATGTTCTTTTTTCTTCTATTTCTTGATATTGGTTGGTTTGCATCCATTTTTGCGTTTTTCTACGTAAAACACTGGAAAGACACGTTTTCAGTAATTTTGTTTTGGATTCCCATATAAAGTGAGTTCCTTATTATTTATCAATTTGGTGCTTAACATGCTGAAAAAAAACACTCAAAAGACAGATTTCTGGTAAGGTTGTTTAATTTCCTTATTTAGGAGGCTTTGCATGCAGTTTAGGGTTTGGTACATAACAGTCCGAAAAAAAGCTAAAATCAACTTTTTTTTATAATATTCTCTTATCAAATAATTGCCTTGAATTTTCCCAGAATTTTGGCATTTCGGTATCTATGAAGATGAATAACAAAAAAAAAAAAAATCCTATTTTTTTTATTTTTTTTATTTTATTTATTTATTTTTATTTTTTTTTTTGTATATAAAGAGTGGGTTTTAGGTTTTTGGTACTTAAACTTAAAAACACTCATAATATACGTTTCTCGTAATGTCCTTTTGTTTCCCAAACATAAGATTTTTGCATGTATTAAAGTGTTTTTATAAATAACATGATAAAAAATACTCGAAACACATGTTTTTGCTAATTTTATTCTGTTTCACCATGAAGTTTGTTTTTGCATACGTTTTAGCGGTTTAGTATATAAGGAGCTCAAAAACACTTGAATGCAAGTTCTTGATAAAAATTGGTTTTATTCAAATGTAATGTGAGTGCCCTGCTATTTAGTGCTTCATTGCCTATCAGGCTCAAAAACACTCAAAAGAATTTTTTCTGGTAATGTCATTTTTTTCTCACATAAAGCTGGTTTCGCATGCAATTTGGGGTTTTGGTAACTAAGAATGTGTAAAGCTATCAAAATACACGCATTTAGTAAGGTTGTTCTGTTTCTCAATTAGGAATGTTATTCATGAGTTTCAGCATTTTGGTATCTAGGAAACTTCTCCATATCCACAAGTTTTTGCGTGTTTTGCCTTTTGGTTCTTTGGAACTATTAAACACTCATTATACACTTTTCTTGCAATGTCCTTTTATTTCCTAATATAGAGTGCTTTGCATCAATTTTCGTGTTTTTTGTAGGTAACAAGCTCGAAAACACTCAAAATATACCTTTTTGGTAATATTTTTCTATTTTTTTATATTGGTTGGTTTGCATCCGTTTTAGCGTTTTTCTACGTAAAACACTCAGAAGACACGTTTTCAGTAGTTTTGTTTGGATTTCCGTATAGAGCGAGTTCCTTATTTATTTATCGTTTTGGTGCCTAACATTCTGAAAAACACTCAAAAGACAGATTTCTTTAAAGGTCGTTTAATTTCCTCATATAGGAGGAGGCTTTGCATGCACTTTAGGGTTTGGTATATAACAGTCCGAAAAAAAGCTAAAAATAACTTTTTTGATAATTTTCTTTTATCATATTATAGCCCGGAATTTTCCCAGAATTTTGGCATCTCGGTACCTATGGAGATGAATAACAAAAAAAAAAAAATCCTATTTTTTAAATTTTTTATTTATTTATTTTCTAAATAATGAGTGTTATTTGTGGGTTTTAGCTTTTTGGTACTTAAGGAACTAAAAAACAATCATAATACATATTTCTCGGAATGTCCTTTCGTTTCCCAAACATAAGGTTCTTTGCTTGTATTTAAGCGTTTTTATAGATAACATGATCGAAAACACTCAAAATACATATTTTTGGTAATGTTATTCTGTTTCTCCATAAAAGGTGTTTTGCATGCGTTTTAGCGTTTTGGTGTGTAATGAGCTCAAAAACACCTAAAAACACGTTCTTGTTAAAAGATTGTTTATTCCCATGTAATGTGATTGCCCTGCTTTTTATTGGTTTATTGCTCAACACGCTCAAAAACACTCGAAAGACATTTTCTGGTATTATTATTTTTTTCCCATATAAAGCTAGTTTTCCATGGAATTTGGGGTTTTGGTAAGTAAGAATGTGAAAAACACTCAAAATACATGCATTTAGTAAGGTTGTTCTGTTTCTTAAGATTTAAAAGTGGTATTCATGAGTTTCAGCATTTTGGTATGTAAGAAACTTCTCTAATACACACATTTGGTAAGGTAGTTCTGTTTCTCAATTAAAAGTGTTACACATGAGATTCAGCATTTTGGTAGGTAAGAAACTTCTTTATGTACTCGAGTTTTTGAGTTTTTTGCCTTGTGGTTCTTGTGAAACTATAAAGCACTCATTATACACGTTTCTCGTAATGTCCTTTTCTTTCCTAATATAGAGTGTGTTTCATCCATTTTCGCATTTTTTTTAGGTGACAAGCTCAAAATCACATCAAAATATATCTTTTAGGTAATGTTATTCTATTTCTTCAAATAGCGTTTTTCTACGTACGAGTAAATCACTGAAAACACACGTTTTCAGTAATATTGTTGAAATTGCTGAAGAAACACTCAAAAGACAGGTTTCTGGTAAAGTCGAGTAATTTCTCAATATAGGTGGCTATGCATGCACTTTAGGGTTTGGTTCATAACGCCAGAAAAAAGCCAAAATAATTTTTTTATAATGATTTTTTTTTTACAAAATTTCCCTGAATTTTTCCAGAATTTTGGTATCTCGGTACCTTTTTTTTTTTCTCTCTATATAGTGTTATTTGTGTGTTTTATCTTTTTGGTACTTAAGGAACTTAAAAACACTGATAATACACGATTATCTTAATGTCCTTTTCTTATACAAACAAAGGGTTCTTTACATGTATTTAAGCGTTTTTATAAGTAACATGATCAAAAACACTCAAAATACATAATTTTGGTAAAGTTATTCTGTTTCTCCATAAAGGGTGTTTTACATGCGTTTTAGCGTTTTGGTATGTAAGGAGTTAAAAAAACTTAAAGGCAAGTTCTTCGTAAAAGTTTGTTTTATTCCAAAGTTATGTGATTTTTCTGCTTATTAGTGCTTTGTTGCATATCACGCTCAAAAACACTTAAAAGACATTTTTCTGGTAATGTCATTTAAACGTTTTTATTGGTAACATGGTCAAAAACACTCAAAATACATGTTTTTGGTAATATTCTGTTTCACCATAAAGTGTATTTTGCCTGCGTTTCAGTGTTTTGGTATATAAGGAGCTGAAAAATACTTAGAGGCAAGTTCTTATTAAAAATTGGTTTAATTCCAATGTAATGTGATTGCCCTGCTTTTTAGTGCTTTATTGCCTAACACGCTCAAAAACACTCAAAAGACATTTTTTGGTAATGTAATTTTTTTTTCCCACATAAAGTAGGTTTCGCATGCAATTTAATTAGATTGTTCTGTTTCTGAATTAAGAGTGTTGTTCATGAGTTTCAGCATTTTGGTATCTACGAAACTTCTTCATATACACTATTTTTTGCATTTTTTGCCTTGTGGTTTTTTTTTAACTAAAAAACACTCATTATACACTTTTCATACAATGTCCTTTTCTTTCCCATTATAGAGTGCTTTGCATCAATTTTCGTGTTTCTTATAGGTAACAAGCTGAAAAAAACACTCAAAATATACCTTTTTGTTAATGTTTTTCTATTTCTTTATATTGATTTGTTTGCATCCGTGTTAGAGTTTTTCTACTTAAAACACTGAGAAGACACGTTTTCAGTAATTTTGTTTTGAATTACCATATAGAGTGAGTTCCTTATTATTTATAGTTTTGGTGCCTAACATGCTGAACAACACTCAAAAGAGAGATTTCTGATAAGGTCGTTTAATTTCCTCATATAAGAGGTTTTGCATGCACTTTAATGTTTGGTACATAACAGTCCGAAAAAAAAGCTAAAATTAACTTTTTCGATAATATTCTTTTATCATATAATTGCCCTGAATTTTTCCAGAATTTTGGCATCTCGGTACTTATGAAGAAAAAATAAAAAAAATAAAATAAAAAAATCCTATTTTTTAATTTTTTCATTGATTTGTTTATTTTTTATCAATAAAGAGTGTTATTTGTGGGATTTACCTTTTTGGTACTTAAGGAACATAAAAACACTCATAATACACGTTTCTCGTAATGTCCTTTCGTTTCCCAAACATAAGGTTCTTTGCATGCGTTTTTATAGATAACATGATGAAAAACACTCAAAATACAAGGTTTTGGTAATGTTATTCTGTTTCTCCATGAAGTGTGTTTTCTATGCGTTTTAGCAGTTTTGTATATAAGGAGCTCAAAAACACTTAAAGGCAAGTTCTTGGTAAAAAATGGTTTATTCCAATGTAATGTGATTGTCCTGCATTTGAGTGCTTTATTACCTATCACGTTGAAAAACATTCAAAAGATACTTTTCTGGTAAAGTCATTTTTTTTCCCCACAAAGCTATTTTTGCATGTAATTTGGGGTTTTTGGTAACTAAGAATGTGAAAAGAACTCAAAATACACGCATTTAGTAAGGTTGTTCTATTTTTCAATTAAGAGTGTTATTCATGAGTTTCAGCATTTTGATATCTAAAAAATCTCTCCATATACAAGAGTTTTTGCGTTGTTTGCTTTGTGGTTCTTTTGAACTATAAAACACTCATTATACACTTTTTTTGCAATGTCCTTTTGTTTCCCAATATAGAGTGCTGTGCATCAATTTTCGCGGTTTTTATAGGTAAAAAACTCAAAAACACTCAAAATATACCTTTTTGGTAACGCTTTTCTATTTCTTGATATTGGTTGGTTTGCATCCGTTTTAGCGTTTTTTTACGTAAAACACCGAGAAGACACGTTTTCAGTAACTTTGTTTTGGATTCCCATATAGAGTGAGTTCCTTATTATTTATCGTTTTGGTGCCTAACATGCTAAAAAGATCACAAAACACAGATTTCTGGTAAGGTCGTTTAATTTCCTCATATTGGAGGCTTTGCATGCACTTTAGTGTTTGGTACATAACAGTCCGAAAAAAAAAAAGCTGAAATTCACTTTTTTGGTAATATTCTTTCATCACATAATTGCCCTGAATTTTCTCAGAATTTTGGCATCTCGGTATCTATGAAGATGAATAACAAAAAAAAAAAAAAAAATCCTATTTATTTATTTATTTTTTTTTTTCTAAATAAAGAGTGTTATTTGTGAGTTTTAGGTTTTTGGTACTTATGGAACTTATAAAAACACTCATAATACACGTTTCTCGTAATGTCCTTTTGTTTCCCAAACATAATGTTCTTTGCATGTACTTAAGCGTTTTTATAGATAACATGATCAAAAACACTTAAAATACATGTTTTTGGTAATGTTATTCTGTTTCTCCATAAAGTTTCTATTGCATGCGTTTAGCCGTTTTTATATATAAGGGGTTAAAAACACTTAAAGGCAAATTCTTCGTAAAAGTTGGTTTTATTCTCATGTAATGTGATTATTCTGCTTTATATTGCTTTCTTGCATATCACGCTCAAAAACACTCAAAAGACACTTTTTTGGTAATGTCATTTTTTTTCCCAAATGAAGTTAGTTTCGCATGTAATTTGGCATTTTTTGTAACTAAGAATGTGAAAAACAATTAAAATACACAATTTAGTAAGGTAGTTCTGTTTCTCGATTAATAGTGTTATTCATGCATTTCATTCTTTTGGTATGTAAAAATTTCTCTATATACAGGAGTTTTGCGTTTATTGCCTTGTGGTTCTTTTAAAACTATAAAACACTCATTATACACGTGTCTCGTAATTTCCTTTTGTTTCCTAATATAGAGTGCTTTACATCCATTTTTGCATTTTTGTAGGTAACAAGCTCAAAAACATTCAAAATATATTTTTTTGGTAATGTTATTCTATTTCTTCATATAGGATGGTTTGCATCCGCTTTAGCGTTTTTCTACGTAAAACACTGAAAAGACACGTTTTCAGTAATTTTGTTTTGGATTCACATATTGACTGATTTTCATATTATTTATCGTATATGTGCCTAACATGCTGAAAAAAAACTGAAAAGACAGGTTTCTGGTAAAGTCGTTTAACTTCCCTATATAGGTGGCTTTCCATGCACTTTAGATTTTGGTACATAACAATCGGAAAAAAAAAGCTATAATTAACTTTCATGACAATGTTCTTTTTTCACATAAATTCCTTGAATTTTGGCAGAATTTTGGCAATTCGGAACCTATGAAGATGAAAAAAAAAAATCCCATTTTTTTTATTTTTTTTATTTATTATTTTTTTTTCTAAAACGTTTTATTTGTGGGTTTTAGCTTTTTCGTACTGAAGAATGTCCTTTCGTTTCCCGAACATAAAATTCTCTTTGCATGTATTTAAGCGTTTTTATATATAACATAATCAGAAACATTATAAATACATGTATTTGGTAATGTTATTCTGTTTCTCCATAAAATGTATTTTGCATGCGTTCTAGCCTTTTGGTATGTAAGGAGCTCAAAAACACTTAAAGGCAAGTTCTTGGTAAAATTTGGTTTTATTCCTACGTAATGTGATTGCCCTGGCCTTTAGTGCTTTATTGCGTAACACGCTCAAAAATACTGAAAAGACATGCAAAGCCTCTCATATGAGAAAATTAAAGACCTTACCAGAAATCTGTCTTTTGAGTGTTTTTCAGCATGTTAGGCACCAAAACGATAAATAATAAGGAACTCACTCTATGTGGAAATCCAAAAGAAAATGACTGAAAACGTGTCTTCTCAGTGTTTTACGTAAAAAAACGCTAAAACTGATACAAACCAACCAATATCAAGAAGCAAAACAACATTACCAAAAATGTATATTTTGAGTGTTCTTGAGCTTGTTACAAAAAAACGCGAAAATGGATACAAAGCATTCTTTATTGGGAAACAAAGGCATATTGCGAAAAAAAGTGTATAATGAATGTTTTATAGTTCAAAAAAACCACAAGGCAAAAAACGCAAAAACTCTTGTATATGGAGAAGTTTCCTATATACCAAAATGCTGAAACTCATGAATAATACTCTTAAATGAGAAACAGAGCAACCTTACTAAATGGGTGTCATAAACACTAAAAGGCAAGTTCTTCGTAAAAGTTGGTTTTATTCCCATGTAATGTGATTGCCCTGCTTTTTAGTACTTTATTGCCTAACACGCTCAAAAACACTCAAAGACACTTTTCTGGTAATGTCATTTTTTTCCCACATAAAACTAGTTTCGCATGGAATTTGGGATTTTGGTAACTAAGAATGTAAAAAAACACACAAAATACACGCATTTAGTAAGGTTGTTTTGTTTCTTGATTAAGAGTGTTATTCATGAGTTTCAGTATTTTGGTATCTTAGAAACTTCTGCATACAGTCGAGTTTTTGCGTTTTTTGCCATGTGATTCTGGTGAAACTATAAAACACTCATTATACACGTTTCTCGTTATGTCTTTTTTTTTCTTATATAGAGTGCTTTGCATCCATTTTCCCGTTTTTTTATGTAACAAGCTCAAAAACACACAAAATAAACTTTTTTGGTAATGTTATTCTATTTCTTCATATTGGTTGGTTTGCATCCGCTTTAGCGTTATTCTACGTAAATCTTTTAAAAGACACGTTTTCAGTCATTTTGTTTTGGATTTCCATATAGATTGACTTTCATATTATTATCGTTTTGTTACCTAACATGCAGAAAAAACACTCAAAAGAGAGATTTCTTGTAAAGTCATTAAATTTCATCAGATAGGTGGCTTTGCATACAATTTATGGTTTGGAACATAACTCCGAAAAAAAAGGTAAAACTAACTTTTTCGATAATGTTTTTTCCACATAATATCCCTGAATTTTGGCAGAATTTTGGCATCTTGGTACCTATGAACATCAATAACAAAAAAATAAAAATGCTATTTTTTTTCTCTATAAAGACTGTTATTTGTAGGTTTTAACGTTTTGGTACTTAAGGAACATAAAAACATTCATAATACACATTTCTCGTAATGTCCTTTCGTTTCCAAAATATGGGGATCTTTGCATGTATTTAAGCGTTTTTATAGGTAACATGATAAAAAGAAACACTCAAAACACTTATTTTTGGTAATGTTATTCTGCTTCTCCATAAAGGAGTGTTTTGCATGCCTTTTAGCGATTTGGTATGTAAGGAGCTGAAAAACACTTCAAGGCAAGTTCTTGGTAAAAGTTGGTTTTATTCCAATGTAATATGATTGCCCTGCTTTTTAGTGCTTTATTGCCTAACACGCTCAAAACACTGAAAAGATACTTCTGGTAATGTCATTTTTTTCCCATATAAAGCTAGTTTCGCATGCTATTTAGGGTTTTGGAAAAGAATATGAAAAAAAAAACACTCAAAATACACTCATTTGGTAATGTTGTTCTGTTTCTCAAATAAGATTTTTATTCATGAGTTTCAGCATTTTGGTATCTAAAAAAATTCTTTATATACACGAGTTTTTGCGTTTTTTGCCTTGTGGTTCTTGTGAACCACAAGTTCTTTTGCCCGAAAATAATAAGACACTCATTATTCATGTTTCTCGTAATGTCCTTTTCTTTCCCAATAGGGAGTGCTTTGCATCCATTTTCGCGTTTTTTGTAGGTAACAAGCTCAAAAACACTCAAAATATACCTCTTTGGTAATGTTATTCTATTTCTTCATATTGGTTGGTTTTCATCTGTTTTAGCGTTTTTCTACGTAAAACACCGAAAAGACACGTTTTCAGTAATTTTTGTTTTCGATTCTCAAAGAATATTGCCAGAATTTTCGGATGAATATTTTCGATGAATAACAAAAAAAAAATATATATATATATTTTCTTTTCTTTTTTTTCTCTATAAAGAGTGTTATTTATGGGTTTTATCTTTTTTGGTACTTAAGGAACTTAAAAAACACTCATAATACACGTTTCTCGTAATGTCCTATTGTTTCCCAAAAATAGGCTTCTTTACATGTATTTAAGCGTTTTTATTGGTAATATGATCAAAAACCCTCAAAATACATGTTTTTGGTAATGTTCTTCTGTTTCACCATAAAGTGTATTTTGCATCCGTTTTAGTGTTTTGGTATATATGGAGCTCAAAAACACTTAAAGGCAAGTTCATGTTAAAAATTGGTTTTATTCCAATGTAATGTGTTTGCCCTGATTTTTAGTGCTTTATTGCCTAACACGCTCAAAAACACTCAAAAGATATTTTTTATAGTAATGTCATTTTTTACCCACATAAAGCTGGTTTCGCATGCAATTTGGGGTTTTGGTGACTAAGAATGTGAAAAGCACTCAAAATACACGCATTTAGTAAGATTGTTCTGTTTCTCAATTAAGAGTGTTGTTCCAGAGTTTCAGCATTTTAGAATGTAAGAAACTTCTCTATATACACGAGTTTTTACGTTTTTTGCTTTGTAGTTCTTCTGAAACTATAAAACACTCATTTATACACGTTTCTCGTAATGTTCTTTTGCTTCCGAATATAAAGTGCTTTCCATCCATTTTCGCGTTTTTTTTTTTGTAACAAGCTCAAAAACACTCAAAATATACCTTTTTGGTAATTTTTTTCTATTTCTTCATATTGGTAGGATTGCATCCGTTTTAGCGTTTTTCTACGTAAAACAAAGAAAAAACACGTTTTCAGCAATTTTGTTTTGGATTCTCATATAGAGTGAGTTCCTTATTATTAATCGTTTTGGTGCCTAACATGCTGAAAAACACTCAAAAAACAGATTTCTGGTAAGGTCGTTTAATTTTCTCATATAGGAGTCATTGGATGCACTTTAGTGTTTGGTACATAACAGTCCGAAAAAAAGCTAAAATTTTCTTTTTTGATAATTTTTGTTTTATCATATAATAGCCCTGAATTTTCTCAGAATTTTGGCATCTCAGTACCTATGAAGATTAATAACAAAAAATAAAATCCTATTTTTTTATTTTCTTACTTTTTTTCTAAATAAAGATTCTTATTTGTGGGTTTTAACTTTTTGGTACTTAAGGAACTTAAAAACACTTATAATACACGTTTCTCGTAATGTCCTTTTGTTTCGGAAACATTAGGTTTTTTGCATGTATTTAAGCGTTTTTATAGATAACATGATTAAAGACACTTAGAATATATGTTTTTGGTAATTTTATTCTGTTTCTTCATAAAAGGTGTTTTGCATGCGTTTTAGCGTTTTGGTATGTAATGAGTTCAAAAACACTTAAGGCAAGTTCTTGGTAAAAGTTGTTTTTATTCCCATGTAATATGATTGTCCTGCTTTTTAGTGCTTTATTGCCTAACACGCTCAAAAACACTCAAAAGACACTTTTTTGGTAATATCATTTTTTTCCCACATAAAGCTAGTTTTGCATGGAATTTGGGGTTTTGGTAAATAAGAATGTGAAAAAAACTCAAAACACAGGCATTTAGTAAGGTTGTTCTATTTCTTAATTAAAAGTGTTATTCATGAGTTTCAGCATTTTGGTATGTAAGAAACTTTTCTAATACACACATTTGGTAAAGTATTTTTGTTTCAAAATTAAAAGTGTTATTAATGAGTTTCAGCTTTTTGATATGTAAGAAACTTCTTTATGTACACGAGTTTTTGAGTATTTTACCTTGTGGTTCTTGTCAAACTATAAAACACTCATACACGTTTCTCGTAATGTCCTCTTCTTTGCCAATATAAAGTGCTTTCTATCCATTTTTGCATTTTTTGTAGGTAACAAGCTCAATAACACGTCAAAATATATCTTTTTGGTAATGTTATTCTATTTTTTTTCATATTGGTTGGTTTGCATCCGTTTTAGCGTTTTTCTACGTAAATCACTGAAAAAACACGTTTTAAGTAATATTGTTGAAATTGCTGAAAAACACTCAAAAGACAGGTTTCTGGTAAAGTCGTGTAATTTCCCCATATAGGTGGATCTGCATGCACTTCAGAGTTTGTACATAACTCCGGAAAAAAGCTAAATTTTTTTTATAATGATTTTTTTTTACAAAATTTCCATGAATTTTGCCAGAATTTTGACATCTTGGTACCTATGAAGATGAATAACAAAAAAAAAAAAAATTTCTCTCTATAAAGAGTTATTTGTGGGTTTTAGCTTTTTGGTAGTTAAGGAACTTAAAAACACCCATAATACACGGATTTCGTAATGTCCTTTCATTTTCCAAACATAGGGTTCTTTGCATGTATTTAGGCGTTTTTATAGGTAACTTGATCAAAAACACTCAAAATACATGTTTCTGGTAATGTTATTCTGTTTCTCCATAAAGGGTGTTTCGCATGCGTTTTAGTGTTTTGGTATGTAAGAAGCTCAAAAACACGTTAAGGTTCTTCGTAAAAGTTGGTTTTATTCCCATATGTGATTGCCCTCCTTTTTAGTGCTTTAATGCCTATCACGTTCAAAAACACTGAAAAGACACTTTTCTGGTAATGTCATTTTTTTCCCACATAAAGCTAGTTTCGCATGCAATTTTTGGTTTTGGTAACTAAGAATGTGAAAAGCACTCAAAATACATGCATTTGGTATGGTTGTTCTGTATTCTTAATTAAGAGTGTTATATCTGAGTTTCAGCATTTTGGTATCTAAGAAACTTCTCCATATACACCGAGTTTTCGATTTTTGCCTTGTGGCTGTTGTGAAACTATAAAACACTCATTATACACGTTTCTCGTAATGTCCTTTTGTAATCCAATATAGAGTGCTTTCCATCCATTTTCACGTTTTTTGAAAGTAAGTTCAAAAACACTCAAAATATATCTTTTTGGTAAAGTTATTCTATTTCTCCATATTCGTTGGTTTGCATTCGATTTAGCGTTTTTCTACGTAAAACACTGAAAAGACACTTTTTTCAGTAATTTTGTGATGGATTCCCACATTGGGTGACTTCCATATTATTTATCATTTTGGTGCCTAACATGCAGAAAAAAAAAAAAAACACACAAAAGAGGTTTCAGGTAAGGACGTTTAATTTCCCCATATAGGTGGCTTTGCATGCACTTTAGGGTTTGGTACATAATAGTCCGAAAAAAAAGCTAAAATTACCTTTTTTTCAAAATGTTTTTTTTTCACATAATTTCCCTGAATTTTTATCTTTTTATATTTTTTTTCTATAAACAGTGTTATTTATGGGTTTTAGCTAAATGGTACTTAAAAAACTTAAAAACACTCCTAATACATGTTTCTCGAAATGTCCTTTAAATTCCAAAAATAAGGTTTTTTGCATGCATTTAAGCGTTTTTGTAGGTAACATGAACAAAAACACTCAAAATACATGTTTTTGTTAATGTTATTCTGTTTCTCCATAAAGGGTGTTTTCCATTCGTTTTAGCGTTTTGGTATATAAGGAGCTCAAAAACACTTAAAGGCAAGTTCTTAGTAAAAGTTAGTTTTATTCCCATGTAATGTGATTGCCCTGCTTTTTAGTGCTTTATTGCCTATCATGCTAAAAAAAAATCACTTAAAAGACACTTATCTGGTAATGTCATTTTTTTCCCACATAAAATTTGGGGTTTTGGTAACTAAGAATGTGAAAAACACTCAAAAAACACACATTTGGTAAGGTTGTTCTTTTTCTCAATTTAGAGTGTTATTCAGGAGTTTCAGCATTTTGGTATCTAAGAAACTTCCCCATATATATGAGTTTTTCCGTTTTTTGCCTTGTGCTTCTTGAGAATCTATAAAACACTCATTATACACGTTTCTCGTAATGTCCTTTTGTTAACCAATAGAGAGAGCTTTGCATCCATTTTCGCGTTTTTTATAAGTAAAAAGCTAAAAAAAACACTCAAATTATACCTTTTTGGTAATCTTATTCTATTTCTTTATATTGGTTGGTTTGCATCCGTTTTAGCGTTTTTCTACGTAAAACACAAAAAAGACACGTTCAAAGTAATTTTGTTTTGGATTCCCACATAGAATAACTTCAATATTTATTGTTTTGGTGACTAACATGCTCAAAACACTAAAAACACAGGTTTCTCGTAAAGTCGTTTAATTTCCCCATATAGTTGGCTTTGCATGCACTTTATGGTTTGGTACATAACAGTCCGAAAAAAAGCTGAAATTAACTTTTTTGATAATGTTTTTTTTTAACACATGATTTCCCTGAATTTTGCCAGAATTTTGGCATATCAGTACCTATGAAGAAGAATAACAAAAAAAAATCCTATTTGTTAGTTATATCTGTATTTGTTCTCTATAAAGAGGTTTTAGCTTTTTGGTACTTATGGAACTTAAAAACACGCATAATACACGTTTCTCGTAATATCCTTTCGTATCCCAGACATAGAGTTCTTTGCATGTATTTAAGCGTTTTTAGAGGTAACATGATCAAAAACACTCAAAATACATGTTTTTGGTAATGTTAATCTGTTTCTCCATAATGGGAGTTTTGCATGTGTTTTAGCGTTTTGGCATATAAGGAGTTAAAAAAAACACTTAAAGGCAAGTTCTTGGTAAAAGTTGGTTTTATTCCCATGTAATGTGATTGCCCTCCTTTTTAGTGCTTTATTGCCTAACTCTCTCAAAAATCCTCAAAAGACACTTTTCTGGTAGTCATTTTTTTTCCCACATAAAGCTAGTTTCGCATTCAATTTAGGGTTCTAGTAACTAAGAATGTGAAAAACACTCAAAATACACGCATTTAGTAATGTTATTCTGTTTCTTAATTAAGAGTGTTATTCAGGAGTTTCAGCATTTTGGTACCTAAGAAACTTCTCCATATACACTAGTTTTTGCGTTTTTTGCTTCGTGGTTCTTGTGAAATTATAAAATACTCATTATACACGTTTCTCGTAATGTGTTTTTATTTCCCAATATAGAGTGCTTTGCATCAATTTTCTCGTTTTTTTTTTTTTTTGTTGGTTACAAGCTCAAAAATACTTAAAATATACCTTTTTGGTAATGTTATTCTATTTGTTCATATTGGTCTGTTTGCATCCGTTTCAGCGTTTTTTTACGTAAAACACTGAAAAGACACGTTTTCAGTAATTTTCTTTTGGATTCCTATATAGAGTGAGTTCCATATTATTTATCGTTTTGGTGCCTAACATGCTGAAAACACTCAAAAGACAGTTTTCTTTTAAAGTCGTTTAATTTTCCCATATAGCAGGCTTTGCATGCATTTTAGGGTTTGATACATAACAGTCCGAAAAAAAAGCTAAAATTAACTTTTTCGATAATGTTCTTTTATCCACATAATTTCCCTGAATTTTAAAAGAATTTTGGCATCTCGGTACCTATGAAGTTGAATAACAAAAAAAAAAATAATAATATTTTCTTTTATTTCATTTATTTATTTTTATTTTTATTTTTTTGTTTCTTCATAAAGAGTGTCATTTGTGGGTTTTAGCTTTTTGGTATTTAAGTAATTTAAAAACACTTATATACACGTTTCTCGTATTGTCCTTTCGTTTCCCAAACATAGGATTCTTTGCATGTATTTAAGCGTTTTTATAGGTAACATGATCAAAAACTCTCAAAATACATGTTTTTTGTAATGTTTTTGAGTTTCTCTATGAAGGATTCTTTGCATTCTTTTTTAGCGTTTTGGTATGTAAGGAGCTCAAAAATATTTAACGGCAAGTTCTTGGTAAAAGTTTGTTTTATTCACATGTAATGTGATTTCCCTTCTTTTAAGTACTTTATTGCTTAACACGCTCATAAACACTCAAAAGACATTTTCTGGCAATATAATTTTTTCCCCACATAAACCTAGTTTCGTATGCAATTTCGTGTTTTGGTAACTAAGAATGTAAAAAATACTCAAAATACAAGCATTTGGTAAGGTTGTTCTGTATCTCAATCAAGAGTGTTATTCATGAGATTCAGCATTTTGGTATCTAAGAAACTTTTGCCTTGTGGTTGTTGTGAAACTAAAAAACACTCATTATACAGGTTTCTCGTAATGTCCTTTTTGTTTCCCAATATAGTGTGCTTTGCATCCATTTTCGCGTTTTTTGTAGGTAACAGGTTCAAAAACACTCAAAATATACCTTTTTGGCAGTGTTATTCTATTTCTTCATGTTGGTCTGTTTGCATCCGTTTTAGCGTGTTTCTACGTAAAACACTGAAAAGACAAGTGTTAAGTGATTTTGTTTTGGATTCCTATATAGAGTGACTTCCATATTATTTATTGTTTTGGTGCCTAACATGCTGAAAAACACTCAAAAGACAGGATTCTGTTAAAGTCGTTTAATTTCTCTATTGAGGTGACTTTTCATGCAATTTAGGTTTTGGTACATAACTGTCCGAAAAAAAAGCTAAAATTAACTTTTTTTGATAATGTTCTTTTTTCCATATAATTTCCCTGAATTTTGCCAGAATTTTGGCATCTCGGTACCTATAAAAAAAATAACAAAAAAAAGGAAGATTCTTTTTTTTTTCTCATTATAAAGAGTGTTATTTGTTGATTTTAGCTTTTTGGTGCTTAAGGAATTTAATAACATTCATAATACACGTTTCTCGTAATGTCCTTTCGTTTCCCAAACATAGGGTTCTTTGCATGTATTTAAGCGTTTTTATAGGTAACATGATCAAAAACACTCAAAATACATGTTTTTGGTAATGTTATTCTGTTTCTTCATAAAATGTGTTTTGCATGCGTTTCAGCGTTTTGGTATATTAGGAGCTCAAAAACACTTAAAGGCAAGTTCTTGGTAAAAGTTGGTTTTATTCCCGTGTAATGTGATTGCCCTGCTTTTTAGTGCTTTATTTTTTAACACGCTCAAAAACACTCACAAGACACTTTTCTAGAAATGTCTTTTTTTTTTCCACATAACGCTAGTTTCGTATGCAATTTGGGTTTTTGGTAACCAAGAATGTGAAAAACACTCAAAATGCACGCATTTGGTAAGGTTGTTCTGTTTCTCAATTAAGAGTGTTATATTCATGAGTTTCAGGGTTTTGGTATCTAAGAATCTCAAAAACACTTATAATGCACGTTTCTCGTAATGTCCCTTTTTTTCCTCATTTAGGGTTCTTTGCATGCATTTTGGCATTTTATTTTTCACGGAATAGCTGAAAAACACTGAAAATACACGCTTTTGGTAATAAGAACATAAGAACATAAGAAATAAGTAAATATGCAAGAAGACATCTAGCCTACACGTGGCAGTACTTGTATGAAATATGCCTACGTATTTCTACCTATCATCCCCATCTATAAATGTGTAATTTTCTCTTACAGTTGCCAAATGCCTCAGCACTAACAGCTTGATTACTAAGTCCGTTCCAATCAATTGGAATCCATTTAGGATCATTCTTCTGCGATCTTATTCTTCTGTAAGAGATATTCCCTAACTGTCCTGAATGTAATTTATCAACGAAATATTTATTTCGCTTCTCTATAAAGAGTATTTTGCTTGAGTTTTAGCGTTTATGTACATAAGAACCTTTAAAACAGGTTTTTAGTAATGTTATTTTGTATTCCTTTATGGAGCACTTTCCATGCTTTTAAGCGTTTTGGTGTCTAACACGTTGGAAAACACTCAAAAGACACGTTGATGACAATGTCGTTTTGTTTCCCGATAAAGGGGGCTTCCAATGCATTTTTTCTTTTGGTACTTAAAAATATAAAAAAAAAGTTTAAGTAAAAGTTTTCGGTAGAGTTATTTTTCCATATAAAGTTCTAATCATATGTTTTTGAGTCTGGGTACCTAAAAAGCTCAAAATCTCTCATAATACACTTTTCTCGTAATGTCCTTTCTTTTCTCCATGTAGGATGGTTTGCGTGTAATTTGGCACTTTTATACTTAACAAGCACAAAAAACAATCAAAATACAAGTTTTTGGTAATGTTAATTTGTTTCTCCGTAAAAGTTGTTTTGCATGCTTTTCAGCGGTTTTGGATGTAAGAAGGTGAAAAACACTAAAGACACTTTCTTGGTAATGTTATTTTATATTGCCAAATAGGGTGCTTTCAATGCTTTTTACCATTTTCATTCTTAACACTCAAGTAAACACTCAAAAGACACGTTTCCTGTAATATCGTTTTGCTTCTTCATATAGGGATCTGCATGCATTATGATGTTTTGCTACATAATGTGAAAAACGCTCAAAATAAAGGTTTTAGGTAATGTTGTTCTTTTTCTCTATATAGGGTGCTATTCATCCATTTTAGCGTTTTGGTACTTAGGAAGCTTACTTAGGAAGCTCAAAAACACAAATAAAACTTGTTTCTCCAAATGTCTTTCCATTTCCCCATATAGGATGCTTCGTATGTATTTTGACGTTTTGGTACATAAAAAGGAAAAAAAAAACACTCAAAAGCACGTTTTTGGTGATGTTCTGTTTCTCTATTAAAAGATGTAGAATAAATTTAATTTTCATTCAGGCGGTTTAGTGTTTGGTACCTAAGAGACTCAAAACTCTAATAATGCACGTTTTTCGTAATGTCCTATCGTTTCCTCATACAGGGTGCTTTACATGCATTTTTAAGATGATATACGTAACAGACTCAAAAAGACTCAAAATACACATTTTTGGTAAGGTTTTTTTTTTTCTGTTTGGTAAGATTATTCGTGTTCGTTGCACGTGTTTTAGCGTTTTGGAACGTAAAAAGTTTAAAACACTTAAAAGACATGCTTATTATTTTGCATTTCTATATAAGGTGCTTTCCATGCTATTTAGCGTTTTCGTGCCTAACACGCTGAAAAACACATAAAAACACATTTCTTACATTGTTGTTTAATTTTCTCGTATAGCGAGCAAGGATTATGGTGTTTTGCTACCTCACAATGTGAAAAACATTCAAATTACACGATTTTGGTAATGTTTTTTCTTTCTCCATTTTTGCGTTTTTGTACCTGAGAAGCTAAAAAAAAAAAAGAACTCATAATACACGTTTTTTTGTCATGTCCCTTCGTTTCCTCATATAGGCTGTTTTTGGTGCTTTCGTACCTAACAGAGTGTTTGCGTGTATTTTGACATTTTAATTCGTAAGAACCTAAAAAAAAACACTCTAAAGACACGTTTTAGTAAAGTTGTTTTGTATTCCCCTATGGGGTGATTTCGTTGCTTCTTACTAATTTGGTGCCTAACACGCCCAAAAAATAACAAAAGACAAGTTTCTAGTGATTTCGTTTCGTTTCTTCATATAGGTTGCTTTACATGCATGTTGGCGTTTTGGTAATTATCAATGTAAAAAAATACCCGTTTTTGGAAAGTTTGTTCTTTTTCTTCAGAGCACTATTGAAGTACTGATTTGGTACTTAAGAAAGTAATAAAAAAAAAAAAAAAAACAAACGTTTCTCGTAATGTCCTTTTTATTTCCATATGCAGGGTGATTTGTTTGATGACAAGCGATTTTGTACATAATAAGCTCAAAAAAAAAATAATAAAAAACACAAAATACACATTTTTGGTTAGTGTATTCTGTTTCTCTATATATGGTATTTTCATACGTTTTTAAAGTCGTTTCATATATCTATATATGGGTCTTTGCATGAATTTAGGCTTTTTGGTAACTAACAATGTCATAACACTCAAAATGCATATTTTTTTTGGCAGTATTGTTCTGTTTCTCCATATAGAGTGTTTTTCATGCGTTTTACCCTTTTGATACTAAGAAAATAAAAAACACTCATTATACACGTTTCTCGTAATGTCTTTTAATTTTTCCCATATAGGATATTTCCGATTCATTTAGGCGTTTTTTTTACGTAACAATCTTACAAAAGACTCAAAATACTTGTTTTGTATGCGTTTTAGCGTTTTCGTATGTAAGGAGCTTAAAAACACTTAGAGACAAGTTATTGGCAAAAGTTGGTTTTATTCCCATGTAATGTGATTGCCCTGCTTTTTAGTGCTTTATTACCTAACACGTTCAAAAAAACTCAAGACACTTTTCTGGTATTATTTTTTTTTTTTCACACATAAAGCTAGTTTCGCATGCAATTTGGGGTTTTGGTAAGTAAGAATATTAAAAAGATTCAAAATACTCGTACACCCATTTGGTAAGGTTTTTCTGTTTTTCAATTAAGATTGTTATTCACATTACATTATTACATTTACAGCGTTACATTAATAAAAACGCTTAAATACATGCAAAGAATCCTATGTTTGGGAAGCAAAAGGACATTACGAGAAACGTGTATTATAAGTGTTTTAAGTTACTTAAACACCAAAAAGCTAAAACCCACAAATAACACTCTTTTTGAAGAAACAAAAATTAATAAAAATAAAAATAAATAAATGAAATAAAAGAAAATAATATATTTTTTTTTTTTTGTTATTCATCTTCATAGGTACCGAGATGCCATAATCCTGTTAAAATTCAGGGAAATTATGTGGATAAAAGAATATTATCGTAAAAGTTAATTTTAGCTTTTTTTTTTCGGACTGTTACGTACTAAACCCTAAAGTCCATGCAAAGCTATCTATATGAGGAAATTAAACGACTTTACAAGAAAACTGTCTTTTGAGTGTTTTTCAGCATGTTAGGCACCAAAACGATAAATAATATGGAAGTCACTCTATATGGGAATTCAAAACAAAATTACTGAAAACGTGTCTTTTTATTGTTTTATCTAAAAAACGCTAAAACGGATGCAAACAGACCAATATGAAGAAATAGAATAACATTACCAAAAAGGTATATTTTCAGTATTTTTGAGCTTGTAACCAACAAAAAAAAAAAAAAAAGCGAAAATAGATGCAAAGCACTCTATATTGGGAAACAAAAAGACATTAAGAGAAACGTGTATAACGAATTTTTTTTAGTTTCACGAACCACAAAGCAAAAAACGCAAAAACTAGTGTATATGGAAAAGTTTCTTAGATACCAAAATGCTGAAACTCCTGAATAACATTACTAAATGCGTGTATTTTGAGTGTTTTTCACATTCTTAGTTACAAGAACCCCAAATTGCATGCGAAACAAGCTTTATGTGGGAAAAAATATGATATTACCAGAAAAGTGTCTTTTTAGGGTTTTTGAGAGAGTTAGGCAATAAACCATTAAAAGGGAAGGCAATCACATTACATGGGAATAAAAGCAACTTTTACCAAGATCTTGCCTTTAAGTGTGTTTTAACTCCTTATATACCAAAACGCTAAAACACATGCAAAACACCCTTTATGGAGAAACAGATTAACATTGACAAAAACATGTATTTTGAGTGTTTTTGATCATGTTACCTCTAAAAACGCTTAAATGCATGCAAAGAACCCTATGTCTGGGAAACGAAAGGACATTACGAGAAACGTGTATTATGCGTGTTTTTAAGTTCCATAAGTACCAAAAAGCTAAAACCTCTTTATAAAGAAAAAAAAATTAATAAATAGGATTTTTTTTTTTTGTTATTCTTCTTCATAGGTACTGAGATGCCAAAACTCTGGCAAAATTCAGGGAAATTATATGTAAAAAGAACATTATCAAAAATGTTAATTTTAGCTTTTTTTTCAGACTCCTATGTACCAAACCATGAAGTGCATGCAAAGCCAATTATATGGAGAAATTAAACGACTTTACGAGAAACCTGTGTTTCTAGTTTTTTTGAGCATGTTATTCACCAAAACAATAAATACTCGTAATATTGAAGTCATTCTATGTGGGAATCCAGAACAAAATTACTTTAAACGTGAATTTTTCGTGTTTTACGTAGAAAAACGCTAAAACGGATGCAAACCAACCAATATAAAGAAATAGAATAAGATTACCAAAAAGGTATAATTTGAGTATTTTTTTAGCTGTTTACTTACAAAAAAAAAACGCGAAAATGGATGGAAAGCTCTCTCTATTGGTTAACAAAAGGACATTACGAGAAACGTGTATAATGAGTGTTTTATAGATTCTCAAGAATCACAAGGCAAAAAACGCAAAAACTCATATATATGGAGAAGTTTCTTAGATACCAAAATGCTGAAACTCCTGAATAACACTCTAAATTGAGAAACAGAAGAACCTTACCAAATGCGTGTATTTTGAGTGTTTTTCACATTCTTAGTTACCAAAACCCCAAAATTTTATGTGAAAGTAGCTTTATGTGGGAAAAAAAATGACATTACCAGAAAAGTATCTTTTATGTGTTTATTTTTTAGCATGATAGGCAATAAAGCACTAAAAAGCAGGGCAATCACATTACATGGGAATAAAATTAACTTTTACTAAGAACTTGCCTTTAAGTGTTTTTGAGCTCCTTATATACCAAAACGCTAAAACGAATGCAAAAGACCCTTTATGGAGAAACAGAATAACATTACCAAAAACATGTATTTTGAGTGTTTTTGATCATGTTACCTATAAAAACGCTTAAATACATGCAAAGAACCTTATGTTTAGGAAATTAGACATTTCGAGAAACATGTATTATGAGTGTTTTTAAGTTCTTTAAGTACCATTTAGCTAAAAACCATAAATAACACTGTTTATAGAAAAAAAAAATAAATAAATAAAAAGATAGGAATTTATTTTTTTGTTATTCATTTTCATAGGTACCAAGATGCCAAAATTCTGGCAAAATTCAGGAAAATTATGTAAAAAAGAAAATAAAAAAAAAAAATTTTATTTTATTTATTTATTTATTCTTTTCTGACTGTTATGTACCAAACCGTAAAGTGCATGTAAAGCCATCTATATTTGGAAATTAAACGACTTTACCAGAAACCTGTCTTTTGAGTGTTTTTCAGCATGTTATGCACCAAAACTATATATATATAATATGGAAGTCATTCAATATGGGAATCCATCAAAAAAAAATACTGAAAAAGTGTCTTTTCAGTGTTTTACGTAGAAAAACGGATGCAAAGCAACGAATATGAAGATGTATAATAACATTACAAAAAAAGGTATAT
Source organism: Scylla paramamosain (assembly GCF_035594125.1). Lineage (NCBI taxonomy): Eukaryota > Metazoa > Arthropoda > Malacostraca > Decapoda > Portunidae > Scylla > Scylla paramamosain. The sequence goes on from NC_087156.1 coordinate 13,173,049, forward strand.
TTTCAGTGTTTTTGAGCTTCTTATGTACAAAAAACGCGAAAATGGATAGAAAGCACTCTATATTGAGATACAAAAGGACATTACGAGAAACTTGTATAATGAGTGTTTTATAGTTTCACAAGAACCGCAAGGCAAAAAACGCAAAAACTCGTGTATATGGATAAATTTCTTAGATACCAAAATGCTGAAACTCAGGGATAACACTCTTAATTGAGAATACAGAACAACCTTACGATATGCGTGTATTTTGACTGTTTTTCACATTTTTAGTTACCAAAACCCCAAATTGCATGCAAAACTAACTTTATGTGGTAAAAAAATGACATTACCAGAGAAGTGTCTTTTGAGTGTTTTTGAGCGTGTTAGGCAATAAAGCACTAGAAAAGGAGGACAATCACATTAAATAGAAATAAAACCATTTTTTACCAAGAACTTGCCTTTAAGTGTTTTTGAGCTCCTTATTTACCAAAACGCTAAAACGCATGCAAAACACCCTTTATGGAGAAACAGATTAACATTACCAAAAACATGTATTTTGAGTGTTTTTGATCATGTTACCTCTAGAAACACTTAAATACATGCAAAAAAATCCTATATCAGGGAAACGAAAGGACATTACGAGAAACGTGTATTATGAGTGTTTTTAAGTTCCATAAGTACCAAAAGGCTAAAACCTCTTATAGGGGAAAAAAAGTAAATAAATAAATAGGATTTTTTTCTTTGTTATTCTTCTTAATAGGTACAGAGAGCACAGATATGAGGAAATTAAACGACCTCACCAGAAATCTGTCTTTTGAGTGTTTTTCAGCATGTTAGGCACCAAAACGATAAATAATAAGGAACTCACTCTATATGGGAATCCAAAACGAAATTACTTAAAATATATCATCTCATTGTTTTACGTAGAAAAACGCAAAAATTCGTGTATATAAAGAAGTTTCTTAGATACCAAAATGCTGAAACTCATGAATAACAATCTTAATTCAGAAACAGAAACACCTTAGCAAATGCCTGTATTTTGAGTGTTTTTTATATTCCTAGTTAGCAATACCCAAAATAGCATAAGAAACTAGCTTTATGAGGGAAAAAAATGACGTTATCGGAAGTGTCTTTTAATTGTTTTTGAGCGTGTTAGGCAATAAAGTACTAAAAAGCAGGGCAATCACATTACATGGGAATAAATCCAACTTTTACTAAGAACTTGCCAATATGTGTTTTTGAGCTCCATACATACTAAACTGCTAAAACGCATGAAAAACAAACTTTATGGAGTAACAGAATAACATTGCCAAAAACATGTAATTTGAGTGTTTTTGATAATGTTATCTATAAAAACGCTTAAATACATGCAAAGAACCTTATGTTTGTGAAACGTAACGACATTACGAGAAACGTGTATTATGAGTGTTTTTAAGTTCCTTAACTACCAAAAAGCTAAAACCCACAAATAACACTCGTTATTTAGAAAAAAGTAAAAAATAAAAAATAAATAAATAAAAGAATTATTTTTTTTTTTTTGTTATTCACCTTCATAGGTACCGTGATGCCAAAATTCTGAGAAAAATTAGGGCAATTATATGATAAGAAATTTATATCAAAAAGTTGATATAAGCTTTTATTTCGGACTGTTATGTACCAAACACTAAAGTGCATGCAAAGCCTCCCATATCAGGAAATTAAACCACCTTACCAGAAATCTGTGTTTTGAGTGTTTTTCAGCATGTTAGGCACCAAAACGATAAATAATGAAGAACTCACTCTATATGGCAAACCAAAATAAAATTACTGAAAACGTGTATTCTCAGTGTTTTACGTACAAAAACGCTAAAACGGATGCAAACCAACCAATATCAAGAAGTAGAAAAACATTACCAAAAAGGTATATTTTGAGTGTTTTTGAGCTTGTTACCTACAAAAAAACGCGAAAATTGGTACAAAGCACTCTATATTGGGAAACAAAGAGACATTGCGAGAAAAGTGTATAATGAATATTTTATAGTTCAAAAGAACCGCAAGCCAAAAAACGCAAAAACTCGTGTATATAGAGAAGTTTCTTACCAAAACGCTAAAACTCATGAATAACACTTTTAATTGAAAAACAGAACTACCTTACCAAATGTGTGTATTTTGAGTGTGTTTCACATTCTTAGTTACGAAAATCCCAAATTACATGCAAAACTAGCTTTATGGCGGAAAAAAATGACATTACCAGAAAAGTGTCTTTTGAGTGTTTTTGAGCGTTATATGCAACAAAACACTAAAAAGCAGAACAATCACATTACACTGGAATAAAACCAAATTTTAAGAAGAACTTGCCTTTAAGTATTTTTTAACTCCTTATATACCAAAACGCTAAACGCATGCAAAACAACCTTTATGGAGAAATAGAATAACATTACCTAAAACATGTATTTTGAGTGTTTTTGATCATGTTACCTATAAAATCGCTTAAATACATGCAAAGAACGCTATGTTTGTGAAACTAAAGGACATTACGAAAATCGTGTATTATGAGTATTTTTAAGTTCCTTAAGTACCAAAAATCTAAAACCCACAAATAACACGAGAAAAAAAAAAAATAGATTTTTTTTTTTTTTGTTAATCATCTTCATAGGTACGGAGATGCCAAAATTCTGAGAAAATTCAGGGAAATTATGTGAAAAAAAACATAAAAAACATAATTTTAGCTTTTTCCGGAGTTATGTACGATATCCGGAAGTGCATGCAAAGCCACCTATACGGGGAAATTACACGACTTTACAAGAAACGTGTCTTTGGGATTTTTCAGCAATTTCAACAATATTAATGAAAACGTGTCTTTTCAGTTTTAGCGTAGAACGTTAAAACGGATGCAAACCAACCAATATGAAGAAATAGAATAACATTACAAAAAAGTTGAGAGTTTTTGAGCTTCTTACCTACAAAAAACGCAAAAATGAATGCAAAGCAGTCTATATTGGGAAACAAAAGAATATTACAAGAAAATTGTATAATGAATGTTTTTATAGTTTTCAAGAACCAAAAGGCAAAAAAAGCAAACAACTCGTTTATATGGAGATTTTTTTTAGATACCAAAATGCTGAAATTCATGAATAACACCCTTAATTGAGAAACAGAATAACCTTACCAAATGCGTGTATTTTGAGTGTTTTTCACATTCTTAGTTACCAATACCCGAAATTACATGCGAAACTAGCTTTATGTTGGAAATAAATGACATTACCAGAAAAAAAGTGTCTTTTGAGAGTTTTTGAGCGTGTTAGGCAATAAAACACAAAAAACCAGGGCAATGACATTACATGGGAATAAAACCAACATTTACCAAGAACTTCTCTTTAAGTGTTTTACAGCTCATAACATACAAAAACGCTAAAATGCATGCAAAACACCCTTTATTCAGAAACAAAATAACATTACGAAAAACATGAATTTTCAGTGTTTTTATCTCTTACGTATAAAAACGCTTAAATACATGCAAAGAACCCTTTGTTTGGGAAACGAAAGGACATTACGAAAAACGTGTATTATGAGTGTTTTTAAGTTCCATGAGTACGAAAAGAGTTAAAACCCACAAATAACACTATTTATAGAGAAAATAAATAAATAAATTAAAACGGATTTTTTATTTTTTTTTATTTATCTTCATAGGTACCGAGATGCCAAAATTCTGGCATATTTCAGGGAAATTATGTGAAAAAATAATATTATGAAAAAAGATAATTTTAGCTTTTTTTCGGACTGTTATTTACCAAAACCTAAAGTGTATGCAAAGCCATGAGGAAATGAGGAAATTAAACGACTTTACCATGAGGAAATTAAACGACTTTACCAGATACCTGTCTTTTGAGTGTTTTAACATTGACTTTAACATGAGGAAATTAAACGACTTTACCAGATACCTGTCTTTTGAGTGTTTTTTAAGCAAGTTAGGCACCAAAACGATAAAAAATATGCAAGTCATTCTTTATGGGAATCCAAAACAAAATTACTGAAAACGTGTTTTTTTAGTGTTTTACTTAGAAAAAACATTAAAACGAATGCAAACCAAACAATATCAAGAAATAGAATAATATTACTAAAAAGTTATATTTTGAGTGTTTTTGAGCTTGTTACCTACAGAAAACGCGAAAATAGTTGCAAAGCACTCTATATTGGGAAATAAAGGGACATTACGAGAAACGTGTATAATGAGTGTTTTATAGTTCCACAAGAACCACAAGGCAAAACACGCAAAAACTCGTGTATATGGAGATGTTTCTTAGATATCAAAATGCTGAAATTTATGAAGAACACTCTTAATTGAGAAACAGAACAACCTTACCAAATGGGTGAATTTTGAATCTTTTCAACATTCTTACTTACCAAAACCCCAAATTGCATGCGAAACTACCTTTGTGTGAAAAAAAAAAAAAATATTACCAGAAAAGTGTCTTGAGTTTTTTTTTAGCGTGTTAGGCAATAAAGCACTAAAAAGCAGGGCAATCACATTACATGGGAACAAAACCAACTTTTACCAATAACTTGCCTGTAAGTGTTTTAAGTTCCTTACATACGAAAACGCTAAAACGCATACAAAACAAGTATTTTGAGTCTTTTGTAAGATTGTTACGTAAAAACGCCTAAATGAATGGGAAATATCCTATATTGGAAAAATTAAAAGATATTACGTGAAACGTGTATTATGAGGGTTTTTGATTTTCTTGGTATCAAAAGGGTAAAACGCATGAAAAACACTCTATATGGAGAAACAAAACAATACTGTAAAAAAAAAAAAAACGTGCATTTTGAGTGTTATGACATTGTTAGTTACCAAAAAGCTAAAATTCATGCAAAGACCCATATATAGATATATGAAACGACTTTAAAAACGTATGAAAATGCCATATATAGAGAAACAGAATACACTAACCAAAAACGTGTATTTTGTGTTTTTTTTTTATTTTTTTTTTTTGAGCTTATTATGTACAAAATCGCCAGTCATCAAACAAATCACCCTGCATATGGAAATAAAAAGGACATTACGAGAAACGTTTTTTTTTTTTTTTTTTTTTAATTACTTTCTTAAGTACCAAATCAGTACTTCAGTAATGCTCTGAAGAAAAAAAACAAACTTACCAAAAACGTGTATTTTTTTACATTGATAATTACCAAAACGTCAACATGCATGTAAAGCAACCTAAATGAAGAAACGAAACGAAATCACTAGAAACTTTTCTTTTGTTATTTTTTGGGCATGTTAGGCACCAAATCAGTAAGAAGCAACGAAATCACCCTATAGGGGAATACAAAACTTTACTAAAACGTGTCTTTAGAGTGTTTTTTTTAGATTCTTACGAACTAAAATGTCAAAATACATGCAAACACCCTGTTAGGTACTAAAGCACCAAACCCAGCCTATATCAGGAAACGAAAGGACATAACAAAAAACGTTTATTTTGAGTTTATTTATTTTTTTTTTTTGTTAGCTTCTCAGGTACCAAAACGCAAAAATCGAGAAAGAAAAAAACATTACCAAAATCGTGTAATTTGAATGTTTTTCACATTTTCAGGTAGCAAAACACCATAATGCTTGCTCGCTATACGAGAAAATTAAACAACAATTGATTGATTGAGATACAGATTGATTGAGATACAGAACAACCTTACCAAATGCGTGTATTTTGAGTGTTTTTCACATTCTTAGTTACCAAAACACGAAATTGCATGCGAAACTAGGTTTATGTGGGGAAAAAATTATATTGCCAGAAATTTTTTTTTTCAGTGTTTATGAGCGTGTTAGGCAATAAAGTACTTAAAAGAAGAGCAATTACATTACATGTGAATAAAAAAATTTTTACCAAGAACTTGCCGTTAAATATTTTTGAGCTCCTTACATACTAAAACGCTAAAACGAATGCAAAAAATCCTTTATGGAGAAACACAATAACATTAAAAAAAACATGTTTTTTTTGAGTATTTTTGATCATGTTACCTATAAAAACGCTTCAATACATGCAAAGAATCCTATGTTTGGGAAACGAAAGGACATTACAAGAAACGTGTAATATAAATGTTTTTAAGTTACTTAAATACCAAAAAGCTAAAACCCACAAATAACACTCTTTATGAAGAAACAAAAAAATAAATAAAAAAATAAAAAAAAATAAAGAAAAGAAAAGAAAATAATATTTTTTTTTGTTATTCATCTTCAGAGGTACCGAGATACCAAAATTCTCATAAAATTCAGGGAAATTATGTGGATAAAAGAACATTATCGAAAAAGTTAATTTTAGCTTTTTTTTCGGACTGTTATGTACCAAACCCTAAAGTGCATGCAAAGCCATCTATATGGGGAAATTAAACGACTTTACAAACTGTCTTTTGAGTGTTTTTCAGCATGTTAGGCACCAAAACGATAAATAATATGGAAGTCACTTTATATGGGAATCCAAAACAAAATTACTGAAAACGTGTCTTTTCAGTGTTTTACGTAAAAAACATTAAAACGGATGCAAACAGACCAATATGAAGAAATAGAATAACATTACCAAAAAGGTATATTTTAAGTATTTTTGAGCTTATGACCAACAAAAAAAAAAAAAAAACGCTAAAATGGATGCAAAGCACTCTATATTGGGAAATAAAAAGACATTACGAGAAACGTGTATAATGAGTATTTCATAGTTTCACAAGAACCACGAAGCAAAAAACGCAAAAACTAGTGTATATGGAGTTTCTTACATACCAAAATGCTGAAACTCCTGAATAACACTCTTAATTAAGAAACAGAATAACATTACTAAATGCGTGTATTTTGAGTGTTTTTCACATTCTTAGTTACTAGAACCCCAAATTGCATGCTAAACTAGGTTTATGTGGGAAAAAAAAAATTACATTACCAGAAAAGTATCTTTTGAGGGTTTTTGAGAGAGTTAGGCAATAAAGCACTAAAAAGGAGGGCAATCACATTACATGGGAATAAAACCAAGTTTTAAGTGTTTTTTAACTCCTTATATACCAAAACGCTAAAACACATGCAAAACACCCTTTATGGAGAAACAGATTAACATTACCAAAAACATTTATTTTGAGTGTTTTTGATCATGTTACCTCTAAAAACGCTTAAATACATGTCTGGGAAACGAAAGGACATTATGAGAAACGTGTATTATGTGTGTTTTTAAGTTCCATAAGTACCAAAAAGCTAAAACCTCCTTATAGAGAAAAAATAAAGAAATAATTGAAAAATAGGATTCTTTTTTTTTTGTTATTCTTCTTCATAGGTACTGAGATGCCAAAATTCTGGCAAAATTCAGGGAAATTATGTGTAAAAAGAACATTATCGAAAAAGTTAATTTTAGCTTTTTTTCGGACTGTTATCTACCAAACCATGAAGTGCATGCAAAGCCAACTATATGGGGAAATTAAACGACTTTACGAGAAACCTGTGTTTTGTGGTTTTTTCTCTTTCTCTATTGGTTAACAATAGGATATTACGAGAAACGTGTATAATGAGTGTTTTATAGATTCTCAAGAATCACAAGGCAAAAAACGCAAAAACTCATATATATGGAGAAGTTTCTTAGATACCAAAATGCTGAAACTCCTGAATAACACTCTAAATTGAGAAACAGAAAAACCTTACCAAATGCGTGTATTTTGAGTGTTTTTCACATTCTAAGTTACCAAAACCCCAAATTTTATGTGAAAGTAGCTTTATGTAGGAAAAAAAAATGACATTACCAGAAAAGTGTCTTTTAAGTGTTTTTTTTTTTTTTTTTTTAGCATGATAGTCAATAAAACACTAAAAAGCAGGGCAATCACATTACATGGGAATAAAACTAACTTTTACTAAGAACTTGCCTTTAAGTGTTTTTGAGCTCCTTATATTCCAAAACGCTAAAACGAATGCAAAACGCCCTTTATGGAGAAAGAAAATAGCATTACCAAAAACATGTATTTTGAGTGTTTTTGATCATGTTACCTATAAAAACGCTTAAATACATGCAAAGAACCTTATGTTTGGGAAATTAAATGGCATTTTGAGAAACATGTATTACGAGTGTTTTTAAGTTCTTTAAGTACCATTTAGCTAAAAACCATAAATAACACTGTTTATACAAAAAAAATAAATACATGAATAAAAAGATAGGGATTTTTTTTTTGTTATTTATCTTCATAGGTACCAAGATGCCAAAATTCTTGCAAAATTCAGGAAAATTATGTTGAAAAAGAAAATTATGAAAAAAAAATAATTTTAGCTTTTTTTCCGACTGTTATGTACCAAACCTTAAAGTGCATGCAAAGCCACCTATATGAGGAAATTAAACGACATTACGAGAAACCTGTCTTTTGAGTGTTTTTCAGCATGTTAGGCACCAAAACGATATATAATATGGAATTCACTAAATGTGGGAATCCATCACAAAATTACTGAAAAAGTGTCTTTTCAGTGTTTTACGTAGAAAAACGCTAAAATGGATACAAACCAACGAATATGAAGAAATAGAATAACATTACCAAAAAAGGTATATTTTCAGTGTTTTTGAGCTTCTTATCTACAAAAAACGCGAAAATGGATAGAAAGCCCTCTATATTGAGATACAAAAGGACATTACGAGAAAGTGCATAATGAGTGTTTGATAGTTTCACAAGAACCACAAGGCAAAAAACGCAAAAACTCGTGTATATGGATAAGTTTCTTAGATACCAAAATGCTAAAACTGAGGAATAACACCCTTAATTCAGAATACAGAACAACCTTACGATATGCGTGTATTTTGACTGTTTTTCATATTCTTAGTTACCAAAACCCCAAATTGCGTGAATAACTAGCTTTATGTGGTAAAAAAATGACATTACCAGAAAAGTGTCTTTTGAGTGTTTTTGAGCGTGTTAGGCAATAAAGCACTAAAAAGGAGGGCAATCACATTACATGGGAATAAAACTATCTTTTGCGAAGAACTTGCCTGTAAGTGTTTTTGAGGTCCTTATATACCAAAACGCTAAAACGCATGCAAAACATCCTTTATGGAGAAACAGATTAACATTACCAAAAACATGTATTTTGAGAGTTTTTGATCATGTTACCTCTAATAACGCTTTAATAAATGCAAAATACCCTATGTCTGGGAAACGAAAGGACATTAGGAGAAACTTGTATTATGAGTCTTTTTAAGTTCCAGAAGTACTAAAAAGCTAAAACCTCTTTATAGAGATGAAAAAAATAAATAAATAAATAGGATTATTTTTTTTTTTGTTATTCTTCTTCATAGGTACCGAGATCACAAAATTCTGGCAAAATTCAGGGAAATTATATGAAAAAAGAACATTATCAAAAAAGTTAATTTTAGCTTTATTTTTCGAACTGTTATGCTCAAAACCCTAAATTGCATGCAAAGCCAACTATATGGGGAATTTAAACGACTTTACGAGAAACCTGTGTTTCTATTATTTTTCAGCATGTTAGTCACCAAAACAATTAACAATATGGAATTCATTCTATTTAGGAATCCAAAACAAATCACTGAAAACGTGTCTTTTCCGTGTTGTAAGTAGAAAAATGCTAAAACGGATGCAAACCAGCCAACATGAAAAAATAGAATATGATTACCAAAATGTATATTTTGATTATTTTTTAGCTTTTTCAAAAAAAAAAAAAAAAAAAACGCGAAAATGGATGGAAAACTCTCTATATTGGTTAACAAAAGGACATTACGAGATACGTGTATAATGAGTGTTTTATAGATTCTCAAGAAGCACAAGGCAAAAACCGCAAAAACTCGTATATGGAGAAGTTTCTTAGACACCAAAATGGTGAAACTCCTGAATAACAACACTATTAATTGAGAAACAGAACAACCTTACCAAATGCGTGTATTTTGAGTGCTTTTCACATTCCTAGTTACCAAAACCCCAAATTGCATGTGAAAGTAGCTTTATGTGGGAAAAAAAAATGACACTACCAGAAAAGTGTCTTTTAAGTTTTTTTTTTTTTTTTTTAGCATGATAGACAATAAAGCACTAAAAAGCAGGGCAATCACATTACATGGGAATAAAATCAACTTTTACCAAGTGTTTTTTCTAAGTGTTTTTGAGCTCCTTATATACCAAAACGCTAAAACGCATGCAAAACACCCTTTATTTAGAAACAGAATAACATTACCAAAACATGTATTTTGAGTGTTTTTGATCATGTTACCTATAAAAACGCTTAAATACATGCAAAGAATCTTATGTTTGGGAAACGAAAGGACATTTCAAGAAACGTGTATTATGAGTGTTTTTTTAAGTTCTTTAAGTACCAAAAAGCTAAAAACCCACAAATAACACTCTTTATAGAGAAAAAATAAATAAATAAATAAAAAAAATAGGATTTTTTTTATTCATCTTCATAGGTACCGAGATGCTAAAATTCTGCCAAAATTCAGGGAAATTATGTGAAAAAAGAACATTATGAAAGAGAGTTAATTTATGTATCAAACCCTAAAGTGCATGCAAAGCATGGGAAAATTATGGGAAATTATGAGAAATTAAACGACCTTACTAGAAACATGTCTTTTGTGTTTTTTTTCAGCATGTTAGGCACCAAAACGAAAAATAATACGGAAGTCACTAAATGTGGGTATCCATCACAAAATTACTGAAAAATATGTCTTTTCAGTGTTTTACGTAAAAAACGCTAAATCGGATGAAAACCAACGAATATGGAGAAATAGAATAACATTACCAAAATGTATATTTTGAATGTTTTGAGCTTCTTACCTTCAAAAAAACGCGCAAATGGATGGAAAGCACTCTATATTGGGATACAAAAGGAGATTACGAGAAACGTGTATAATGAGTGTTTTATAGCTTCACAACAGCCACAAGGCAAAAATCGCAAAACTCGGTGTATATGGAGAAGTTTCTTAGATATCAAAATGCTAAAACTCAGAAATAACACTCTTAATTAGGAATACAGAACAACCTTACCAAAATGCATGTATTTTGAGTGCTTTTTACATTCTTAGTTACCAAAACAAAAAATTGCATGCGAAACTAGCTTTATGTGGGAAAAAAAAATGACATTACCAAAAAAGTGTCTTTTGAGTGTTTTTGAGCGTGGTAGGCACTAAAGCACTAAAAAGGAGGGCAATCACATTACATGGGAATAAAACCAACTTTTACCAAGAACCTGCCTTTACGTGTTTTTGAGCTTCTACATACCAAAACGCTAAAACGCTTGCAAAACACCCTTTATGGAGAAACAGAATAACATTACCAGAAACATGTATTTTTAGTGTTTTTGATCATGTTACCTATAAAAATGCCTAAATACATGCAAAGAACCCTATGTTTGGAAAATGAAAGGACATTACGAAAATCGTGTATTATGAGTGCTTTTAAGTTCCTTAAGTACCAAAAAGCTAAACCCACAAATAACTCTTTATAGAGAGAAAACAAACATTTTTTATTCATCTTCATAGGTACCGAGATGCCAAAATTCTGGCAAAATTCAATATAAATTTTATAAAAAAAAATCATTATAAAAAAAATAATTTTTGCTTTTTTCCAGAGTTATGTACAAACTCTGAAGTGCATGCAAATCCTATATGGGGAAATTACACTACTTTACCAGAAACCTGTCTTTTGAGTGTTTTTAAGCAACCTGAACAATATTACTTAAAACGTGTCTTTTAAGTGATTCACGTAGAAAAACACTAAAACGGATGCAAACCAACCAATATGAAGAAATAGAATAACATTAACAAAAAGATATATTTTGATGTGTTTTTGAGCTTGTTACCTACAAAAAATGCAAAAATGGATGGAAAGCACTTTATATTGGCAAAGAAGAGGACATTACGAGAAACGTGTATGAGTGTTTTATAGTTTGACAAGAACCACAAGATAAAATACTCAACAACTCGTGTACATAAAGAAGTTTCTTACATACCAAAAAGCTGAAACTCATCAATAACACTCTTAATTTTGAAACAGAAAACGTGTCTTCTCAGTGTTTTACGTAGAAAACATTGGAAGAAAAATGTATAATGAATGTTTTATAGTTCAAAAAATCCACAAGGCAAAAAACGCAAAAACTCGTGTGTTGCTTCCCAACACTCTTAATAGAGAAACAGAGCAACCTTAATAAATGCGTGTCAAAAACACTAAAAGGCAAGTTCTTCGTAAAAGTTGGTTTTATTCCCATGTAATGTGATTGCCCTGCTTTTTAGTGCTTAATTGCCTAACACGCTCAAAAACACTCAAAGACACTTTTCTGGTAATGTCATTTTTTTCCCACATAAAGCTAGTTTCGCATGGAATTTAGGGTTTTGGTAAGTAAGAATGTAAAAAAACACTCAAAATACACGCATTTAGTAAGGTTGTTCTGTTTCTTCATTAAGTGTTATTCATGAGTTTCAATATTTTGGTATCTTACAAACTTCTCCATACAGTCGAGTTTTTGCGTTTTTTGCCTTGTGATTCTGGTGAACTATAAAACACTCGTTAAACACGTTTCTCATTAAGTCCTTTTTTTTCTTATATAGAGTGCTTTGCCTCCATTTTCGAGTTTCTTTTCATGTAACAAGCTCAAAAACACACAAAATATACTTTTTTGGTAATGTTATTCTATTCCTTCATATTGTTTGGTGTGCCTCCGTTTTAGCGTTTTTCTACGTAAATCTTTTAAAAGACACGTTTCCAGTAATTTTGTTTTGGATTTCCATATAGAGTGACTTTCATATTATTTATCGTTTTGGTGCCTAACATGCTTTTTGGTACCTTTTGCTTCCCAATATAGAGTGCTTTCCATCCATTTTCGCGTTTTTTGTAGGTAACAATTTCAAAAACACTCAAAATATACCTTTTTGGTAATGTTATTCTATTTCTTCATTTTGGTTAGTTTGCATCCGTTTTAGCGTTTTGTACGTAAAACACCGAAAAGACACGTTTTCAGTAATTTTGTTTTGGATTCCCATATAGATTGACTTCCTTGGGTTTTATCATGTTGGTTCCTAACATGCTGAAAAACACTCATAAGACAGTTTCCTGGCAAAGACGTTTAATTTCCCCATATAGGTGGCTTTGCATGCACTTTAGGGGTTTGGTACATAACAGTCCGAAAATAAAGCTAAAATTTTTTTTTTTATAATGTTCTTATTTCATATAATTTCCTGAACTTTGCCCGAATTTTGGCACCTCGTTACCTGTGAAGAATGAAAAAAAAAAAATTCGTATTTTTTTTTTCTCAATAAAGAGAAGTGGCTTTTAGCTTTTTCGTACTTAATGAACTTAAAAACGCTCATAATACACGTTTCTCGTAATGTTCTTTTCATTTCCCAAAAATACGGTTGTTTGCATATATATTTAAGCGTTTTTATTGGTAACATGAACAAAAACACTCAAAATACATGTTTTTGGTAATGTTATTCTGTATCACCATCAAGTGTATTTTGCATGCATTTTAGTGTTTTGGTATATAAGGAGCTCAAATACACTTAAAGGCAAGTTCTTTTTAAAAAATGGTTTTATTCCAATGTAATGTGACTGCCCTGCTTTTTAGTGCTTTATTGCCTAACACGCTCAAAAACACTTAAAAGACATTTTTCTGGTAATATCATTTTTTTCCCACAAAAAGCTGGTTTCGCATGATATTTGGGGTTTTGGTAACTAAGGATGTGAAAAGCACTCAAAATACACGCATTTAGTAAGATTGTTCTGTTTCTCAATTAATAGTGTTGTTCCAGAGTTTCAGCATTTTGGAATGTAAGAAACTTCTCAATATACACAAGTTTTTGCGTTTTTTGCCTTGTAGTTCTTGTGAAACTTTAAAACACTCATTATACACGTTTCTCGTAATGTCCTATTGCTTCCCAATATAGAGTGCTTTCCATCCATTTTCGTGTTTTTTGTAGGTGACAATTTCAAAATCACTTACAATATACCTTTTTGGTAATGTTATTTTATTTCTTCATATTGGTTGGTTTACATCCGTTTTAGCGTTTTTCTACGTAAAACACCGAAAAGACACGTTTTTAGTAATTTTGTTTTGGATTCCCTTATAGATTGACTTCCATGTTATTTATCGTGTTGGTTCCTACCATGCTTAAAAACACTCATATGACCGTTTTCTGGCAAAGACGTTTAATTTCCTCATATAGGTGGCTTTGCATGCAATTTAGGGGTTTGCTACATAACAGTTCGAAAAAAAAGCTAAATTTAACTTTTTTGATAATGTTCTTATTTCACATAATTTCCTGAAATTTGCCCGAATTTTGGCATTTCGGTACCTGTGAAGATGAATAACAAAGAAAAAAATACTGTATTTTTTATTTATATATTTATTGTTTCTCAATAAAGAGTGTTATTTGTGGCTTTTAGCTTTTTGGTAATTAATGAACTTAAAAACACTCATAATACTCGTTTCTCGTAATCTCCTTTCGTTTCCCAAAAATATTGTTCTTTGCATTTATTTAAGCGTTTTTATTGGTAACATGATCAAAAACACTCAAAATACATGTTTTTGGTAATGTTATTCTGTTTCACCATGAAGAGTGTTTTGCATGCGTTTTAGTGTTTTGGTATATAAGGAGCTCAAAAACACATAAATGCAAGTACTTGGTAAAAATTCGTTTTCCTCCAATGTAATGTGATTGCCCTCCTTTTTAGCGCTTTATTTTCTATCACCCTCAAAAACACTCAAAAGACACTTTTCCGGTATTTTTTTTTCCACAGATCTATTTTCGCATGCAATTTGGGGTTTTCCTAACTAAAATGTGAGAAGCACTAAAAAATACACGCATTTATTAAGGCTGTTCTGTTTCTCAATTAGGAGTGTTATTCATGAGTTTTAGCATTTTTGTATGTAGAAAAAACGAGATTTTGCGTTTTTTGCCTTATGGTTCTTTTGAACTATAAAACACTCATTATACACTTTTCTTGCAATGTCTTTTTTTCCAAATATAGAGTGCTTTGCATCAATTTTCGCGTTTTTTGTAGGTAACATGCTCAAAAACACTCAAAATATACCTTTTTAGTAACGTTTTTCTATTTCTTAATATTGGTTGCTTTGCATCCGTTTCAGCGTTTTTCTACGTAAAACACTGAGAAGACACGTTTCAGTAGATTTTTTTGAATTCCCATATAGAGTGAGTTCCTTATTATTTCTTGTTTTGGTGCCTAACATGCTAAAAACACTCAAAACACATATTTCTGGTAAGGTCGTTTAATTTTCTCATATAGGAGTCTTTCCAAGCACTTTAAGGTTTGGTACATAACAGTCTGAAAAAAAAAAACCGGAAATTAACTTGGTACCTTTGAATATAAATAACAAAAAGAAAATCCTATTTTTTTAATATTTTTATTTTTTTATTTTCTAAATAAAGAGTGTTATTTGTTAGTTTTAGCCTTTTGGTACTTAATGAACTTAAAAAAACACTCATAATACACGTTTCTCGTAATGTCCTTTTGTTTCCCAAACATAATGTTCTTTCCATGTAATTAAGCGTTTTTTATAGATAACATGATCAAAAACACTCAAAATACATGTTTTTGGTAATGTTGTTGTTTCTTCATAAAGTTTGTTTTGTATGCGTTTTAGCGATTTGGTATATAAGGATCTCAAAAACACTTAAAGGCAAGTTTTTGGTGTTATTCCAATGTAATATGATTGCCCTGCTTTTTAGTGCTTTTAGTGCCTATCACGCTCAAAAACACTTAAAATACACTTTTCTGGTAATGTCATTTTTTTCTCACATAAAGGTGGTTTCGCATGCAATTTGGGGTTTTGGTAATAAAGAATGTGAAAAGCACTCAAAATACACGCATTTAGTAAGGTTCTTCTGTTTCTCAATTAAGAGTGTTATTCATAAGTTTCAACATTTTCGTATCTAGGAACCTTCTCCATATACACGAATTTTTGTGTTTTTTGCCTTTTGGTTCTTTTGAACTATAAAAAACTCATTATATACTTTTCTTGCAAAGTCCTTTTGTTTTCTAATATAGAGTGCTTTCCATTAATTTTCGCGTTTTTTGTAGGTAACAAGGTCAAAAACACTCAAAATATACCTTTTTGGTAATGTTTTTCTATTTCTTGTACCTATGTACCCTTTTCTATTTCGTACCTTGTACCTTGTACCTTTTTCTATTTCGATACCTATGAAGATGAATATCAAAAAAAAATCCTATTTTTTTATTTTCTATTTTTTTTTTTTTTTTTCTAAATAAAGAGTGTTATTTGTGGGTTTTAGCTTTTTGGTACTTAAGGAACTTCTTATACATAAAGTTTTTTGCCTGTATTTAAGCGTTTTTATAGATATGATCAAAAACACTCATAATATATGTTTTTGGTAATTTTATTCTCTTTCTCCATAAAAGGTGTTTTGCATGCGTTTTAGCGTTTTGGTATTTAATTAGCTCAAAAACACTTAAAGGCAAGTTCTTGGTAAAAGTTGTTATTATTCACATGATTCCTCTGCTTTTTAGTACTTTATTGCCTAACACGCTCAAAAACACTCAAAAGACACTTTTCTTGTAATATCATTTTTTTCCCACATAAAGCTAGTTTTGCATGGAATTTGGGGTTTTGGTAAATAAGAATGTGAAAAAAACTGAAAACACAGGCATTTAGTATGGTTGTTCTATTTCTTAATTAAAAGTGTTATTCATGAGTTTCAGCATTTTGGTATGTAAGAAACTTTTCTAATACACACATTTGGTAAGGTATTTCTGTTTCAAAATTAAAAGTGTTATTGATGAGTTTCAGCTTTTTGGTATGTAAGAAACTTCTTTATGTACACGTTTTTGAGTATTTTACCTTCTGGTTCTTGTCAAACTATAAAACACTCATACACGTTTCTCGTAATGTCCTCTTCTTTGCCAATATAATGTGCTTTCCATCCATTTTTGCATTTTTTATAGGTAACAAGCTCAAAAACACATCAAAATATATCTTTTTGGTAATGTTATTCTATTTCTTCATATTGGTTGGTTTGCATCCGTTTTAGCGTTTTTCTACGTAACTCACTGAAAAGACACGTTTTAAGTATTATTGTTGAGATTGCTGAAAAAAACTCAAAAGACAGGTTTCTGGTAAAGTCGTGTAATTTCCCCATATAGGTGGATTTGCATGCACTTCAGAGTTTGTACATAACTCCGGAAAAAAGCTAAAATTATTTTTTTTATAATGATTTTTTTTACAAAATTTCCATGAATTTTGCCAGAATTTTGGCATCTCGGTTCCTATGAAGATGAATAACAATTTTTTTTCTCTCTATAAAGAGAGAAAGGGTTTTTTGCTTTTTTGTACTTAAGGAACTTAAAAACACTCATAATACACGATTTTCGTAATGTCCTTTCATTTTCCAAACATAGGGTTCTTTGCATGTATTTAGGCATTTTTATAGGTAACATGATCAAAGACACTAAAAATACATGTTTCTGGTAATGTTATTCTGTTTCTCCATAAAGGGTGTTTTGGATGCGTTTTAGCGTTTTCGTATGTAAGAAGCTCAAAAACAGGTAAAGGCAGGTTCTTGGTAAAAGTTGGTTTTATTCCCATATAATGTGATTACCCTCCTTTTTAGTGCTTTAGCGCCTATCACGCTCAAAAACACTCAAAAGACACTTTTTTGGTAATGTCATTTTTTTCCCATATAAAGCTAGTTTCGCATGCAATTTTTGGTTTTGGCAACTAAGAATGTGAAAAGCACTCAAAATACATGCATTTGGTAAGGATGTTCTGTATTCTCAATTAAGAGTGTTATTCCTTAGTTTCAGCATTTTGGTATCTAAGAAACTTCTCCATATACACCGAGTTTTGCGATTTTTGCCTTGTGGCTGTTGTGAAACTATAAAACACTCATTATACACGTTTCTCGTAATGTCTTTTTGTATCCCAATATAGAGTGCTTTCCATCCATTTTCACGTTTTTTTTGTAGATAAGAAGCTCAAAAACACAGAAAATATACCTTTTTTGGTAATATTATTCTATTTCTTCATATTCGTTGGTTTGCATCCATTTTAGCGTTTTTCTACGTAAAACACTGAATATACACTTTTTTCAATAATTTTGCGATGGATTCCCATATTGAGTGACCATATTATATATCGTTTTGGTGCCTAACATGCTGAAAAACACTCAAAAGACAGGTTTCTCGTAGAGTCGTTTAATTTCCTCATATAGGTGGCTTCGCATGCACTTTAGGGTTTGGTATACGAGTATAACAGTCCGAAAAAAAGCTAAAATTAATTTTTTTCCATAATTTTCTTTTCTCACATAATTTTCCTGAATTTTGCCAGAATTTTGGCATCTTGGTACCTATGAAGATAAATAACAAAAAAAATAAATAAATTCCTATCTTTTTATTCATTTATTTATTTATTTTTCTATAAACAGTGTTATTTATGGGTTTTAGCTAAATGGTACTTAAAGAACTTAAAAACACTCGTAATACATGTTTCTCGAATTGCCCTTTAATTTCCCAAACATAAGGTTCTTTGCATGTATTTAAGAGTTTTTATAGGTAACATGATCAAAAACACTCGAAATACATGTTTTTGGTAATGTTATTCTCTTTTTCAATAAAGGGTGTTTTGCATTCGTTTTAGCGTTTTGGTATATAAGGAGCTAAAAAAACACTTAAAGGCAAGTTGTTGTTAAAAGTTAGTTTTATTCCCATGTAATGTGATTGCCCTGCTTTTTAGTGCTTTATTGCCTATCATGCTAAAAAAATAAAAAAAAATTAAAAGACACTTTTCTGGTAATGTCATTTTTTCCCACATAAAGTTACTTTCATATAAAATTTTGGGTTTTGGTAACTAAAAATTTGAAAACCAATCAAAATACACGCATTTGATAAGGTTTAGAGTGTTATTCAGGAGTTTCAGCATTTTGGTATCTAAGAAACTTCTCCATATATATGAGTTTTTGCGTTTTTTGCCTTGTGATTCTTGAGAATCTATAAAACACTCATTATACACGTTTCTCGTAATGTCCTTTTGTTAACCAATAGAGAGAGCTTTGCATCCATTTTCGTGTTTTTTGTAAGTAAAAAGCTAAAAAAAAAACACTCCAAATATACCTTTTTGGTAATCTTATTCTATTTCTTCATATTGGTTGGTTTGCATCCGTTTTAGCGTTTTTCTACGTAAAACACGAAAAAAGACACGTTTAAAGTAATTTTCTTTTGGATTCCCACATAGAATGACTTCAATATTATTTATTGTTTTGGTGACTAACATGCTCAAAGACACTAGAAACACAGGTTTCTCGTAAAGTCGTTTAATTTCCCCATATAGTTGGCTTTGCATGCACTTCATAGTTTCGTAGTTTCACTAGTGTATATGGAGAAGTTTCTTAGATACCAAAATGCTGAAACTCCTGAATAACACTCTTAATTAAGAAACAGAATAACATTACTAAATGCGTGTATTTTAAGTGTTTTTCACATTCTTAGTTACTAGAACCCCAAATTCCATGCGAAACTAGCTTTATGTGGGAAAAAAAATGACATTACCAGAAAAAAATCTTTTGAGGGTTTTTGAGAGAGTTAGGCAATAAAGCACTAAAAAGAAGGGCAATCACATTACATGGGAATAAAACCAACTTTTAAGTGTTTTTTAACTCCTTATATACCAAAACGCTAAAATACATGCAAAACACCCTTTATGGAGAAACAAATTAACATCACCAAAAACATTTATTTTGAGTGTTTTTGATCATGTTACCTCTAAAAACGCTTAAATACATGCAAAGAACCCTATATCTGGGAAACGAAAGGACATTATGAGAAACGTGTATTATGTGTGTTTTTAAGTTCCATAAGTACCAAAATCTAAAATCTCTTTATAGAGAAAAAAATAAAGAAATAATTAAAAAATAGCTTTTTTTTTTGTTATTCTTCTTCATAGGTACTGATATGCCAAAATTCTGGCAAAATTCAGGGAAATTATATGTAAAAAGAACATTATCGAAAAAGTTAATTTTAGCTTTTTTTTCGGACTGTTATGTAACAAACTATGAAGTGCATGCAAAGCCAACTATATGGGGAAATTAAACGACTTTACGAGAAAACTGTTTCTAGTGTCTTTGAGCATGTTAGTCACCAAAACAATAAATAATATTGAAGTCATTCTATGTGGGAATCCAAAAGAAAATTACTTTAAACGTGTCTTTTTTCGTGTTTTACGTAGAAAAACGCTAAAACGGATACAAACCAACCAATATGAAGAAAAAGAATAAGATTACCAAAAAGGTATATTTGGAGTGGTTTTTTTTTAGCTTTTTACTTACAAAAAAACACGAAAATGGATGCAAAGCTCTCTCTATTGGTTAACAAAGGGACATTACGAGAAACGTGTATAATGAGTGTTTTATAGATTCTCAAGAATCACAAGGCAAAAAACGCAAAAACTCATATATATGGAGAAGTTTCTTAGATACCAAAATGCTGAAACTCCTGAATAACACTCTAAACCTTATCAAATGCGTGTATTTTGATTGGTTTTCAAATTCTTAGTTACCAAAACCGAAAATTTTATATGAAAGTAGCTTTATGTGGGGAAAAAATGACATTACCAGAAAAGTGTCTTTTAAGTGTTTTTTTTTTTTTTTCTTTTTAGCATGATAGGCAATAAAGCACTAAAAAGCAGGGCAATCACATTACATGGGAATAAAACTAACTTTTAACAACAACTTGCCTTTAAGTGTTTTTTAGCTCCTTATATACCAAAACGCTAAAACGAATGAAAAACACCCTTTATTGAAAAAGAGAATAACATTACCAAAAACATATATTTCGAGTGTTTTTGATCATGTTACCTATAAAAACTCTTAAATACCTGCAAAGAACCTTATGTTTGGGAAATTAAAGGGCAATTCGAGAAACATGTATTACGAGTGTTTTTAAGTTCTTTAAGTACCATTTAGCTAAAACCCATAAATAACACTGTTTATAGAAAAAAAATAAATAAATGAATAAAAAGATAGGAATTTATTTATTTTTTTTGTTATTTATCTTCATAGGTACCAAGATGCCAAAATTCTGGCAAAATTCAGGAAAACTATGTGAGAAAAGAAAATTATGGAAAAAATATAATTTTAGCTTTTTTTCGGACTGTTATATACCAAACCCTAAAGTGCATGCGAAGCCATCTATATGAGGAAATTAAACGACTCTACGAGAAACCTGTCTTTTGAGTGTTTTTCAGCATGTTAGGCACCAAAACGATAAATAATATGGTCACTCAATATGGGAATCCATCGCAAAATTATTGAAAAAAGTGTATATTCAGTGTTTTACGTAGAAAAACGCTAAAATGGATGCAAACCAACGAATATGAAGAAATAGAATAATATTACCAAAAAAGGTATATTTTCTGTGTTTTTGAGCTTCTTATCTACAAAAAAAAAAACGTGAAAATGGATAGAAAGCACTCTATATTGGGATACAAAAGGACATTACGAGAAACGTGTATAATGAGTGTTTTATAGTTTCACAACAGCCACAAGGCAAAAATCGCAAAACTCGGTGTATATGGAGAAGTTTCTTAGATACCAAAATGCTGAAACTAAGGAATAACACTCTTAATTGAGAATACAGAACATCCTTACCAAATGCATGTATTTTGAGTGCTTTTCACATTCTTAGTTACCAAAACCAAAAATTGCATGCGAAACTAGTTTTATATGGGAAAAAAATGACATTACCAAAAAAGTGTCTTTTGAGTGTTTTTGAGCGTGATAGGCACCAAAGCACTAAAAAGGAGGGCAATCATATGGGAATAAAACCAACTTTTACCAAGAACCTGCCTTTACCTGTTTTTGAGCTTCTTACATACGAAAACGCTAAAACGCATCCAAAACACCCTTTATGGAGAAACAGAATAACATTACCAGGAACATGTATTTTTAGTGTTTTTAATCATGTTACCTATAAAAATGCCTAAATACATGCAAAGAACCCTATGTTTGGAAAATGAAAGGACATTACGAAAATCGTGTATTATGAGTGTTTTTAAGTTCCTTAAGTACAAAAAAGCAAAAACCCTTTCTCTCTTTATAGAGAGAAAAAAAAAATTGTTATTCATCTTCATAGGAACCGAGATGCCAAAATTCTGGCAAAATTCATGGAAATTTTGTAAAAAAAAATCATTATAAAAAAATAATTTTAGCTTTTTTCCGGAGTTATGTACAAACTCTGAAGTCATGCAAATCCACCTATATGGGGAAATTACACGACTTTACCAGAAACCTGTCTTTTGAGTGTTTTTCAGCAATCTCAACAATAATACTTAAAACGTGTCTTTTGAGTGAGTTACGTAGAAAAACGCTAAAACGGATGCAAACCAACCAATATGAAGAAATAGAATAACATTACCAAAAAGATATATTTTGATGTGTTTTTGAGCTTGTTACCTACAAAAAATGCAAAAATGGATGGAAAGCACATTATATTGGCAAAGAAGAGGACATTACGAGAAACGTGTATGAGTGTTTTATAGTTTGACAAGAACCAGAAGGTAAAATACTCAAAAACGTGTACATAAAGAAGTTTCTTACATACCAAAAAGCTGAAACTCATCAATAACACTTTTAATTTTGAAACAGAAATACCTTACCAAATGTGTGTATTAGAAAAGTTTCTTACATATCAAAATGCTGAAACTCATGAATAACACTTTTAATTAAGAAATAGAACAACCATACTAAATGCCTGTGTTTTCAGTTTTTTTCACATTCTTATTTACCAAAACCCCAAATTCCATGCAAAACTAGCTTTATGTGGAAAAAAAATGATATTACAAGAAAAGTGTCTTTTGAGTGTTTTTGAGCGTGTTAGGCAATAAAGTACTAAAAAGCAGAGGAATCATGTGAATAATAACAACTTTTACCAAGAACTTGCCTTTAAGTGTTTTTGAGCTAATTAAATACCAAAACGCTAAAACGCATGCAAAACACCTTTTATGGAGAAAGAGAATAAAATTACCAAAAACATATATTTTTGAGTGTTTTTGATCATATTATCTATAAAAACGCTTAAATACAGGCAAAAAACTTTATGTATAAGAAGTTCCTTAAGTACCAAAAAGCTAAAACCCACAAATAACACTCTTTATTTAGAAAAAAAAAATAGAAAATAAAAAATAGGATTTTTTTTTTTATGTTCATCTTCATAGGTATCGAAATAGAAAAAGGTACAAGGTACAAGGTACGAAATAGAAAAGGGTACATAGGTACAAGAAATAGAAAAACATTACCAAAAAGGTATATTTTGAGTGTTTTTGACCTTGTTACCTACAAAAAACGCGAAAATTAATGGAAAGCACTCTATATTAGAAAACAAAAGGACTTTGCAAGAAAAGTATATAATGAGTTTTTTATAGTTCAAAAGAACCAAAAGGCAAAAAACACAAAAACTCGTGTATATGGAGAAGGTTCCTAGATACGAAAATGTTGAAACTTATGAATAACACTCTTAATTGAGAAACAGAAGAACTTTACTAAATGCGTGTATTTTGAGTGTTTTTCACATTCTTTGTTACCAAAACCCCAAATTGCATGCGAAACCACCTTTATGTGAGAAAAAAATGACATTACCAGAAAAGTGTATTTTAAGTGTTTTTGAGCGTGATAGGCACTAAAAGCACTAAAAAGCAGGGCAATCATATTACATTGGAATAACACCAATTTATACCAAAAACTTGCCTTTAAGTGTTTTTGAGATCCTTATATACCAAATCGCTAAAACTCATACAAAACAAACTTTATGAAGAAACAGAACAACATTACCAAAAACATGTATTTTGAGTGTTTTTGATCATGTTATCTATAAAAACGCTTAATTACATGGAAAGAACATTATGTTTGGGAAACAAAAGGACATTGCGAGAAACGTGTATTAAGAGTGTTTTTTTTAAGTTCATTAAGTACCAAAAAGCTAAAACTAACAAATAACACTCTTTATTTAGAAAATAAAAAATAAAAATATTAAAAAAATAGGATTTTTTTTTTTGTTATTTATATTCAAAGGTACCGAGATGCCAAAATTCTGGGAAAATTCAGGGCAATCATATGATAAAAGAATATTATCAAAAAAGTTAATTTCCGGTTTTTTTTTTCGGACTGTTATGTACCAAACCTTAAAGTGCTTGGAAAGACTCCTATATGAGAAAATTAAACGACCTTACCAGAAATATGTGTTTTGAGTGTTTTTAGCATGTTAGGCACCAAAACAAGAAATAATAAGGAACTCACTCTATATGGGAATTCAAAAAAAATCTACTGAAAACGTGTCTTCTCAGTGTTTTACGTAGAAAAACGCTGAAACGGATGCAAAGCAACCAATATCAAGAAATAGAAAAACGTTACTAAAAAGGTATATTTTGAGTGTTTTTGAGCATGTTACCTACAAAAAACGCGAAAATTGATGCAAAGCACTCTATATTTGGAAAAAAAAAAGACATTGCAAAAAAAGTGTATAATGAGTGTTTTATAGTTCAAAAATATTTAACGGCAAGTTCTTGGTAAAAGTTTGTTTTATACACATGTAAGGTGATTGCCCTTCTTTTAAGTACTTTATTGCCTAACACGCTCATAAACACTCAAAAGACATTTTCTGGCAATATAATTTTTTCCCCACATAAACCTAGTTTCGCATTCAATTTCGTGTTTTGGTAACTAAGAATGTGAAAAACACTCAAAATACACGCATTTGGTAAGCTTGTTCTGTATCTCAATCAAGAGTGTTATTCATGAGTTTCAGCATTTTGGTATCTAAGAAACTTTTGCCTTGTGGTTGTTGTGAAACTATAAAACACTCATTATACAGGTTTCTCGTAATGTCCTTTTGTTTCCCAATATAGAGTGCTTTGCATCCATTTTCGCGTTTTATGTAGATAACAGGCTCAAAAACACTCAAAATATACCTTTTCGGCAATGTTATTCTATTTCTTCATATTGGTTTGTTTGCATCCGTTTTAGCGTGTTTCTACGTAAAACACTGAAAAGGCAAGTGTTAAGTGATTTTGTTTTGGATTCCCATATAGAGTGACTTCCATATTATTTATTGTTTTGGTGCCTAACATGCTGAAAAACACTCAAAAGACAGGTTTCCGGTAAAGTCGTTTAATTTCCCTATAAAGCTGGCTTTGAATGCAATTTAGGTTTTGGTACATAACTGTCCGAAAAAAAAGCTAAAATTAACTTTTTTGATAATGTTCCTTTTTCCACATAATTTCCCTGAATTTTGGCAGAATTTTTGCATCTCGGTTCCTATGAAGAAGAATAACAAAAAAAAAAGATTACTTTTTTTCTCTATAAAGAGTGTTATTTTTGGATTTTAGCTTTTTGGTGCTTAAGGAATTTAATAACATTCATAATACACGTTTCTCGTAATGTCCTTTCGTTTCCCAAACATAGGGTTCTTTGCATGTATTTAAGCGTTTTTATAGGTGATCAAAGACACTGAAAATACATGTTTTTGGTAATGTTATTCTGTTTCTTCATAAAGGGTGTTTTGCATGTGTTTTAGCGTTTTGGTATGTTAGGAGCTCAAAAACACTTAAAGGCAAGTTCTTGGTAAAAGTTGGTTTTATTCCTATATAATGTGATTGCCCTGGTTTTTAGTGGTTTATTGCCTAACATGCTCAAAAACACTCAAAAGACATTTTTCTGGAAATGTCTTTTTTTTTTCTTTCCACATAAAGCTAGTTTCGTATGTAATTTGGGGTTTTGGTAACCAAGAATGTGAAAAACACTCAAAAAACACGCATTTGGTAAGGTTGTTCTGTTTCTCATTTAAGAGTGTTATTCATGAGTTTCAGGGTTTTGGTATCTAAGAATCTCAAAAACACTTATAATGCACGTTTCTCGTAATGTCCCTTTTTTTCCTCATTTAGGGTGCTTTGCATGCATTTTGGCATTTTATTTTTTCACGGAATAGCTGAAAAACACTGAAAATACACGCTTTTGGTAATAAGAACATAAGAACATAAGAAATAAGTAAATATACAAGAAGGCATCAGGCCTACACGTGGCAGTACTTGTATGAAATATGCCTACGTATTTGCACTATCATCCCCATCTATAAATGTGTAATTTTCTCTTACAGTTGCCAAATGCCTCAGCACTAACAGCTTGATTACTAAGTCCGTTCCAATCATCTACTACTGTATTTGAAAACCAATTCCTTCCTGTTTCCTTTTTGAACATCAAGTTTTCAGGCTCAAGTCTGAAAACTTGATGTTCTATTTTTCTTGTTCTATCATGGTTACAGATTCTAAGAATTTTCCTTATGTTCCCCTTGTTATAACCCATATATCACTTAAAGACTTCTATCAGGTCCACTCTTAACCTACGTCTCTCTAAAGAATGTAAATTTAACAGCTTGAATCTCGCTTCGTAAGGAATACTCCTCATCCCCTGTATCTTTTAGTCTTTCTCCTTTGAAGTGATTCTAATAGACCTTTATCCTTCCTGTGATGTGGTGACCAGAATAGGACAGCGTAGTCTAGATAATAATAATAATAATAATAATAATATCAGGTTTAATTATCAAGAGGCAGCAGACAATACAGTGATAGTCGCTGAAGGGGTCTTGATTTACATGGTATACATATTTACATAGATATATGGTATATATATTTACATGGCAGCAGCTTCACCGCTTTTACAGTGTGGACATGATTGAACTGCATACGATATACTTTTTTTTTTTTTGGCAGAAGCTGCACCATTTACATAGCTTCACCACTTTCATAGTGTGGACATGATTGAATTGCATACGATATACATCTTTGGCAGGAGCTTCGCCACAGAATAACAAACACCTACTGGGGGATCGAACATGGGACCTTCCGCCTCCCAGTCAGGAGCGCTACCCGTTACGCCACGGAGTATGATGAAGTAGATGAAGTCTGACCAGCGCTAAATGTAACTTTAATATTACTTCGGGAGTTTTACTTTTAGCACTCCTGAAAATGAATCATAATACACTATTTGCTTTGTTTCTGGCCTCTTTGCATTGCTTTCTTAGACGGAGTTCAGAGCTAACTTTAAATCTCAAATCTTTTTTTAACCCTGAACTTACCAGAACTTGGTTGTTCATTGTGTAACTACTGTGTGGGTTTCTTCTACTTACGCTAAGTGCTTTGCATTTGTTGATATTAAACTGCATTTGCCATCTGTCTGTCCATTCGTTCATCCTATCCAAATCTGCCTGTAAGGCGATGGTATGCGATTCTGACCTAATTAATCTACATACTCTCGTGTCATCCGCAAATTTACTAACAACACTACTAATTCCACTATCCAGGTCATTGACATATATTACAAACAATATCGGCCCTAATACTAATAATCCCTTTGTCACCCCACTAATTACTTGACCCCACTCGGATTTAGAGCCGTTTATTACAACACTCTGTCACCTGCCGCTTGGCCATGACTTTATCCCGATTACTTATAACCTTTTTCCAATTCTTAAATACTGTGGAATATATTTCATCTGGTCCTGGTGACTTGAACTTTTCAGCTTATCTATCTCCTGTTCCACTATCTCTTTAGTTATGGTAATATCTGTCAGCTTCTCATTTTCTTCTACTCTAAATATCTTGTCACTATTCGGCAAATCCTGCATGTTTTCCTGGGCAAAGACAGTTAAAAAATACTCGTTCACAATTTTACTAATCTCCTCCCAACAACTAAGCAGGTCCCATTCTGCTGTCTTTAAGGAACTATTGTTTCTCTATTCTTCTTCTTATATGCCTGATAAAATCCCTTGGGATCCATATTCGCTTGGCTGGCTACCTTTAATTCATAACTATTTTTTAGCTTTCCTTGTTAAACTCCTGACTTTTCAAATTTTTTATATTATGGCCTTAAAACCACTTCCCCTGTCTTTAATCTCATATATAATTCTCTTTCGCCCTATGTAATGTTTTAATCTCAGTCATCCATTTAGGATCATTCTTCTGCGATCTTATTCTTCTGTAAGGGATATTCCCTAACTATCATGAATGTAATTTATCAACGAAGTATTTATTTCGCTTCTCTATAAAGGGTGTTTTGCTTGAGTTTTAGCGTTTCTGTACATAAGAACCTTTAAAACACGTTTTTAGTAATGTTATTTTGTATTCCTTTATGGAGCACTTTCCATGCTTTTCAGCGTTTTGGTGTCTAACACGTTGAAAAACACTCAAAAGACACGTTGATGATAATTTCGTTTCGTTTCCCGATAAAGGGGGCTTTTAATGCATTTTGTCTTTTGGTACTTAACAATATAAAAAAAAAAGTTTAAGTAAAAGTTTTCGGTAGAGTTATTTTTCCATATAAAGTTCTAATCATGTGTTTTTCAGTCTGGGTACCTAAAAAGCTCAAAATCTCTCATAATACACTTTTCTCGTAATGTCCTTTCTTTTCTCCATGTAGGATGCTTTGCGTGTAATTTGGCACTTTTATACTTAACAAGCACAAAAACAATCAAAATACAAGTTTTTGGTAATGTTAATTTGTTTCTCCGTAAAGGTTGTTTTCCATGCTTTTCAGCGATTTCGGATGTAAGAAGGTGAAAAACACTCTAAAGACACTTTCTTGGTAATGTTATTTTATATTACCAAATAAGGTGCTTTCAATGCTTTTTAGCATTTTCATTCCTAACACTCAAGTAAACACTCAAAAGACAAGTTTCCTGTAATATAGTTTTGCTTCTTCATTATAGGGATCTGCATGCATTATGATGTTTTGCTACATAATGTGAAAAACGCTCAAAATAAAGATTTTAGGTAATGTTGTTCTTTTTCTCTATATAGGGTATTATTCATCCTTTCTAGCGTTTTGGTACTTAGGAAGCTTACTTAGGAAGCTCAAAAACGCAAATAAAACTTGTTTTTCCAAACGCCTTTCCAATTCCCCATATAGGATGTTTCGTATGTATTTTGACGTTTTGGTACATAAAAAGGAAAAAAAAACACTCAAAAACACGTTTTTGTTGATGTTCTGTTTCTCTATTAAGAGATATAGAATATAATTAATTTTCATTCAGGCGGTTTAGTGTTTGGTACCTAAGAAACTCAAAACTCTGATAATGCACGTTTCTCGTAATGTCCTATCGTTTCCTCATACAGGGTGCTTTACATGCATTTTTATCATGTACGTAACAGACTCAAAAAGACTCAAAATACACGTTTTTGGTAAGGTTTTTTTTTTCTGTTTGGTAAGATTATTCGTGTTTGTTGCACGTGTTTTAGCGTTTTGGAACATAAAAAGTTTAAAACACTTAAAAGACATGCTTATTATTTTGCATTTCTATATAAGGTGCTTTCCATGCTATTTAGCGTTTTCGTGCCTAACACGCTGAAAAACACATAAAAACACATTTCTTACATTGTTGTTTAATTTTCTCGTATAGCGAGCAAGCATTATGGTGTTTTGCTACCTCACAATGTGAAAAAACATTGAAATTATTTTGGTAATGTTTTTCTTTCTCCATTTTTGCGTTTTGGTACCTGAGAAGCTAACAAAAATTTAAAAAAAATTCATAATACACGTTTTTTGTCATGTCTTTTCGTTTCCTCATATAAGCTGTTTTTGGTGCTTTATTACCTAACAGGGTGTTTGCATGTATTTTGACATTTTAGTTCGTAAGAACCTAAAAAAACACTAAAGACACGTTTTAGTAAAGTTGTTTTGTATTCCCCTATGGGGTGATTTCGTTGCTTCTTACTGATTTGGTGCCTAACACGCCCAAAAAAATAACAAAAGACTAGTTTCTAGTGATTTCGTTTCGTTTCTTCATATAGGTTGATTTACATGCATGTTGGCGTTTTGGTAATTATCAATGTAAAAAAAAAAACCCGTTTTTGATAAGTTTTTCTTTTTCTTCAAAGCACTATTGAAGTACTGATTTGGTACTTAAGAAAGTAATAAAAAAAAAACACAACAAATGTTTCTCGTAATGTCCTTTTTATTTCCATATGCAGGATGATTTGTTTGATAACAGACGATTTTGTACATAATAAGCTCAAAAAAAAATAATAAATAAAAAAACACAAAATACATGTTTCTTGGTTAGTGTATTCTTTTTCTCTATATATGGTATTTTCATACGTTTTTAAAGTCGTTTCATATATCTATATATGAGTCTTTGCATGAATTTAGGCTTTTTGGTAACTAACAATGTCATAACACTCAAAATGCACGTTTTTTTTTTGACAGTATTGTTCTGTTTCTCCATATAAAGTGTTTTTCATGCGTTTTACCCTTTTGATACTACGAAAAAAAAAAAAAAAAAACACTCATAATACACGTTTCTCGCAATGTCTTTTAATTTTTCCCATATAGGATATTTCCGATTCATTTAGGCGTTTTTTTACGTAACAATCTTACAGACTCAAAATACTTGTTTTGTATGCGTTTTAGCGTTTTCGTATGTAAGGAGCTTAAAAACACTTAAAGGCAAGTTATTGGTAAAAGTTGGTTTTATTCCCATTTAATGTGATTGCCTTGCTTTTTAGTTCTTTATTGCCTAACACGCTCAAAAAAACTCAAGACACTTTTCTGGTAATATTTTTTTTCACACATAAAGCTAGTTTCGCATGGAATTTGGGGTTTTGGTAAGTAAAAATGTTAAAAAGATTCAAAATACACCCGTTTGGTAAGGTTGTTCTGTTTCTCAATTAAGACTGTTATTAATGAATTTCAGCATTTTGGTATCTAAGAAACATCTCCATATACACGAGTTTTTGCGTGTTTTGCCTTGTGGTTCTTGTGAAACTATAAAACACTCATTATACACGTTTCTCGTAATGTCCTTTTCTTTCCCAATATAGAGTGCTTTGCAACTATTTTCGCGTTTTCTGTAGGTAACAAGCTCAAAAAACACTCAAAATATAACTTTTTAGTAATATTATTCTATTTCTTCATATTGGTTGGTTTGCATCCGTTTTAATGTTTTTCTAAGTAAAACACTAAAAAGACACGTTTTCAGTAATTTTGTTTTGAATTCCCATAAAGAGTGACTTCCATATTATTTATCGTTTTGGTACCTGACTTGCTGAAAAACACTCAAAAGACAGGTATCTGGTAAAGTCGTTTAATTTCCTCATGTAGGAGGCTTTTCATACACTTTAAGCTTTGGTACATAACAGTCCGAAAAAAAAGCTAAAATTAACTTTTTTCATAATATTTTTTTTCACATAATTTCCCTGAATTTTGCCATAATTTTGGCATCTTGGTGCCTATGAAGATAAATAAAAAAAAAAAAATCCTAGTTTTCCCAGTTTTCTCTATAAAGAGTGTTATTTGTGGGTTTTAACTCTTTTCGTACTCATGGAACTTAAAAACACTCATAATACACGTTTCTCGTAATGTCCTTTCGTTTCCCAAATATAGGGTTCTTTGCATGTATTTAAGCGTTTTTATACGTAAGAGATCAAAAACACTGAAAATTCATGTTTTTCGTAATGTTATTTCGTATCTTAATAAAGGGTGTTTAGCATGCATTTTAGCGTTTTGGTATGTAAGGAGCTGAAAAACACTTAATGGCAAGTTCTTGGTAAATGTTGGTTTTATTCCCATGTAATGTCATTGCCCTCCTTTTTTGTGCTTTATTGCCTAACACGCTCAAAAACACTCAAAAGACGCCTTTTTTTCTGGTAATGTCATTTATTTCCAACATAAAGCTAGTTTCGCATGTAATTTCGGGTTTTGGTAACTAAGAATATGAAAAACACTCAAAATACACGCATTTGGTAAGGTTGTTCTATTAGAGTGTTATTCATAAATTTCAGCATTTTGGTATCTAAGAAAAATCTCCATATACACGAGTTTTTGGTTGTTTTGCCTTGTGGTTCTTGTGAAACTATAAAACACTCATTATAAACGTTTCTCGTAATGTCCTTTTGTTTCCCAATATAGAGAGATTTGCATCCATTTTCGCTCAAAAACAGAAAAAAATACCTTTTTGGAAATATTATTCTATTTCATGATATTGGTTGATTTGCATTCGTTTTAGCGTTTTTCTACGTAAAACACTGAAAAGACACGTTTTCAGTAATTTTGTTTTGGATTCCCATACAGAGTGACTTCCATATTATTTATTGTTTTGGTGCCTAACATACTGAAAAACAGGCAAAAGACAGGTTTCAGGTAAAGTCGTTTAATTTCCCCATATAGGTGGCTCTACATGCACTTTAGGGTTTGGTACATAACGGTCTGAAAAAAAAGCTAAAATTAACTTTTTTGATATTCTTTTTTCACATAATTTCCCTGAATTTTTACAGAATTTTGGCATCTCGGTACCTATGAAGATCAATAACAAAAAAAAAAGTTTTTTTTTTCATTTATTTATTTTTTTCTCTATAAAGAGTGTTATATATGGGTTTAAGCTTTTTGGTACTTAAGGAAAGTAAAAACACTCATAATACTCGTTTCTCGTAATGTTCTTTTGTTTCCTAAAGATAAGGTTCTTTGCATGTATTTAAGCGTTTTTATAGGTAACATGATAAAAAACACTCAAAATATAATTTTTTGGTAATGTTATTCTATTTCTTCATATTGGTTGGTTTCCATCCGTTTTAGCGTTTTTCTACGTAAAACACAGAAAAGACACGTTTTCAGTAATTTTGTTTTGCATTCCCATATAGAGTAACTTCCATGTTATTTATCGTTTTTGATGCCTAACATGCTGAAAAACACTGAAAAGACAGGTTTCTTGTAAAGTCGTTTAATTTCCCCATATAGGTGGCTTTGCATACACTTTAGGGTTTGGTACATAACAGTTCGAAAAAAAAAGCTAAAATTTACCTTTTTCATAATATTCTTTTTTCACTTAATTTTCCTGAATTTTGCCAGAATGTTGGCATCTCGGTACCTATAAAGATCAATAAAAAAAATGCTATTTTTTTTATTTATTTATCTTTTTTTTTCTCTATAAACAGTGTTATTTGTGGGTTTTAGCTTTTTGGTACTTAAGGAACTTATAAACACTCATAATACACATTCCTCATAATGTCCTTTCATTCCCAAACATAGGGTTCTTTGCATGTATTTAAGCGTTTTTATTGGTAACAAGCTCAAAAACACTCAAAATACATGTTTTTGATAATGTTATTCTGTTTATCCATAAAGGGTGTTTTGTATGGGTTTTAGCGTTTTGGTATGTAAGGAGCTCAAAAAAACTTAAAGGCAAGTTCTTGGTAAAAATTGGTTATATTCCCATGTAATGTGATTGCCCTCCTTTTTAGTGCTTTATTGCCTAACACGCTGAAAAAACACCAAAACGACACTTTTCTGGTAATTTTATTTTTTTTCCACATTCTCGCATGTAATTTGGGGTTGGACCACTAAGAATGTGAAAAAAAAAACACTGAAAATACACTCATTTCCTAAGATTGTTCTGTTTCTGAATTAAGAGTGTTATTCAGAGTTTCAGCATTTTGCTATCTAAGAAACTTCTCCATATATACGAGTTTTTGCGTTTTTTGCCTTATGGTTCTTGAAAACTATAAAAACATTCATTATACAATTTTCTTGTAATATCCTTTTGTTTCCCAATATAGACTGCTTTGCATTCATTTTTGCGTTTTTTGTACGTAATAAGCTCAAAAACACTCAACTTTTTTGTAATGTTATTCTATTTCTTCATATTGGTTGGTTTGCATCCGTTTTAGCGTTCTACGCTAAAACTGAAAAGACACGTTTTCAGTAATATTGTTGAAATTGATGAAAACACCCAAAGACACGTTTCTTGTAAGGTGTAATTTCCCCATATAGGTGGCTTTGCATGCACTTCCGGGTTTCGTACATAACTCCGGAAAAAGCTAAATTTTTTTTTTTTATGTTTTTTTCACATAATTTCCCTTAATTTTCTCAGAATTTTGGCATCTCGGTACCTATGAAGATGAATAACAAAATTTTTTTATTTTTATTTATTTTTTTTTCTCTATAAAGAGTTATTTGTGGGTTTTAGATTTTTGATACTTAAGGAACTTAAAAATACTCATAATACACGATTTTTTGTAATGTCCTTTCGTTTCACAAACATAGGGTTCTTTGCATGTATTTAAGCGATTTTATAGGTAAGATGATCAAAAACACTCAAAATACATGTTTTTGGTAATGTTATTCTGTTTCTCCATAAAGGTTGTTTTGCATGAGTTTAGCGTTTTGGTATGTAAGGAGTTAAAAAACACTTAAAGGCAAGTTCTTCGTAAAATTTGGTTTTATTCCAGTGTAATGTGATTGTTCTGCTTTTTAGTGTTTTATTGCATGTAACGCTCAGCAACACTCAAAAGACACTTTTCTGGTAATATCATTTTTTTCCCACATAAAGCTAGTTTCGCATGTAATTTGGGATTTTCGTAACTAAGAATGTGAAAAACACTCAAAATATACACATTTGATAAGGTAGTTTTGTTTTTCAATTAAATGTGTTATTCATGAGTTTTAGCGTTTTGGTATGTAAGAAACTTCTCTATATATACACGAGTTTTTGCGTTTTTTGCCTTGTGGTTCTTTTGAAACTATAAAACACTTATTATACACGTTTCTCGTAATGTCCTTTTGCTTCCTAATATAGAGTACTTTCCATTTATTTGCGCGTTTTTTGTAGGTAAAAAGCTCAAAAACACTTTTTGGTAATGTTATTCTATTTCTTCATATTTGTTGGTTTGCATCCGTTTTAGCGTTTTTCTACGTAAAACACTGAAAAGACACGTTTTCAGTAATTTTGTTTTGGATTCACATATTGACTGACTTCCATATTATTTATCGTTTTGGTGCCTAACATTCTGAAAAAAACACTGAAAAGACAGATTTCTGGTAAAGTCGTTTAACTTCCTTATAAAGTGCATGCCACCTTATATAGGTGGCATGCACTTTATAGTTTGGTACATAAAAATCCGAAAAAAAGAGTTATAATTAACTTTTTTGATAATGTTCTTTTTTCCACATAAATTTCCTGAATTTTGGCAGAATTTTGGCATCTTGTTACCTATGAAAACCAATCACTGCTTAAGGAACACTTAAAAATACTTAAAGGTATTTAAGGAACACTTAAAACACTTAAAAACACTTAAAACACATGTTTTCAGTAATGTTATTCTGTTTCTTAATAAAGGAGTTTTTTGCATGCGTTTTAGCGTTTTGGTTTGTAAGGAGGTCAAAAAAACTTCAAGGCAAGTTCTTGGTAAAAGTTGATTTTATTCCCATGTAATGTGATTGCCCTTTTTTTGTGTGTGTGTGATTTATTGCCTAACACGCTCAAAAACACTCAAAAGACACTTCTAGTAATGTCATTTTTTTTCCAACATAGTTTCGCGTGCTATTTGGGGTTTGCCTAAGAATGTGGAAAACACTCAAAATACACGCATTTAGTAAGGTTGTTCTGTTTCTCAATTAATATTGTTATTCATGAGTTTCAGCATTTTGGTATCTAAGAAACATCTTTATATACACGAGTTTTTGCGTTTTTTGCCTTGTGGTTCTTGTGAACCACAAGTTCTTTTGCTCAAAAATAATAAGACACTCATTATACACGTTTCTCGTAATGTCTTTTTGTTTCCCAATAGGGAGTGCTTTGCATACATTTTCGCGTTTTTTTTTTGTAGGTAGCAAGCTCAAAAACACTCAAAATGTACCTCTTTGGTAATGTTATTTTTTTTCTTCTTATTGGTTGGTTTGCATCCGTTTTAGCGTTTTTCTACGTAAAACACCGCAAAGACACTTTTTCAGTAATTTTGTTTTAGATTCCCATATAGAGTGATTTGCATGTTATTTACCGTTAGGGTGCCTAACAAGCTGAAAAACACTCATAAGACATTTTTCTGGCAAAGACGTTTAATTTCCCCATATAGGTGGTTTTGCATGCACATAACAGTACGAAAAAAAAGCTAAAATTAACTTTTTTGATAATCGACTCATAATTTCCTGAATTTTGCCCAAATTTTGGCATCTCGGTACCTGTAAAGATGAAAAACAAAGAAAAAAAATATCGTATTTTTTTTTTTTTTTCAATAAAGAGTGTTATTTGTGGCTTTTAGCTTTTTGGTAAATAATGATCTTAAAAACACTGATAATACACGTTTCTCGTAATGTCCTTTCGTTTCCCAAAAATAGGGTTCTTTGCATGTATTTAAGCGTTTTTATTGAAAAAATTATCAAAAACACTCAAAATATATATTTTTGGTAATGTTATTCTCTTTCTCCATAAAGTGTGTTTTGCATGCGTTTTAGCGTTTTGGTATATAAGGAACTCAAAACACTCAAAGGCAAGATCTTGGTAAAAATTTATTTTATTTTCATGTAAAGTGATTCCCCTGCTTTTTAGTGCTTTATTGCCTATCAGGCTCAAAAACACTCAAAATACACTTTTCTGGTAATGTCATTTTTTTTTTCCCAGAAAAAGCTGGTTTCGCATGCAATTTGGGATTTTGGTAACTAAGAATGTGAAAAGCACTCAAAATTCACGCATTTAGTAAACTTTTTCTGTTTCTCAATTAAAAGTGTTATTCATGAGTTTTGGTATCTAGGAAACTTTTCCATATACACGAGTTTTTGCGGTTTTTGGCTTCTGGTTCTTTTGAACTATAAAACATTCATTATTCACTTTTCTCGCAATGTCCCTCTGTTTCCCAATATAGAGTGCTTTGTATCAATTTTTGCGTTTTTTTGTAGGTAAGAAGCTCAAAAACACTCAAAATATACCTTTTTGGTAATGTTTTTCTGCTTCTTGATATTGGTTGGTTTGCATCCGTTTTAGCGTTTTCTACGTAAAACACTGAGAAGACACGTTTTCAGTAATTTTGTTTTGGTTTGCCATATAGAGTGAGTTCCTTATTATTTATCGTTTTGGTGCCTAACATGCTGAAAAACACTCAAAACACAGATTTCTGGTAAGGTCGTTTAATTTCCTCATATGGGAGGCTTTGCATGCACTTTAGTGTTTGGTACATAATAGTCCGAAAAAAAGCTAATATGAACTTTTTTGATATAATTCTCTTATCATATAATTGCCCTAATTTTTTCCAGAATTTTGGCATCTCAGTACCTATGAAGGTGAATAACAAAAAAAAAAAATCCTTTTTATTTATTTTTATTTTTTATTTTTTTTTCTAAATAACGAGTGTTATTTGTGGGTTTTAGCTTTTTGGTAGTTAAGGAACTTAAAAACACTCATAATACACGTTTCTCGTAATGTCCTTACGTTTCCCAAACATAACATTCTTTGTATGCATTTAAGCGTTTTTATAGATAACATTATTAAAAACACTCAAAATACATGTTTTTGGTAATGTTATTCTGTTACTCCATAAAGTTTGTTTTCCATGCGTTTTAGCGGTTTGGTATGTAAGGAGCTCAAAAACACATATTGGCAAGTTCTGGGTAAAAGTTGGTTTTATTCCCATGTAATGTGATTGCCTTGCTTTTTAGTACTTCATTGTCTAACACGCTTAAAAACAATTAAAAGACACTTCTGGTAATGTCATTTTTTCCCTCATAAAGCTAGTTTCTTATGCTATTTTGGGTATTGCTAACTAGAAATATGAAAAACACCCAAAATACAGGCATTTGCTAAGGTTGTTCTGTTTCTCAATTAAGATTGTTATTCATGAGTTTCAGCATTTTGGTATCTAAGAAACTTCTTTATATACACGAGTTTTTGCGTTTTTCTACGTAAAACACTGAGAAGATATATTTTCAATAATTTTGTTTTGGATTCCCATATAGAATGAGTTCCTTATTATTTATCGTTTTGGTGCCTAACATGCTGAAAAACACTGAAAAGACAGATTTCTGGTAAGGTCGTTTAATTTCCTCATATAGGAGGCTTTGCATGCACTTTAGGGTTTGACACATAACAGTACGAAAAAAAAGCTAAAATTAACTTTTTTGATAATATTCTTTTGTTCATATAATTTTCCTGAATTTTCCCAGAATTTTTGCACCTCGGTACCAATGAACATGAAAAAAAAAAATTCTTATTTTTTTTTTTCTAAATAAAGAGTGTTATTTGTGGGTTTTAGCTTTTTGGTACTTAAGGAACTTAAAAAAGCACTCATAATACACGTTTATCGTAATGTCCTTTTGTTTCCCAAACATAATGTTCTTTGCATGTATTTAGGCGTTTTTATAGATAACATGATAAAACAAACACCCAAATTACATGTTTTTGGTAATGTTATTCTGTTTCTCCATAAAGTTTGTTTTGGATGCGTTTTAGCAGTTTGGTATATAAGGAGCTGAAAAACATTTAAAGGCAAGTTCTTGGTAAAAATTGGTTTTATTTCAATGAAAAAGGATTGCCCTGCTTTTTAGTGCTTTATTGCCTATCGCGCTCAAAAACACTCAAAAGACATTTTTCTGGAAATGTCATGTTTTCCAACATAAATCTGGTTTCGCATGAAATTTGGGTTTTTGGTAACTAAGAATATGAAAAACACTCAAAATACTCGAATTTGGTAAGGTTGTTCTGTTTTTCAATTAAGAGTGTTGTTCATGAGTTTCAGCATTTTGTTATCTAGGAAACTTCTCCATATACACGAGTTTTTGCGTTTTTTGCCTTGTTGTTCTTTTGAACTATAATACACTCATTATACACTTTTCTAGCAATGTCCCTTTGTTTCCCAATATAGAGTGCTTTGTATCAATTTTAGCGTTTTTTTTGTAGGTAACAAGCTCAAAAACACTCAAAATATACCTTTTTGCTAATGTTTTTTTCTATTTCTTGATATTGGTTGGTTTGCATCTATTTTAGCGTTTTTCTACGTAAAACACTGGGAAGACACGTTTTCAGTAATTTTGTTTTGGATTCCCATATAAAGTGAGTTCCTTATTATTTATCATTTTGGTGTTTAACATGCTGAAAAACACTCAAAAGACAGATTTCTGGTAAGGTCGTTTAATTTCCTTATATAGGAGGCTTTGCATGCAGTTTAGGGTTTGGTACATAACAGTCCGAAAAAAAAGCTAAAATCAATTTTTTTTTATAATATTCTCTTATCATATAATTGTTATTTCATATATGTCATATAATCATGTCATATAATCATTTCATGTTATGTCATATAATTGGTATTTCGGTACTTATAAAGATGAATAACAAAAAAAAAAATCCAATTTTTTTTTTTTTCTAAATAAAGAGTGGGTTTTAGGTTTTTGTTACTTAAACTTAAAAACAGTCATAATATACGTAATGTCCTTTTGTTTCCTAAACATAAGGTTCTTTGCATGTATTTAAGCGTTTTTATAGATAACATGATCAAAAATACTCAAAATACATGTTTTTGGTAATTTTATTCTGTTTTTCCATAAAGTTTCTTTTGCATGCGTTTTAGCGGTTTAGTATATAAGGAGCTCAAAAACACTTAAAGGCAAGTTCTTGATAAAAATTAGTTTTATTGAAATGTAATGTGATTGCCCTGCTTTATAGTGCTTTATTGCCTATCAAGCTCAAAAACACTCAAACGACTTTTTTCTGGTAATGTCATTTTTTTTCTCACATAAAGCTGGTTTTGCATGCAATTTGGGGTTTTGGTTACTAAGAATGTGAAAAACTTTTAAAATAGAC
Organism: Scylla paramamosain; assembly: GCF_035594125.1. Lineage (NCBI taxonomy): Eukaryota > Metazoa > Arthropoda > Malacostraca > Decapoda > Portunidae > Scylla > Scylla paramamosain. The sequence goes on from NC_087156.1 coordinate 13,212,580, forward strand.
GCATTTAGTAAGGTTGTTCTGTTTCTCAATTAGGAATGTTATTCATGAGTTTCAGCATTTTGGGATCTAGGAAACTTCTCCATATCCACAAGTTTTTGCGTTCTTTGCCTTTTGGTTCTTTTGAACTATAAAACACTCATTATACACTTTTCTTGCAATGTCCTTTTATTTCCTAATATAGAGTGCTTTGCATCAATTTTCGCTTTTTTTGTAGGTAACAATCTCAAAAACACTCAAAATATACCTTTTTGGTAAGATTTTTCTATTTTTTTTATATTGGTTTGCATCCGTTTTAGCGTTTTTCTACGTAAAACACTGAGAAGACACGTTTTCAGTAGTTTTGTTTGGATTCCCGTATAGAGTGAGTTCCTTATTTATTTATCGTTTTGGTGTCTAACATTCTGAAAAACACTCAAAAGACAGATTTCTTTACAGGTCGTTTAATTTCCTCATATAGGAGGAGGCTTTGCATGCACTTTAGGGTTTGGTATATAACAGTCCGAAAAAAAAGCTAAAATTAACTTTTTTGATCATTTTCTTTTTTCATATAATAGCGCGGAATTTTCCCAGAAATTTGGCATCTCGGTAGCTATGAAGATAAATAACAAAAATAAAAATCCTATTTTTTTATATTTTTTTATTTATTTTTCTAAATAATGAGTGTTATTTGTGGGTTTTAGCTTTTTGGTACTTAAGGAACTAAAAAACAATCATAATACATATTTCTCGGAATGTCCTTTCGTTTCCCAAACATAAGGTTCTTTGCATGTATTTAAGCGTTTTTATAGATAACATGATCAAAAACACTCAAAATACATATTTTTTGGTAATGTTATTCTGTTTCTCCATAAAAGGTGTTTTGCATGCGCTTTAGCGTTTTGGTATGTAATGACCTCAAAAACACTTAAAAACAAGTTCTTGGTAAAAGTTGGTTTTATTCCCATGTAATGTGATTGCCCTGCTTTTTAGTGGTTTATTGCCTAACACGCTCAAAAACACTCGAAAGACATTTTCTGGTATTATTTTTTTTCCCACATAAAGCTAATTTCTTATGGAATTTGAGGTTTTGGTAACTAAGAATGTGAAAAACACTCAAAATACAGGCATTTAGTAAGGTTGTTCTGTTTCTTAATTAAAAGTGTTATTCATGAGTTTCAGCATTTTGGTATGTAAGAAACATTTCTAATACACGCATTTGGTAAGGTAGTTCTGTTTCTCAATAAAAAGTGTTATTCATGAGATTCAGCATTTTGGTATGTAAGAAACTTCTTTATGTACACGAGTTTTTGAGTTTTTTGCCTTGTGGTTCTTGTGAAACTATAAAACACTCATTATACACGTTTCTCGTAATGTCCTTTTCTTTCCTAATATAGAGTGTGTTTCATCCATTTTCGCATTTTTTTGTAGGTGACAAGCTCAAAACACATAAAAATATATCTTTTTGGTAATGTTATTCTATTTCTTCATATTGGTTGGTTTGCATCCGTTTTAGCGATTTTCTACGTAAATCACTGAAAAGACACGTTTTCAGTAATATTGTTGAAATTGCTGAAAAAAAACACTCAAAAGACAGGTTTGTGGTAAAGTCGAGTAATTTCTCAATATAGGTGGCTATTCATGCACTTCAGGGTTTGGTACATAACGCCAGAAAAAAGCTAAAATTATTTTTTTTATTATGATTTTTTTTACAAAATTTCCCTGAATTTTTCCAGAATTTTGGTATCTCGGTACCTTTTTTTTTCTCTCTATAAAGTGTTATTTGTGTGTTTTAACTTTTTGGTACTTAAAAAATTTAAAAACACTCATAATACACGATTTTCTTAATGTCTTTTTCTTATACAAACATAGGGTTCTTTACATGTGTTTAAGCGTTTTTATAAGTAACATGATCAAAAACACTCAAAATACATATTTTTGGTAATGTTATTCTGTTTCTCCATAAAGGGTGTTTTACATGCGTTTTAGCGTTTTGGTATGTAAAGAGTTAAAAAAACACTTAAAGGTAAGTTCTTCGTAAAAGTTGGTTTTATTCCCAAGTTATGTGATTTTTCTGCTTTTTAGTGCTTTGTTGCATATCACGCTCAAAAATGCTTAAAAAACATTTTTCTGGTAATGTCATTTAAGCGTTTTTATTGGTAACATGATCAAAAACACTCAAAATACATGTTTTTGGTATTGTTATTCTGTTTCACCATAAAGTGTATTTTGCATGCGTTTTAGTGTTTTGGTATATAAGGAGCTCAAAAACACTTAGAGGCAAGTTCTTATTAAAAAATTGGTTTAATTCCAATGTAATGTGATAGCCCTGCTTTTTAGTGCTTTATTGCCTAACACAGTAAATCTTCCAGACTTTAAGCAGCACTGGCAACACTACCTTCAAGCAACCCTCACCCTCATGGTCTCTCACAGCTCTACTATCCATACTAGAGTCCATACAGGATGCATTCCTGTCTGTCCCATACTCAGTGAGCAAGGGTATCCTACACCCCATCCCACCCATGTCTCTCTCACTGTTTTCCATACATTAGTTCAGTGGTATATGAGGTATATCATAAAAGTGGTCCATGAACTGATTATTGTGACAAGTTGAAAATTATGTGTAACAGACATAATGGCTACTGTTGCCAAGAGGAATGTCAACAGTATTCTCAGGAATATTTCAAACATGGATTCATTACTTCATTAACCAATGACACCATGTCTCTTGTGAAAACTTTCAGTAATGATGTCATGAAACTTGCAAAAATGAAGGGCCACCTTGAAAGGGTTCGCTATTATAAGAAAAACAAAGACCTTGACTATTTCAAGACATTGAAAGAAAACTCCTAAGTCAATCAGATCAAGACTCTTTTCAAAGCACCAGACATTGCTGATACTGAAGGAAATTTGAAACCCTCAGACAACATCTCCCTCATGATAGCAAAGAAAGGAAAGGCACACACTATTGGTGAGATAATCACAATCCCAGCCATTAAAGAAGTTATAGGAACTGTTATGAAGAATCACTGTTCTGAAAAAAATTCCATTAAATGACAGTACAGTGCAAAGAAGAATTGATGAAATAGCAGATGATGTGGAAAAACTTTGGTATCTGAACTTCAGGATAGTAAACTATCCTTACAACTTGATGAGTCAACTTCTGGCAGGTCTAATCTTCTCATGGCCTATGTGAGATATTACAATCAAAGCCAAAAGAACATTATTGATAAAATAACAAAAAAATAAATAAATAAATAAAATAATAATGAAAAATAAATAAATAAATTATCATCAGTTTTGTAAGGATATGAGACCATAAATTTGTGTTTTTAATAAGCAAATTAGATTCCATGCAATGCACATCTATTTTGTCTGTGTTTACATCCTTGAGCCAGCATTGTCCCACCACTCCCACTCAGCAGCACCTCCTTTCCTGTCCTTTTCTTTAGTATGGAGATGATGACCCATAAGGCTGAAAAGACCAATAAGAGGAAACCCGCCTGAACCAATGGCGAGACTTTCCTTCCTCACCCAGTCAATATTATGAGAAAAGATGGGCTTCACTCATTCTGCAGCACAAAAAAAAGCTGCACAGGGCTCTTTTGTTAAGAAGGTAAATGAGTCATGCCAACAACAGGACACTAGAAGACCCAAGGTAGTCATCGCTGCAGACCTCCATTTTCCATTGGGTAAATAACACTGTAATTAATACTTTAATTGCTAGTGTCAGTGCATCACTCCTTCCTGTGGGACCCTCCAAGGCATCTCCTACCATATATATCACAAATACACTCCTGCAGATCTAGTCTATATAATATTATGTCCAACAGTTCAGTGTCATTCAGGTCATCGAAAACATCCTTATGGAAATGATAATTCAAGTGATGAGCTCGGCCTCAACGGTTGGCTCTTTGGTTAATTTAGTCTTAACATAACTCTTAAAGTTATGCTACCTATGGACCTGTCTTAAATTTCAGACCTAGACTCAGCACAACTTGGGAAATTAAGCACAACCCCAAGCATAAGAGCTTGTTTGAGTCAAATTTCTATAGTTAAGAATCTTTGTTAACATGGTCCCAGGATTTTTTTTTATCCCATCCAGGACTTAACCTACTTGCTTCTTGCATAATCCACCTTTCATTCACCAGGGTTGGTGCAACCATTCTAAGTGGATCATACATTGAACTAACAACTGACAGCAATCTTCTCCCTGTCATGAGTTTGTTGTTGTCTTTCACAAATATTGTAAGGATGTCTGACTCAGCATTCTAATACATTCCTAATGCTTTTTCCATGGCAAAGTCACAACATAGATCCAGTTCTTTCATGAGCTGTTAATCTAACTCAAATACACATCAAAATCAGTTAATGGAAAATCTGGTTACCTATAATCTTAAAAGTTCAATGCCCAGGGCTGAAGTCCACATATTTAATGTTGATGCCACTCAGTACAAGTCATTCATAAGAGCATTAGACAGTAAGCTCACTGATGAAGAGGAAAAGTTTCTTTACTTGGAAGAGTACACTTCTGTAATTGTCAGGGTTTGTAGTCAAATGGCAACATCAGCAGGATATAAAGAAATCAGATGACTTTTGGAGCCAAAGTATGGTAATGAAGAAGCTAAAGCAATAGCTTATACTAATAGGATAATGGAGTGGCCATGCCTGAAAGGTGATGATGTTGATAGTTTTGATAGCTTCTCTATCATGTTCAAAACATGTCCTAATGCATTATCAGGAGGCTCACAAGGAGCCAAGGAAATAGATCACTCTAAGACAATGAAAAAAATGTTGAGAAAATACCAGTGTCCATACAAGACAAGTGGTTTGAAAAGGTGGATTTATATTCTGTATCTGTATACAACTTATGTTTATAAAAAAATAATGTTGCAGAAAGTAATCCATGTCAGATCAGTGTCAAGAATTAAAGTCCAGCTAGATATGGGCAGTTTCAATTACACCTTAAGTATGATATGGGCAAGGGCTCCTACATATTGGATATTAAAAGAATGTGTAAGGGAATCAAACGAGCCCCTATTCAGAATATTCCAAGAGTCCCTAAAACAAGGCAAAGTACCAACAATGTGGAAAAAGAAAAATATTGCTTCTTTGTATAAGAAGGGAAATAAGCAGTGTCCATTGTATTACAGACCTGTCTCACTCACCAGTGTAGTAAGCAAATTAATAGAACAACTGAGAGGAAAACATGAAATGGTGAGAGAATTCAGATTAAAAAGCATAACAAGCATAACAAAACTGCTAGGCTATTATGAATAGCAGAAACTATACAAGAGAGAAACAGATGGGTAGACAGTATTTATTTGAATTTCAAGAAAGCTTTCAACAGCGTACCACACAACAGACGTATGTGGAAATTATAACACTTAGGAGGTATTCAGGGAAAATCACTGGAATGAAAAAAAAGATTTTCTGGATGGAAGAGAAATGAGGAAATACTAAGAGGAAAATGCTCATCCTGGAGAAATGTAATAAGCGAAGTCCCACAAGGATAAGTGTTAGCACCAATCATGTTCTTGATATATGTCAATGATACAGATGCTAGTATTGGAACAGACTTACTATATGAACATATTTGCTGATGATGCAAAGTTGTAAAGGAAAATAAATGATGAAAGCTCCTGTAATGAGTTACACAAAGACTTCACAGGACTCTATGAATGGAGTAAGAAATAGCAAATGAATTTTAATGTTGATAAATGTCATGTGGTAAAATTTGGCAGAAATTCGGAGATCTGATTGGAATTATAAATTAGAAAACACAAATCAAAAGTATATGGAAAGGAAAAAGACTGCAGTACATTCAGAGATATGATCATCTGGCAACTCACAGAAATACCAGACCCACCATTAACAAAGAACATGAGTTTTAAGAAAAAATAACATAACTTATTCAAACAGGAGGCACGCCATGAAGAAATAACGTAACTTATTCAAACAGAAGGTATGCCATCATCACACTACAAAGATATCCCCTGTCACACACAAGCTGTAGAAGATTAATTCATTTAGTAACAGAAGCATCAGAACATCTGTGGAGAAGCAAAAAGAGAAGGAGTCATTGTGAATACATTGGAATCAAGGAACAACCTCCTGAAATTTGATACCAAGGAGCAATTCAAGATATAAGTATATCCAGCAATGGCAAGGTGGATGGGCTGGAGAATGGCTGGAGCTTCATACACAGCCACCTCCTGGTGGTGAATTCTGGGATATTTTTTTTGTTACAATATGTAAATCAGTAAAATGCATGAAAGGCGAAGCTGTCAATAATGCAAAATTGAAAGGAACACACATGTGAAGAATGTGCTTAATATTCAAATCACTCTAGCTCAAAACTCTGCAAGAGCCCAATGGTTGCACTACTCATATATACTGCTGGATAGGAAATATCATTCTGTGTTCAGTGGTATGTGTCCACTCTTGTTTAGACAAAAAAAAAAAGTTGGTGAAAACTGGAGGAAATTGACAAAATCCCATTTTCGACATCCTTTTACTTTTGGTAAGTCACTCATTGACTCATTGACTTCAGCCAATAGAAAAGATGAAAGCTATACCATATTAAATTGATAGAGCTGTGCTATCATATGGGCTCATTTCATTACAATCAGCTGCATAGTTCCAGATATTAGCATTTGAATAGCATTTTGGTCAGACTGGGCCGGGCTGCTCAAAATGAAACAATCTCCATAGTAAACTTTGCTTTGCTCATAATAAAAAATATTTATTCTTTATTTACTTTAATGAGCTATAAAAAAAATAATTGTGACTCCTCTGCTCCCATTTGACATGATTTGCTTTTTGGATATATAATAAATAAATATAATTATTCAATACTTAAAAGTGACATGGCAGGAACAGGTGATAACCAATCTCAATGAAATATTACATAGCTAAAGTATAAGTGATATAAAATAACTTATGAACTAATCATGAAAGTTTCTTTATTTGATTTTTGGGAATTTTTTTTTTTTAAATTTGTCTTGATAAAATTTAATTCTTCAATATTTTAGGCAGATATATCTGTGTACAGATATATCTGTACAGCTTACAGAATTAGTATATTTTTAAAATCCAACTAGAAGACAATACTGCACACTAGCCACAAACAATTCACAATAAATTGTAGAAATTGGATAGTATGTGAAGTTTTTCCATTTTAGACACATTTTTCAAACTGAAGAGCTGCTGGGGAGAGAAGATACTGTCCTAGCAAAAAATATTTTTAACACCACTTTTCTCTCACTATTTGGCACCTTTTCCACAGTAGCCACAAAACAATTTCAAAGAAAGTAAAAAAAATTATCCACCCTAATATGCATGTATTATATGCATATAGAGTTGTGAGAAGGAAGAGTTGTCTTTAGAGAACAGGCTATGACTGCCCCACTGTGTTGTGAGATACAAAGGACATCATAGTGAGATCATTGATAAATTCACAGCACCTTGTGATCCAGTGCTAGAGACCTAAGTGGGAGTAATTATTGTTTTGGCAGGTGTCTACTGCCTCTTCCACACACTTCAGGTAAGACAGCTTCTGCCACCCTGAAACTGAGAAATACACTTAAGTACATCCACAACAGAGAATCTTCAGGAAAAGCAGGACACACACCTTCCACAAGAGCTCCAGGGAAAGATGCGGAAATGCCTGGGTGACAACACACGGCAAGAGCCTGAAGGCGTCATACCACCGGTGCTCCCAGACAGCAGTGTGAAGCAGCTTCAGTGACCACATGAAGTCTGTTTTCTCTGGAGAGAGAGAAAAAAAAAAACAGTATCGTTGTTAGTAATGACTTCATCATCATCAGCCTCAATGTGTGTAAGTATATAAATGTGTTTAATTTCACAGTTTTAAAGATGTAATCTCAAACAACTTTGTGTGAGTTGTAACCCAAATGAAGTTTATTTTCTGTATTATTCAGAAAGAGCAAATAGGTACATAGTATTAAAGGGACCAGATGCTTTTGGTTACTTGTCAGTACATTAATTTTTACTTGATGAATCTGAATTTAATATATATTGTAGTAGATAATACGAGATGCTAAACATTTTAACTAAATATGCTAATGTTACACAGTATGTTAAAGAAATTTTCCTAGACTTGGTGATTAAATGCATGAAACACACAAAATGATTTGCTCAGTTTTTCCATTTTATGTTTCTTCATTCCTGAAAAAATTTAAGCACAAATTTTAACCAATATTTCAAATTACGCACAAATTACAAACTTACAAAAAATAATCACAGCATCTTTGTTACTTGGTGTACAAAAAAAAAATATGCAACTAAATTGTTCCCCTTTCATTTCCTTTTATGCAGCTATATTCAGATTTGGAATAGAATGAGAAATAGCAAAGTTATAAGACAGAATAGATGAAAACTTAATTTTGAGAAAATGGCCATTTTCTGTCATTATGTAACTGACAAAAAAGTTCATATAAAATACTAATAACTTTATATATATATATATATATATATATATATATATATATATATATATATATATATATATATATATATATATATATATATATATATATATATATATATATATATATATATATATATATATATATATATATATATATATATATATATATATATATATATATATATATATATATATATATATATATATATATAGCATATTTATCAATTTTTTGTTGTGTGCTGCAAAATAACACCATATAAAATGAAGGAAGTAGTAAGAATGAATAAGAAAAGAAAGAGAGAGAGAGATAGAGATGAGAAGAGACAGGTTGGGGACGAAACTTGGAAGTGTCCCAGACATGGAGCTACCAAGCCTGAAGCTTCTAGAATGATATTCATTCAAGCAGTCACTCATGTTCCCCATGTAAATTTCCTTACTTCCCATTGTCCATTTAATCTGACTGAATCTCATCCAGTATTTTGTAGAAGAGTTGCTCTTGACAATAAAGTAATTAGTATTCATCTAGCCCCCTAGTTTAATCAGTAAAAAATTTCAAGAAGTAAAGCGTTTTATTTGTGTAAAGACAGAGCGAGGAGCAGCGTGTGGGAGGGTGTGGGTATGAGTCAACCACCAATTCTTGTACCCACTCCCTGTAGCAGCAGATGGAGAGTGCTGGGTGTACTTTCCCACATCATTCACTACCCAGTGCTTAGATGGAGCAGACATATTGAAACAAGCAGTAACATTTGATGGAGACTAGGGAGGGATAAGAGGTAGTCAGGTCAATTGCCTTAAGCAGATAAATAGAGAGATTTTGAGCTTTTTAGGTATCAAGACTCAAAAACACATAATTAGCACTTTACTCGTATATGGAAAAACAACTCTACCGAAAACTTTTACTAAAACTCTTTTTCATATTGTTAAGTACCAAAAGACAAAATGCATTGGAAGCCCCCTTTATCGGGAAACGAAACGACATTATCATCAACGTGACTTTTGAGTGTTTTTCAACGTGTTAGACACCAGAACGCTAAAAAGCATGGAAAGCACTCTATAAAGGAATACAAAACAACATTACTAAAAACGTGTTTTATTGGTTCTTATGTACAGAAACGCTAAAACCCATGCAAAACACCCTTTACGGAGAAGCGAAATAAATATTTCGTTGATAAATTACATTCAGGACAGTTAGGGAACATCCCTTACAGAAGAAAAAGATCGCAGAAGAATGATCCTAAATGGATGACTGAGGTTAAAACACTACATAGGGCGAAGGAGAAGTATATATGAGATTAAAGACAGGGGAAGTGGCCATAATATAATGAATTAGAAAAGTCAGGAGTTTAACAAGGAAAGCTAAGGAAAGCCAAAAATAGTTATGAATTAAAGGTAGCCAGCCAAGCGAATATGGACCTCAAGGGATTTTATCAGGCATATAAGACGAAGAATAGAGAAACAATAGTTCCTTAAAGACAGCAGAATGGGACCTGATTAGTTGTTAAGAGGAGATTAGTAAAATTGTGAGCGAGTATTTTTTAATTGTCTTTGCCCAGGAAAACATGCAGGATTTGCTGAATAGTGAGAAGATATTTAGAGTAGAAGAGGATGAGAAGCTGGCATAAATTACCATAACTAAAAGAGATAGTGGAACAGGAGATAGATAAGTTGAAAAGTTCAAGTCACCAGGGCCAGATGAAATATATTCCACAGTATTTAAGGAAAGGAAAAAGGTTATAAGTAATCTGTTAGTTTCTGTCCTTAGGAAATCACTTTAGTCATGTGAGGTATCGGTAATTTGGAGGCAGGCGAATATAGTACCTACCTTTAAGAAAGGAGATAAAACTTTAACGTCTAACCTGTCAGCTTAACTTCTGTTGAATGTAAAATAATGGAGTCAATATTAGCGAAGAACATTTAAGAGCATTTAGACAAACATAACTTGATAACTCAGTTACAGCACGGCTTCTGGAATGGGGAGTTTTACCTGAGAAACTTAGTAAGTTTATACAGTAAGGTTTACAAGGCGGCAGATAATGGTGATAGTTATGGCATCCTATATCAGGACTTTAATAAAGCGTTTGACAAGGTACCCCATCAGAGGCTACTGAGAAATGTTAGGGCGCACGAGAGAGATGAGGTGTTTAGATTGGATAAGGTCATGGCTAAGCGGCAGGCGACAGAGTGTTGTAATAAAAGGCTCTAAATTTGGAGTGGGGTCAAGTAATTAGTGGGGTGACAAAGGGATTATTAGTATTACGGCCGATGTTGTTTGTAATATATGTCAATGGCTTGGATAGTGGAATTAGTAGTGTTGTTAGTAAATTTGCGGATGAAACGAGAATATGTAGATTAATTAGGTCAGAATCGCATACCATCGCCTTGCAGGCAGATTTGAATAGGTTGAACGAATGGACGGACAGATGGCAAATGCAGTTTAATGTCAACAAATGCAAAGCACAGCGTAAGTAGAAGAAACACACACGGTAGTTACACAATGAACAAACAAGTTCTGGTAGGTTCAGGGTAAGTAAAAGATTTGAGATTTAAGGTTATATCTGAACTCCGTCTAAGAAAGCGATGGAAAGAGGCCAGAAACAAAGCAAATAGTGTATTATGATTCATTTTCAGGAGTGCTAAAAGTAGAACTCCCGAAGTAATATTAAAGTTACATTTGGCGCTGGTCAGACTTCATCTAGAATACGCTGTCCAATTCTGGTCACCACATCACAGGAAGGATAAAGGTCTATTAGAATCAGTACAAAGGAAAATGACTAAAAGGATACAGGGGATGAGGAGTATTCCATACGAAGCGATATTCAAGCTGTTAAATTTACATTCTTTAAAGAGACGTAGGTTAAGAGTGGACCTAATAGAAATCATTTAGTGGTATATGGGTTATAATAAATGGAACATAAGGAAAATTCTTAGAATCTGTAAATATGAAAGAACAAGAAAAACAGGTTCAAGCCTGAAAACTTGATGTTCAAAAAGGAGACAGGAAGGAATTGGTTCTCAAATAGAATAGTAGATGATTGGAACGGACGTAGTAATCAAGCTGTTAGTGCTGAGGCATTTGGGAACTGTAAGAGAAAATTACACATTTATGGATGGGGATGATAGGTGGAAATAGGTAGGCATATTACATACAAGTACTGCCACTTGTAGGCCTGATGCCTTCTTGCAGATTTACTTATTTCTTATGTTCTTATGTTCTTATTACCAAAAGCGTGTATTTTCAGTGTTTTTCAGCTATTACGTGAAAAAAAAAATGCCAAAATGCATGCAAAGCACCCAATATGAAGAAAAAGAGCGACATTACGAGAAACGTGTATTATGAGTGTTTTTGAGATTCTTAGGTACCAAAACGCTTAAACTCATGAATAACACTCTTAATTGAGATACAGAACAACCTTACCAAATGCGTGTATTTTGAGTGTTTTTCACATTCTTAGTTACCAAACCCCAAATTGCATGCGAAACTAGCTTTATGTGGAAAAAAAAATGACATTACTAGAAGAGTGTCTTTTGAGTGTTTTTGATAGTGTTAAGCAATAAAGCACTAAAAAGCAGGGCAATCACATTACATGGGAATAAAACCAAATTTTACCAAGAACTTGCTTTTAAGTGTTTTTGAGCTCCTTACATATTGAAACGCTAAAACGCATGCAAAACACCCTTTATGAAGAAACAGAAAAACATTACCAAAAACATGTATTTTGAGTGTTTTTGATCATGTTACCTATAAAAACGCTTAAATACATGCAAAGAACACTACATTTGGGAAACGAAAGGACATTATGAGAAACGTGTATTATGAGTGTTTTTAAGTTCCTTAAGTACCAAACTAAAGTAAACTAACAAATAACACTCTTTATAGAGAAAAAATAAATAAATAAATAAAAAAATAGCAATTTTTTTTTATTTTTTTATTCATCTTCATAGGTACCAAGATGCCAAAAATTCTGGAAAAATTCAGGGAAATTAGGTGGAAAAAACAACATTATCAAAAAAGTTAATTATAGATTTTTTTCGGACTGTTATGTACCAAACCCTAAAGTGCATGCAAAGCCACCTATATATGGAAATTAAACGACTTTACAAGAAACCTGTCTTTTGAGTGTTTTTTTTTTTTAGCATATTAGGCACCAAAACGATAAATACCATTGAAGTCACTCAATATGGGAATCCAAAACAAAATTACTGAAAACATGTCTTCTCAGTGTTTTACGTAGAAAAACGGTAAAACGGATGCAAACCAACCAATACGAAGAAATAGAAAAACATCACCAAAAAGGTATATTTTGAGTGTTTTTGAACTTTTTACCTACAAAAAACGCGAAAATGCATGCAAAGCACTCAATATTGGGAAACAAAAGGACATTACGAGAAACGTGTATAATGAGTGTTTTATAGTTTCACAAGATCCACAAGGCAAAAAACACAAAAAAATCGTATATATGGAGAAGTTTCTTAGATACCAAAATGCTGAAACTCATAACACTCTTAATTAAAAAACAAAATAACCTTACTAAATGCGAGTATTTTGAGTGTTTTTTCACATTCTTAGTTAAAAAAAAAACGAAATTCCATGCGAATATAGCTTTATGTGGGAAAAAAAATGACATTACCAGAAAAGTGTCTTTTGAGTGTTTTTGAGAGTGATAGGCAATAAAGCACTAAAAAGCAGGGCAATCACATTACATGGAATAAAACCAACGTTTACCAAGAACTTGCCTTTAAGTGTTTTTCAGCTCCTTATATGCGTTAAAAAGCATGCAAAACACAATTTATATAGAAACAAAATAACATTACTAAAAACAGGTATTTTGATTGTTTTTTTAATCTTGTTATCTATAAAAACGCTTAAATGCATGCAAAGAACCTTATGTTTGGGAAAGGAAAGGATATTACGAGAAACGTGTATTATGAGTGTTTTTAAGTTCCTTAAAAACCAAAAAGCTAAAACCCACAAGTAACACTCTTTATTTAGAAAATAAAATAAAAAAATAAATGGAAAAGTAGGAATTTTTTATTTTTTTTTAGTCATCTTCATAGGTACCGAGATGCCAAAATTCTGGCAAAATTCAGGGCAATTATGTGATAAAAGATCATTATCAAAAAAGTTAATTTTAGCTTTTTTTTTCGGACTGTTATTTACCAAACCCTAAAGTGCATGCAAAGCCACCTATATGAGAAAATTAAACGACTTTACCAGAAACCTGTCTTTTGAGTGATTTTCAGCTTGTTAGGCATCAAAACGATAAATAATATGGAAGTCCCTCTATATGAGAATCCAAAACAAAATACTGAAAACGTGTCTTTTCTGTGTTTTAGGTAGAAAAACGCTAAAACGGATGCAAACCAACCAATATGAAGAAATAGAATATTACCAACAAGGTATATTTTGAGTGTTTTTAATCTTGTTACCTACAAAAAGACACGAAAAAGGATGCAAAGCACTCTATATTGGGAAACAAAAGGACATTACGAGAAACGTGAATAATGAGTGTTTTATAGTTTCACAAGAACCACAAGGCAAAAAACGCAAAAACTCGTGTATATGGAGAAGTTTCTTAGTTACCAAAACGCTGGTACTCATGAATAACACTCTTAAATGAGAAACATAACAACCTTACGAAATGCGTGTATTTTGAGTGTTTTTCACATTCTTATTTACCAAAACCCCAAATTGCATGCAAAACTTTATGCTTTATGTTGGTAAGAAATGACATTACCAGAAAAGTGACTTTGGGTGTTTTTGAGCGTGTTAGGCAATAAAGCACTAAAAAAGCAGGGCAATAACATTACATGGGAATGAAACCATCTTTTACCAACAACTTACCTTTAAGTTTTTTTGAGCTCCTTACATACCAAAACGCTAAAAGGAATGCAAAACACCCTTTATGGAGAATTAGAATAACATTACCAAAAATATGTATTTTGAGTGTTTTTGATCATGCTACCTATAAAAACGCGAAAATACAAGCAAAGAACCCTATGTTTGGGAAACGAAAAGACATTACGAGAAACGTGTGTTATGAGTGTTTTTAAGTTCCTTAAGAACCAAAAAACTAAAATCCACAAACAACACTCTTTATAAAGAAAAAAATAAATAAATATATAAGAAAAACGGCAATTTTTTTTTTTTTATTCATCTTCATAGGTACCGAGATGCCAAAATTCTGGGAAAATTCTGGGTTATTATGTGATACAAGAATATTATCAAAAAAGTTAATTTTAACTTTTTTTCGGAATGTTATATACCAAACACTAAAGTGAATGCAAAGCCACCTACATGAGGAAATTAAACGACTTTACGAGAAACCTTACTTTTGAGTGTTTTTCAGTATGTTAGGCACCAAAACGATAATAATATGGAAGTCACTCAATATGGGAATCCAAAACAAAATTACTGAAAATGTGTCTTTTCAGTGTTTTTCGTAGAAAAACTCTAAAATGGATGCAAACCAACCAATATGAAGAAATAGAATAACATTACCAAAAATGTATATTTTGAATGTTTTTGAGCTTGTTACCTAAAAAAAAATGCAAAAATGGATGCAAAGTATTCCAAAACAAAAGGATATTCTGAGAAACGTGTATAATGAGTGTTTCATAGTTCCACAAGAACCAAAAGGCAAAAAACGCAAAAACTCGTGTACCTAGAGAAGTTTCTTAGATACCAAAATGATTACAAAATGTGTGTATTTTGAGTGTTTTTCACATTCTTATTTACGCAAATTCCAAATTACATGCGAAACTAACTTTATGTGGGAAATAAATGACATTACCAGAAAAGTGTCTTTTTAGTGTTTTTGAGCGTTATATGCAACAAAGCACTAAAGAGCAGAACAATCACATTACATTGGAATAAAACCAGATTTTTGCGAAGAATAAAAAAAAAGAACAAGCTCACCAAATGAGTGTATTTTCGGTGATTTTTACATTCATAGTTACCAAAACCCCAAATTCCATGCGAAATATTGTGGGATAAAAATGTGGGAAAAAAATGACATTAACATAAAATAGTTTTTTTGAGTGTTTTTGAGCGTGTTAGGAAATAAAGCACTAAAAAGCAGGGCAATCACATTACATAGGGATAAAACAAATTTTTACCAAGAACTTCCCTTTAAGATTTTTTGAGCTCCTTACATACAAAAACGCTAAAACGCATGCAAAACACCCTTTATGGAGAAACAGAATAACATTACCAAAAACACGTATTTTGAGTGTTTTTGATCATGTTACCTATAAAAACACTTAAATACATGTTTAGGAAACGAAAAAAAATATTACAAAAAACGTGTATTATGAGTGTTTTTAAGTTTCTTAAGTACCAAAAAGCTAAAAGCCACAAATAACACTCTTTATAGAGAAAAAAAATAAATAAATAAAAAAATAGGATTTCTTTTTTTTATTCATATTCATAGGTACTGAGATGCCGAAAGTCTAGCAAATTTCAGGGAAACTATGTGGAAAAAAGAACATTATCAAAAAAGTTAATTTTAGCTTTTTTTTTTCGGACTGTTATGTACCAAACCCTAAAGTGCATCCAAAGCCACCTACATGGGGAAATTACACGACTTTACCAGAAACCTCTCTTTTGAATGTTTTCTTTTTTAGCATGTTAGGCATCAAAAGGATAAATAATATGGAAGTCACTCAATATGGGAATGCAAAACAAAATTACTAAAAACGTGTCTTTTCCGTGTTTTACGTAGAAAAACGCAAAAAACGGATGCAAACCAACCAATATGAAGAAATAGAATAACGTTACCAAAAAGGTTTATTTTGAGTGTTTTTGAACCTGTTAACCACAAAAAAACGCGAAAATGGATACAACGCACTCTATATTGGGAAACAAAAGGACATTACGAGAAACGTATATGATTAGTGTTTTATGGTTTCACAAGAACCACAAGGCAAAAAACGCAAAATCTCGTATATATGGATAAGTTTCCTTGATACCAAAATGCTGAAACTCATGAATAACACTCTTAGTTGAGAAACAGAACAACCTTACTAAATGCGTGTATTTTGAGAGCTTTTCACATTCTTAGTTACTAAAACACCAAATTGCATGCGAAACCAGATTTATGTGGGAAAAAATGACATTCCCAGAAAAGTGTCTTTTGAGTGTTTTTGAGCGTGATAGGATATAAAAGCACTAAAAAGCAGGAGAATCACATTAAATTTGAATAAAACCAATTATACCAAGAACTTGCCTTTAAGAGTTTTTCAGCTCCTTATATACCAAAACGCTAAAACGCCTGCAAAACACACTTTATGGAGAAACAGAATAATATTACCAAAAACATGTATTTTGAGTGTTTTTGATCATGTTATCTATAAAAACGCTTATATACATAGAAAGAACCTTATGTTTGGGAAACGAAAGGACATTACGAGAAACGTGTATTATGAGTATTTTTAAGTTCCTTAAGTACCAAAAAGCTAAAACCCACAAATAACACTTTTTATTTAGAAAAAAATAAATAAATAAAATAAATAAAAAATATAATTTTTTTTTTTGTCATTCATCTTCATAGGTACCGAGATGACAAAATTCTGGGAAAATTCAGGGATAGTATATGATAAAAGAATATTATCAAAAAAGTTGATTTTAGCTTTTTTTTTCGGACTTATATACCAAAGCCTCCTATATGAGGAAATTGAATGACTTTACCAGAAATCTGTCTTTTGAGTGTTTTTTCAGCATGTTAGGCAGCAAAACGATAAATAATAATGAACTCACTCAATATTGGAATCCAAAACAAAATTACTTAGAACGTGTCTTCTCAGTATTTTACGTAGAAAAACGCTAAAACGGATGCAAATCAACCAATATCAAAAAAAATAGAAAAACATTAGCAAAAAGGTACTTTTGAGTGTTTTTGAGCTCGTTACTTACAAAAAACGCGAAAATTGATGCAAAGCGCTCTACATTGGGAAAGAAAGGGACATTGCGAGAAAAGTCTATAATGAGTGTTTTATAGTTCAAAAGAACCACAAGGCAAAAAACGCAAAAACTCGTGTATATAAAGAAGTTTCCTAGATACCGAAATGCTGAAACTCATGAATAACACTCTTAATTGAGAAACAGAACAACCTTACTAAATGCGTGTATTTTGAGTGCTTTTCACATTCTTAGTTACCCAAATCCCAAATTGATTACGAAACCAGATTTATATGGTAAAAAAAAAAAAAAAGACATTTTCAGAAGAGGTTCTATTGAGTGTTTTTGAGCGTGATAGGCAGTAAAGCACTAAAAAGAAGGGCAATCACATTACATGGGAATAAAACCAATGTTTACCAAGAACTTGCCTTTATGTGTTTTTGAGCTCCTTATATACCAAAATGCTAAAGCGCATGCAAAACACACTTTATGGAGAAACAAAATAACATTACCAAAAACATGTATTTTGAGTGTTTTTGATCATGTTACTAATAAAACGCTTAAATACAAGCTAAAAACCCTATTTGTGGAAAACGAAAGGACATTACGAGAAACGTGTATTATGAGTGTTTTTAAATTCATTAAGTACCAAAAAGCTAAAACCAGAAAAAAAATAAATAAAAAAATACGATATTTTTTTCTTTCTTATTCATCTTCAGAGGTACTGAGATGCCAAAATTCGGGCAAAATTCATGAAATTTTGTGAAATAAGAACATTATCAAAAAAGTTAATTTTACTTTTTTTTTTCGACTTATGTAGCAAACACTAAAGTGCATGCAAAACCACCTATATGGGGAAATCAAGTCTTTGCAAGAAAACTGTCTTTTGAGTGTTTTTTAGCATGTTAGGCACCGAAACGATAAATAACAGGGAAGTCACTCTATATGGGAATCCAAAACAAAATGACTGAAAAGGTGTCTTTTCGTTGTTTTACGTAGAAAAACGCTAAAACGGATGCAAACCAACCAATATGAAAAAAAAGAATAGAATAACATTACCAAAAAGGTATATTTTGAGTGTTTTTGATCTTGTTACCTACAAAAAAGGTGAAAATGTATGCAAAGCCCTCCCTATTGGGAAACAAAAGGACATTACGAGAAATGTGTATAATGAGTGTCTTATTATTTTCAAACAAAAAAACTTGTGGTTCACAAGAACCACAAGACAAAAAACGCAAAAACTCGTGTATATAAAGAAGTTTCTTAGATACCAAAATGCTGAAACTCATGAATAACAATCTTAATTGAGAAACAGAACAACCTTACCGAAAGCGTGTATTTTCAGTGTTTTTCACATTCTTAGCAAAATCCCAAATAGCATGCGAAACTACCTTTATGTGGGAAAAAAATGACATTACCAGAAGTGTCTTTTGAGTGTTTTTGAGTGTGTTAGGCAATAAAGCACTAAAAAGCAGGGCAATCACATTACATGGGAATAAAACCAACTTTGACCAAGAACTTGCTATTATGTGTTTTGAGCTCCTTACATACCAAAACGCTAAAACGCATGCAAAACACTCCTTTATGGAGAAGCAGAAAAACATTACAAAAAATATGTGTTTTAAGTGTTTTTGATCATGTTACCTATAAAAACGTTTAAATACATGCAAAGAACCCTATCTTTGGGAAACGAAAGGACATTACGAGAAACGTGTATTATGACTGTTTTTAAGTTCCTTAAGTACCAAAACATTAAAAACCACAAATAACACTCTTTAAAGAGAGAGAAAAAAAATTTGTATTGATTTTCATAAGTACCGAGATGCCAAAATTCTGCCAAAATTCAGGGAATTTATATAGAAAAAAGAACATTATATAAAAATTTAATTATAGCTTTTTTTCGGATTGTTGTTTACCAAACCCTAAAGTGCATGCAAAGCACTTTAGGAAATTAAACAACTTTATCAGAAACCTGTGTTTTCAGTGTTTTTCATCATGTTAGGCACCAAACCGATAAATAAAAAGGAAGTCAGTCAATATGTGAATCCAAAACAAAATTACTGAAAACGTGTCTTTCCAGTGTTTTACGTAGAAAACACGCTAAAACGGATGCAAAGCAACGAATATGAAGAAATAGAATAATATTACCAAAAAACTTGAAAATGGATGTAAAAGCACACTATACTGGGAAGCAAAAGGACGTTTAGAGAAACGTCTATAATGATTGTTTTATAGTTTCACACGAACCACAAGGCAAAAAACGCAAAAACTCGTGTATATAGAGAAATTTCTTACATACCAAAATGCTGAAATGCATGAAGAACACTTTTAATTGAGAAACAGAACTACCTTACCAAATGTGTGTATTTTGAGTGTTTTTTCACATTCTTAGTTACGAAAATCCCAAATTACATGCGAAACTAGCTTTATGTGGGGAAAAAAAATGATATTACCATAAAAGTGTCTTTTGAGTGTTTTTGAGCGTGATATGCAACAAAGCACTAATAAGCAGAACAATCAACTTTACGAAGAACTTGCCTTTAAGTGTTTTTTTTAACTCCTTACATACCAAAACGCTAAAACGCATGCAAAACACCCTTTATGGAGAAACAGAGTAACATTGCCAAAAACATGTATTTTGAGTGTTTTTGATCATGTTATTGATAAAAACGCTTAAATACATGCAAAAAACCTTAAGTTTGGGAATCGAAAGGACATTATGAGAAACGTGTATTATGAGTGTTTTTAAGTTCCTTAAGTACCAAAAAAGCTAAAACCCACAAATAACACTCTTTATAGAGAAATTTTTTTTTTTTTTATTCATCTTCATAGGTACTAAGATGCAAAAATTCTGGCAATATTCTTTGGGAATCGAAAACAAATTTACTGAAAACGTGTCTTTTCGGTGTTTTACGTAAAAAAACGCTAAAACGGATGCAAACCAACCAATATAAAGAAATAGAATAACATTACTAAAAAAGTATATTTTGAGTGTTTTTTATCTTGTTACCTACAAAAAACGCGAAAATGGATGCAAAGCACTCCCTATTGGGAAAGAGAAGGACACTACGAGAAACATGTATAATGAGTGTCTTATTATTTTCGGGTAAAAGAACTTGTGGTTCACAAGAACCACAAGGCAAAAAACGCTAAAACTCGTGTATATAAAGAAGTTTCTTAGATACCAAAATGCTGAAACTAATGAATAACAATCTTAATTGAGAAACAGAACAACATTACTAAATGCGTGTATTTTGAGTGTTTTTTCACATTCTTAGTTAGCAAAACCCCAAATAGCATGCGAAACTAGCTTTATGTGGGAAAAAAAATGACATTACCAGAAGTGTCTTTTGAGCGTTTTTGAGCGTGTTAGTTAATAAAGCACTAAAAAACAGGGGAATCATATTACATTGGAATAAAACCAACTTTTACCAAGAACTTGCTTTGAAGTGTTTTCAGGTCCTTACATACCAAATCGCTAAAATGCATGCAAAACACTCCTTTATGGAGAAACAGAATAACATTACCAAAAACAAGTGTTTTTGAGTGTTTTTTTTTATCATGTTACCTATAAAAACGCTTAAATACATGCAAAGATCCCTATATTTGGGAAACGAAAGGACATTACGAGAAATATGTATTATGAATGTTTTTAAAGTTTCTTAAGTACCAAAACGTTAAAACCTACAAATAACACTCTTTATAGAGAAAAAAATAAATAAAAAAAAGCATTTTTATTTTTTTGTTATTGATGTTCATATGTACCAAGATGCCAAAATTCTACCAAAATTCAGGGAAATTATGTGCAAAAAAGAACATTATCGAAAAAGTTAATTTTACCTTTTTTTTCGGAGTTAGGTACCAAACCATAAAGTGTATGCAAAGCCACCTATTTGGGAAAATTTAACGACTTTACAAGAAACCTGTCTTTTGAGTGTTTTTCCGCATGTTAGGCACCAAAACTATAGATAATATGAAAGTCACTCTATATGGAAATCCAACACAAAATTACTGAAAACGTCTTTTAAAAGATTTACGTAGAAAAACGCTAAAACGGATGCAAACCAACCAATATGAAAAAAAAGAGAATAACATTACCAGAAAATTACCAGAAACATTATTTTTTTGTGTTTACGAGCTTGTTACATAAAAAAAAGACAAAAATGGATGCAAAGCACTGTATATTAGGAAAAAAAAGGACATAACGAGAAACGTGTACAATGAGTGTTTTATAGTTTCACCAGAATCACAAGGCAAAAAACGCAAAAACTCGTCTGTGTGGAGAAGTTTCTAAGATACCAAAATGCTGAAAATCATGAATAACACTCTTAATGAAGAAACAGAGCAACCTTACTAAATGCGTGTACTTTGAGTGTTTTTTTACATTCTTAGTTACCAAAACCCCAAATTCCATGCGAAACTAGCTTTATGTAGGAAAAAAATGACATTACCAGAAAAGTGTCTTTGAGTGTTTTTGAGCGTGTTAGGCAATAAAGCACTAAAAAGCAGGGCAATCACATTACATGGGAATAAAACCATTTTTTACGAAGTTTCAGCATTTTGGTATCTAGGAAACTTCTCCATATACAGGAGTTTTTGCGTTTTTTGCCTTCTGTTTTTTTTTTTTTTTTACTATAAAACAGTTTTCTCTCAATGTCCCTTTGTTTCCCAATATAGAGTTCTTTGTATCAATATTTGCGTTTCTTTTTGTAGGTAACAAGCTCAAAATCACTCAAAATATACATTTTTGGTAATGTTTTTCTCCTTCTTGATATTGGTTGGTATCAGTTTTAGCGTTTTTCTACGTAAAACACTGAGAAGACACGTTTTCAGTAATTTTCTTTTGGATTCCCACATAGAGTGAGTTCCTTATTATTTATCATTTTGGTGCCTAACATGCTGAAAAACACTCAAAAGACAGATTTCTGGTAAGGTCTTTAATTTCCGTATATGCGAGGCCTTGCATGTCTTTTGTTTTGAGCGTGTTACGCAATAAAGCACTAAAAAGGAAGGGCAATCACATTACATGGGAATAAAATCAAATTTTACCAAGAACTTGCCTTTAAGTGTTTTTGAGCTCCTTATATACCAGAACGCTAAAACGCATGCAAAATACATTTTATGGAGAAACAGAATAATATTACCAAATACATGTATTTTGAGTGTTTTTCATCATGTTATCTATAAAAAGGTTTAAATACATGCAAAGTACCTTATGTTTGGGAAACGATAGGACATTACGAGAAACGTGTATTATGAGTGTTTTTTAAGTTCCTTCAGTACCTAAAAGCTAAAATCCACAAATAACACTCTTTATTTAGAAAAAATAAATAAATAAATAAAAAATTTAAAAAAATGGGATATTTTTTTTTGTTATTCATCCTTATGGGTACCGAGATGCCAAAATTCTGCCAAATTTCAGGGAATTTATGTGGAAAAAAAAAACATTACCAAAAAAGTTAATTATAGCTTTTTATCGGATTGTTATGTACCAAACCCTTAAAGTGCATGCAAAGCCACCTATATAGGGAAGTTAAACGACTTTACCAGAAACCTGTCTTTTCAGTGTTTTTCAGCATGTTAGGCACCAAAACGATAAATAATATGGAAGTCAGTCAATATGTGAATCCAAAACAAAATTACTGAAAACGTGTCTGTTCAGTGTTTTACGTAGAAAAACGCTAAAGCGGATGCAAACCAACCTATATGAAGAAATAGAATAACATTACAAAAAATATATATTTTCAGTGTTTTTGAGCTTGTTACAAAAAATGCAAAAATGGTTGTAAAGCACTCTATATTAGGAAACAAAAAGGACATTACGAGAACGTGTATAATGAGTGTTTTATAGTTTTAAAAGAACCACAAGGCAATAAACTCAAAAACTCGTGTATATAGAGAAATTTCTTACGTACCAAAATGAATAAATGCATGAATAACACTTTTAATCGATAAACAGAACTACTTTACCAAATTGTGTATTTTGAGTGGCTCTCACATTCTTAGTTACGAAAATGCCAAATTACATGCGAAAGTACCTTCATGTGGAAAAAAAAAAAATGACATTACCAAAAAAGTGTCTTTTTATTCTTTTTGAGCGTGATATGCAACAAAGCACTAAAAACCAGAACAATCACATTACATGGGAATAAAACCAACTGAAAGGCAAGTTCTTCGTTAAGAAGAACTTGCCTTTCAGTGTTTGTTAACTCCTTACATAACAAATCGCTAAAACCCATGCAAAACACCCTTTATAGAGAAACGGAATAACATTACCAAAAACATGTAATTTGATTGTTTTTGATCATGTAACCTATAAAAACGCTTAAATATATGTAAAGAACCCTATGTTTGTATAACAAAAGGACATTACGAAAATCGTGTATTATGAGTGTTTTAAAGTTCCTTAAGTACCAAAAAGCTAAAACCCACAAATAACACTCATTATAGAGAGAATTTTTTTTTTTTGTTCTTATTCATCTTCATAGGTACCGAGATGCCAAAATTCTTGCAAAATTCATGGAAATTTTGTAAAAAAAAATCATTATAAAAAAATAATTTTAGCTTTTTTCCGGAGTTATGTACAAACCCTGAAGTGCATGGAAATCCACCTATATGGGGAAATTACACGACTTTACCAGAAACCTGTCTTTTGAGTGTTTTTCAGCAATTTCAACAATATTACTGAAAACGTGTGTTTTCAGTGATTTACGGATGTAAACCAACCAATATGAAGAAACAGAATAACATTACCAAAAAGATATTTTTTGATGTGTTTTTGAGCTTGTTACCTACAAAAAACGCAAAAATGGATGGAAAGCGCTTTATATTATCAAAGAAAAGGACATTACGAGAAACGTGTATGAGTGTTTTATAGTTTCACAAGAACCACAAGGTAAAAAACTCAAAAACTCGTGTACATCAAGAAGTTTCTTACATACCAAAAAGCTGAAACTCATGAATAACACTTTTAATTTTGAAACAGAAATATTTTACCAAATGTGTGTATTAGAGAAGTTTCTTACATACTAAAATGGTGAAACTCATGAATAACAGTTTTAATTAAGAAAAAGAACAACCTTACTAAATGCCTGTGTCGAGTTTTTTTTTCACATTCTTAGTTAGCAAAACCCCAAAATTCCATGCAAAACTAGCTTTATAAGGGGAAAAAAAAATGATATTACCAGAAAAGTGTCTTTTGAGTGTTTTTGAGCGTGTTAGGCAATAAAGCACTAAAAAGCAGGGTAATCACATTACATGGGAATAAAACCAACTTTTACGAAGAACTTGCCTTTAAGTTTTTTTAAGCTCATTACATATCAAAACGCTAAAACACATGCACCTTTTATGGAGAAACAGAACAACATTACCAAAAACATGTATTTTGAGTGTTTTTGATCATGTTATCTATAAAATTGCTTAAGTACATGCAAAGAACATTATGTTTGGGAAACTAAAGGACATTACGAGAAACGTGTATTATGAGTGTATTTTTAAGTTCTTTAAGTACCAAAAAGCTAAAACCCACAAATAACACTCTTTATTAAAAAAAATAAATAAATAAATAAAAATATAAAATAAATAGGATTTTTTTTTTTTTGTTATTCATCTTCATAGGTACCGACATGCCAAAGTTCTGGGAAAATTCAGGGCAATTATATGATAAAGCAATATTATCAAAAAAGTTAATTTCAGCTTTTTTTCGGACTTTTATGTACCAAACCCTAAATTGCATGCAAAGCCTCCAATATGAGGAAATTAAACGACTTTACCAGAAATATGTGTTTTGAGTGTTTTTAGCATGTTAGGCACCAAAACGATAAATAATTAGGAACTCACTCTATATGGGAATCCAAAAGAAAGTTACTGAAAACGTATCTTCTTAGTATTTTACGTAAAAAAACGTTAAAACGGATGGAAACCAAACAATATCACGAAATAGAAAAACGTTACCAAAAAGGTATATTTTGAGTGTTTTGAGCTTTTTACCTATAAAAAACACGAAAATTGATGGAAAGCACTCTATATTGGTAAACAAAAGGACATTGCAAGAAAAGTGTATAATGAGTGTTTTATAGTTCAAAAGAACCACAAAGCAAAAAACTCTAAAACTCGTGTATATGGAGAGATTTCCTAGATACCAAAATGCTGAAACTTATGAATAACACTCTTAATTGAGAAACAGAACAACCTTACTAAATGCGTGTATTTTGAGTGCTTTTCACATTCTTAGTTACAAAAATCTCAAATTGCATGCAAAATCTCCTTTATGTGAGAAAAAAATGAATTTACCAGAAAAGTGTCTTTTAAGTGTTTTTGAGCGTGATAGGAAATAAAGCACTAAAAAGCAGGGCAATCATATTACATTGGAATAACACCAATTTATACCAAAAACTTGCCTTTAAGTGTTTTTGAGCTCCTTATATATAAAACTGCTAAAACGCATGGAAAAAAAAAACACTTTATGGAGAAACAGAATAACATTACCAAAATCTTGTATTTTGAGTGTTTTTGATCATGTAATCTATAAAAACGCTTAAATACAAGTAAAGAACCTTATGTTTGGGAAACGAAAGGACGTTACGAGAAACGTGTATTATGAGTGTTTTTAAGTTCCTTAAGTACCAAAAAGCTAAATCCCACAAAGAACACTCTTTATTGAGAAAAAATAAATAAATAAATAAAAAAAAAAATAGGATTTTATTTATTTATTTTTTTTTGTTATTTATCTTCATAGGTACCGAGATGCCAAAATTCTGGGAAAATTCAGGGCAATTATATGATAAAAGTATATCATCAAAAAAGTAAATTTTAGGTTTTTTTTCGGACTTGTATGTACCAAACCCTAAGGTGCAAGGAAAGCCTCCTATATGAGGAAATTAAACGACCTTATCAGAAATCTGTCTTTTGAGTGTTGTTCAGCATGTTAGGCACCAAAACGATAAATAATAAGGAACTCCCTCTATATGGGAATTCAAAACAAAATTACTGAAAACTTGTCTTCTCAGTGTTTTACGTAGGAAAAACGCTAAAACGGATGGAAACCAACCAATATAAAGAAATAAAAAACATTACCAAAAAGATATATTTTAAGAGTTTTTGAGCTTGTTACCTATAAAAAACACGAAAATTGATGCAAATCACTCTATAATGGGAATAAAAAAGAAAATTGCAAGAAAATGTATAATGAGTGTTTTATAGTTAAAAAAAACCACAAGGCAAAAAATACAATAACTAGTGTATATGAAGAAGTTTCGTAGATACTAAAATGCTGAAACTCATCAGCAACACTCTTAATTGAGAAACAGAACAATTTTACTAAATGCGTGTATTTTCAGTGCTTTTCACATTCTTAGTTACCAAAACCCCAAATTGCATGGGAAACCACCTTTATGTGGGAAAAAAAATGACATTACCAGAAAAATGTCTTTTGAGTGTTTTTGAGCGTGATAGGCAATAAATCACTAAAAAGCAGGGCAATCACATTACATTGGAATAAAACCAATTTTTAACAAGAACTTACCTTTAAGTGTTTTTGAGCTCCTTCTATACCAAAACACTAAAATGCATACAAAATACACTTTATAGAGAAAGAGAATAACATTACCAAAAACATGTATTTTCAGTCTTTTTGATCATGTTACCAATAAAAACGCTTAAATACATGCAAAGAACCCTTTTATTAGGAAACGAAAGGACATTACGAGAAACGTGTATTATGAGTGTTTTTAAGTTCATTAAGTACGAAAAAGCTAAAAGCCACAAATTACACTCTTTATTGACAAAAAAATTAAATAAATAAAAAAATACGATATTTTTTTTTCATTCTTATTCATCTTCACAGGTAACGAGGTGCTAAAATTCGGGCAAAGTTCAGGAAATTATATGAAAAAAGAACATTATCAAAAAAGTTAAATTTTGCTTTTTTTTCGGACTTATGTACCAAACCCTTAAAGTGCATGCAAAGCCACCTATATGGGGAAATTATACGTCTTTGCCAAAAAAACTGTCTTATGAGTGTTTTTCAGCATGTTAGGAACTAACATGATAAAACCCAAAAAAGTCAATCTATTTTGGAATCCAAAACAAAATTACTGAAAACGTGTCTTTTCTGTGTTTTACGTAGAAAACGCTAAAACGGATGCCAACCAACCAAAATGAAGAAATATAATAACATTACCATAAAGGTATATTTTGAGTGTTTTTGAAATTGTCACCTACAAAAAAAGCGAAAATGGATGGAAAGCACTCTATATTGAGAAGCAAATGGACATTACGAGACACGAGTAAAATGAGTGTTTTATAGTTTCACAAGAACCACAAGGCAAAAAACGCAAAAAACTCGTTTATATAAAGAAGTTTCTTATATTCCAAAATGCTGAAACTCATGAATAAGACTTTTAATTGAGAAACAGAACTATCTTACCAAATGAGAGTATTTTGAGTGTTATTCACATTCTTAGTTACAAAAATCCGAAATTACAAGCGAAACTAGTTTTATGTGGGAAAAAATGACATTACCAGAAAAGTGTCTTATGAGTGTTTTAGAGCGTGATATGCAACAAAGCACTAATAAGCAGAACAATCACATTAAATGGTAATAAAACCAACTTTTACCAAAAACATGCCTTTAAGTGTTTTTAACTCTTTACAAAAGAAAACGCTAAAACGCATGGAAAACACCCTTTATTAAGAAAAAAATAACATTACTAAAAACATGAATTTTAAGTGTTTTTGATGATGTTACCTATAAAAACGCTTAAATACATGCAAAGAACCCTATGTTTGTGAAACGAAAGGATATTAAGAAAATTATGTATTATGAGAGTTTTTAGGTTCCTTTAAGTACCAAAAAGCTAAAACACACAAATAACACTCTTTATAGAGAAAAAAATAAATAAATAAGTGAATAAAATTTTTTTTTTTTTGTTATTCATATTCATAGGTACCGAGATGCTAAAATTCTGCCAAAATTCAGGGAAATTAGGCAAAGAAAAAAAAATTAACAAAAAAAATAATTTTAGCTTTTTTCCGGAGTTATGTACCGAACCCTGAAGTGCATGGAAAGCCACCTATATGGGAAAATTATACGACTTTACCACAAACCTGTACCAGAAGCAATTTCTACAATATTACTGAAAACGAGTCTTTTCAGAGATTTACGAAGAAAAACGCTAAAACGGAGGCAAACTAACCAATATGAAGAAATAGAATAACATTACCAAAAAGATATATTTTGAGTGTTTTTAAGCTTGTTACCTATAAAAAATGCAAAAATGGATGGAAAGCACTCTATATTAGGAAACAAAAGAACATTATAAGAAATTAAAAATAATGAGTGTTTTATAGTTTCACAAGAACCACAAGGCAATAAACGCAAAAACTCGTGTATATAGAGAAGTTTCTTACATACCAAAATGATGAAGTGCATGAATAACTTTTAATCGAAAAACAGAACTACCTTACCA
The DNA here is from genome assembly GCF_035594125.1 of Scylla paramamosain. Lineage (NCBI taxonomy): Eukaryota > Metazoa > Arthropoda > Malacostraca > Decapoda > Portunidae > Scylla > Scylla paramamosain. Next base: position 13,241,372 of record NC_087156.1, read on the forward strand.
AATTCTGTATTTTGAGTGTTTTTCACATTCTTAGTTACGAAATTGCCAAATTACATGCGAAACTAGCTTTATGTGGGAAAAAAATGACATTACCAGAAAAATGTCTCGAGTGTTTTTGAGCGTGATATGCAACAAAGCACTAAAAAGCAGAACAATCACATTACTTGGGAATAAAACCAACTTTTACGAAGAACTTGCCTTTAAGTGTTTTTTAACTCCTTACATACCAAAACGCTAAAACGCATGTAAAACACCCTTTTATGGAGAAACAGAATAACATTACCAAAAATATTTAGTTTGAGTGTTTTTGTTCATGTTACCTATAAAAACGCTTAAATACATGTAAAGAACCCTATGTTTGTATGAGAAAAGGACATTACGAAAATCGTGTATTATGAGTGTTTTTAAGTTCCTTAAGTACCAAAAAGCTAAAACTCACAAATAACACTTTATAGAGAAAAAAAAATTGTTATTCATCTTCATAGGTACCGAGATACCAAAATTCTGGAGAAATTCGGGGAAATTTTGTAAAAAAAAAAAAAATCATTATAAAAAAAATAATTTTAGCTTTTTTCCGGAGATATGTACCAAACCTTGAAGTGCATCCAAACCCACCTATATGGAGAAATTACTCGACTTTACCAGAAACCTGTCTTTTGAGTGTTTTTTTTTCAGCAATTTTAACAATATTACTGAAAAAGTGTCTTTTCAGTTATTTACGTAGAAAAAAGCTAAAACGGATGCAAACCAACCAATATGAAGAAATAGAATAACATTACCAAAAAGATATATTTTGATGTGTTTTTGAGCTTGTTACCTACAAAAAAATGCGAAAATGAATGAAACGCACTCTATATTAGGGAAGAAGAGGACATTACGAGAAACGTGTATAATGAGTGTTTTATAGTTTCACAAGAACCACAAGGCAAAAAACTCAAAAACTCTTGTACATAAAGAAGTTTCTTATATACCAAAATGCTGAAACTCATGAATAATATTTTTAATTGAGAAACAGATCTACCTTACCAAAGGTGTGTATTAATTAATTAATTAAGAAACAAAAACAACTTTACTAAATGCCTGTATTTTGAGTGTTTTTCACATTCTTAGTTACCAAAACCTCAAATTCCATGCAAAACTAGCTTTATGTGGGAAAAACATAATATTACCAGAAAATGTCTTTCGAGTGTTTTTGAGCATGTTAGGCAATAAACCACTAAAAAGCAGGGCAATCACATTACATGGGAATAAAACCAACTTTTACAAAGAACTTGCTTTTAGGTGTTTTTGAGCTCATTACATACCAAAACGCTAAAATGCATGCAAAACACCTTTTATGAACAAACAGAATAACGTCACCAAAAAAATGTATTTTGAGTGTTTTTGATCATGTTATCTATAAAAACGCTTAAATAGATGCAAAGAACCTTATGTTTGGGAAACGAAAGGACATTACGAGAAATATGTATTATGAGTGTTTTTTTTAGTTCTTTAAGTACCAAAAAGTTAAACCCACAAATAACACTTTTCATTTAGAAAAATAAATAAATAAAAATTAAAAAGTAGGATTTTTTTTTTTTTGTTATTCATCTTCATAGGTACCGAGATGCCAAAATTCTGGGAAAATTCCGGGCCATTATATGATAAAAGAAAATTATCAAAAAAGATAATTTTAGCTTTTTTTTCGGACTGTTTTATACCAAACCCTAAAGTGCATGCAAAGCCTCCTATATAAGGAAATAAAACGACCTTAAAAGAAATCTGTCTTTTGAGAGTTTTTGAGAGTGTTAGGAACCAAATCGATAAATAAATAAGGAACTCACTCTATATTGGAATCCAAAAGAAAATTACTGAAAACGTGTCTTCTCAGTGTTTTACGTAGAAAAACGCTAAAAAGGATGCAAACCAACCAATAACAAAAAAAAAAAAAAGAAAAACACTACCAAAAAGGTATATTTTGAGTGTTTTTGAGCTTGTTACCTACAAAAAATGCGAAAATTGATGGAGAGCACTGTATATTGGGAAATAAACGGACATTACAAGAAAAGTGTATAATGAGTGTTTTATAGTTCAAAAGAACCAAAAGGCAAAAATGCAAAAACTTGTGGATATGGAGAAGTTTTTCTAGATACCAAAATGCTGAAACTCATGAATAACATTCCTAATTGAGAAACAGAACAACCTTACTAAATGCGTGTACTTTGAGAGCTTTTCACATTCTTAGAAACCAAAACCCCAAATTGCTTGCGAAACCAGCTTTATGTGAGAAAAAAATGACATTACCAGAAAAATATCTTTTGAGTGTTTTTGAGCCTGATAGGCAATAAAGCACTAAAAAGCAGGGCAATCACATTACATTTGAATAAAACCAATTTTTATCAAGAATTTGCCTTGAAGTGTTTTTGAGCTCCTTATATACTAAACCGCTAAAAAGCATGCAAAACAAACTTTATTGAGAAACAGAATAAAATTACCAAAAAACATGTATTTTCAGTGTTTTTGATCATGTTATCTATAAAAACGCTTAAATACATGCAAAGAACCTTATGTTTGGGAAACAAAAGGACATTACGAGAAACGTTATATTATGAGTATTTTAAGTTTGTTACGTACGAAAAAACTGAAACCCACTCTTTATTTAGAAAAATAAATAAATAAAAAAATAAAAATACGAATTTTTTTTCTTTTTTTTTGTTTTTCATCTTCAGAGGTACCGAAATGCCAAAATTCTGGTAAAATTCAAGGCAATTATATGGTAAGAGAATATTATCAATAAATTGATTTTAGCTTTTTTTTTTCGGATTGTTATGTACCAAACCCTAAACTGCATCCAAGCCTCCTATATAAGGAAATTAAACGAAATCTTCCCAGTGTTTTACGTAGAAAAACGCTAAAATGGATGCAAACCAACCAATATCAAGAAATAGAAAAAAAAAAAAAAACATTACGAAAAAGGTATATTTTGAGTGTTTTTGAGCTCTTTACCTATATAAAAACGCTAAAATTGATACAAAGCACTCTATATTGGGAAACAAAGGGACATTGCGAGAAAAGTGTATAATGAGTTCATTATAGTTCAAAAGAACAACAAGGCAAAAAACGCAAAAACTCGTGTATATGGAGAAGTTTCCTAGATACCAAAATGCTGAAACTCATGAATAATACTCTTAATTGAGAAACAGAAAAACCTTATCAAATTCGTGTATTTTGAGTGTTTTTCATATTCTTAGTTACCAAAAACCAAAATTTCATGCGAAACCAGATTTATGTGGGAAAACATGACAATTCCAGAAAAATGTCTTTTGAATGTTTTTGAGCGTGATAGGCAATAAAGCACTAAAAAGCAGGGCAATCACTTTTCATTGGAATAAAACCAGTTTTCACCAAGAACTTGTGTTTAAATGTTTTTGAGCTCCTTATATACCAAACCGCTAAAACGCATGCAAAACAAACTTTATGGAGAAACAGAATAATATTACCAAAAACATGTAATTTGGGTGTTTTTTTATCTTGTTATCTATAAAAACGCTTAAGTACATGCAAAGAACATTATGTTTGGGAAACAAAAGGACATTACGAGAAACGTGTATTATGAGTGTTTTTTTAAGTTCGTTAAGTACCAAAAAGCTAAAACCCACAAATAACACGCTTTATTTAGAAAAAAAAATAAGTACCGAGATGACAAAATTCTGGGAAAATTCAGGAAAATTATATGAACAAAAGAACATTATCAAAAAAGTTAATTTTAGCTTTTTTTTTCGGACTGTTATGTACCAAACCCTAAAGTGCATGCAAAGGCTCCTATATGAGGAATTTAAACGACCTTACCAGAAATCTATCTTTTGAGTGTTTTCAGCATGTTAGGCACCAAAACGATAAATAATAAGGAACTCACTCTATATGGGATTCCAAAACAAAATTATTGAAAATGTATCTTCTCAGTGTTTTACGTAGAAAAACGCAAAAACAAGTTTCTTAGATACCAAAATGCTGAAACTCATGAATAGCAATCTTAATTGAGAAACAGAACATATTCCTAGTTAGCAATACCAAAAAAAGCATGCGAAATTAGCTTTATGAGGGAAAAAAAATGACATTACCAGAAGTGTCTTTTAATTGTTTTTGAGCGTGTTAGGCAATGAAGTACTAAAAAGCAGGGCAATCACATTACATGGGAATAAAACCAACTTTTACCAAGAACTTTCCAATATGTGTTTTTGAGATCCTTACATACCAAACCGCTAAAACGCATGGAAAACAAACTTTATGGAGAAACAAAATAACATTACCAAAAACATGTATTTTGAGTGTTTTTGATAATGTTATCTATAAAAACGGTTAAATACATGCAAATAACCTTATGTTTGGGAAACGCAAGGACATTACGAGAAACATGTATTATGAGTGTTTTTAAGTTCTTAACTACCAAAAAGCTAAAACCCACAAATAACTTTCGTTATTTAGAAAAAAAAAAAAAAATAATAAATAAATAAAAGTTTTTTTTTTTTTTTTTTTTTTTGTTATTCACCTTCATAGGTACCGAGATGCCAAAATTCTGGGAAAAAATTAGGGCAATTATATGATAAGAGAATATTATCAAAAAAGTTGATATTAGCTTTTTTTCGGACTGTTATGTACCAAACAGTAAAGTGCATGCAAAGCCTCCCATATGAGGAAATTAAACGACCTTACCAGAAATCTGTGTTTTGAGTGTTTTTCAGCATGTTAGGCACCAAAACGATAAATAATAAGGAACTCACTTTATATGGCAAACCAAAACAAAATTACTGAAAACGTGTCTTCTCAGTGTTTTACGTAGAAAAACGCTAAAACAGATGCAAACCAACCAATATCAAGAACTAGAAAAACTTTACCAAAAACATATTTTGAGTGTTTATGAACTTGTTACCTAGAAAAAAAACGCGAAAATTGATACAAAGCACTCTATATTGGGAAAGAAAGGGACATTGCGAGTATAATGAATGTTTTATAGTTCAAAAGAACCACAAGGCAAAACACGCAAAAACTCGTGTATATGGAGAAGTTTCCTAGATACCAAAATGCTGAAACTCATGAATAACACTCTTAATTGGGAAAAAAAATCTTTACTAAATGCGTGTATTTTGAGTGCTTTTCACATTCTTAGTTACCAAAATCCCAAATTGCATGCGAAACCAGCTGTATGTAGGAAAAAAATGACATGACCAGAAAAGTGTCTTTTGAGTGTTTTTGAGCGTGATAGGCAATAAAGGACTAAAAAGCACTTTACATGGCAATAAAATCAATTTTTACCAAGAACTTGCCTTTAAGTGTTTTGATCTCCTTATATACTCAAACCCTAAAACGCATGCAAAACACACTTTATGGAGAAAGAGAATAACATTACCAAAAACATATATTTTGAGTGTTTTTGATCATGTTACCAATAAAAATGCTTAAATACATGCAAAGAACCCTATTTTTCGGAAACGAAAGGACATTACGAGAAACGTGTATTATAAGTGTTTTTAAGATCATTATTTACCAAAAAGCTAAAAGCCACAAATAACACTCTTTATTGAGAAAAAAAAAAATAAATAAATAAAAAATACGATATTTTTTTTCTTTCTTTTCATCTTCACAGGTACCGAGATGCCAAAATTTGGGCAAAATTCAGGAAATTATGAGTCAATTATCAAAAAAGTTAATTTTAGCTTTTTTTTCGTACTGTTATGTACCAAACCCTAAAGTGCATGCAACGCCACCTGTATGGGGAAATTAAACGTCTTTGCCAGAAAACTGTCTTATGAGTGTTTTTCAGCTTGTTAGGCACCTTAACAGTAAATAACATGCAAGTCACTCTATATGGGAATCTAAAACAAAATTACTGAAAACGTTTCTTTTCGGCGTTTTACTTCGAAAAAACGCTAAAACGGATGCAAACCAACCAATAAGAAGAAATAAAATAACATTACCAAAAAGTTACATTTTGAGTGTTTTTGAGCTTGTTACCTACAAAAAACGCGAAAATGGATGCAAAGCACTCCCTATTGGGAAACAAAAGGACATTACGAGAAATGTGTATAATGAGTGTCTTATTATTTTTGAGCAAAAGAACTTGTGGTTCACAAGAACCACAAGGCAAAAAACGCAAAAACTCGTGTATATAAATAAGTTTCTTAGATACCAAAATGCTGAAACTCATGGATAACAATATTAATTGAGAAACAGAACAACTTTACCAAATGCGTGTATTTTGAGTGTTTTTCACATTCTTAGTTAGCAAAACCCCAAATAGCACGCGAAACTATGTTGGAAAACAAATCACATTACCAGAAGTGTCTTTTGAGTGTTTTTGAGCGTGTTAGGCAATAAATCACACACAAAAAAAAACAGGTCAATCACATTACATGGGAATAAAACCAACTTTTACCAAGAACTTGCCTTGAGGTGTTTTTTACCTCCCTACAAAGCAAAACGCTAAAACGCATGCAAAAAACTCCTTTATGGAGAAGCAGAATAACATTACTAAAAACATGTGTTTTAAGTATTTTTGAACATGTTACCTATAAAAACGCATAAATACATGCAAAGAACCCTATGTTTGGGAAACGAAAGAACATTACGAGAAACGTGTATTAGGACCGTTTTTAAGTTCCTTAAGTACCAAAACGTTAAAACCCATAAATAACACTCTTTATATAGAAAAAAATAAATGTACCAAGATGCCAAAATTCTGCCAAAATTCAGGGAATTTATGTGTAAAAAAGAACATTATCAAAAAAGTTAATTATAGCTTTTTCGGATTTTTATGTACCAAACTCTAAAGTGCATGTCGCCTATATAAGGAAGTTAAACGACTTTACCAGAAACCTGTCTTTTCAGTGTTTTTCAGTATGTTAGGCACTAAAACGATACAGAATATGGATGTCAGTCAATATGTGAATCCAAAACAAAATTATTGAAAACGTGTCTTTTCAGTGTTTTACGTAAAAAAACGCTAAAACGGATGCAAACCAACAAATATGAAGAAATAGAATAACATTACCAAAAAGTGTTTTTGAGCTTTTTACCCACAAAAAACGCGCAAAAAGATGGAAAGCACTCTATATTGGGAAGCAAAAGGACATTACGAGAAACGTGTATAATGAGTGTTTTATAGTTTCACAAGAACCAGAAGGCAAAAAACGCAAAAACTCGTGTATATAGAGAAGTTTCTTACATATCAAAACGCTAAAACTCATGAATAACACTTTTAATTGAGAAACAGAACTACCTTACCAATTGTGTGTATTTTGAGTGTTTTTCACATTCTTAGTTACGAAAATCCCAAATTACATGCGAAACTAGCTTTATGTGAGACAAAAATGACATTACCAGAAAAGTGTCTTTTGAGTGTTTTTGAACGTTATATGCAACAAAACACTAAAAAGCAGAACAATCACATTACACTGGAATAAAACCAAATTTTACGAAGAACTTGCCTTTAAGTGTTTCTTACATACCAAAACGCTAAACGCATGCAAAACAACCTTTATAGAGACACAGAACAACATTACTAAAAACATGTATTTTGAGTGTTTTTGATCATGTTACCTATAAAATCGCTTAAATACATGCAAAGAACGCTATGTTTGTGAAACGAAAGGACATTACGAAAATCGTGTATTATGAGTATTTTTAAGTTCCTTAAGTACCAAAAATCTAAAACCCACAAATAATACTCTTTATAGAGAAACAAATAATAGAAAAAAAAATAGATTTCTTTTTTTTGTTATTCATCTTCATAGGTACCGAGATGGCAAAATTCTGAGAAAATTCAGGGAAATTATGTGAAAAAAAAAATAATAATTTTAGCTTTTTTCCGGAGTTATGTACGAAACCCGGAAGTGCATGCAAAGCCAACTATATGGGGAAATTACACACACACACACACACACACATATATATATATATATATATATATATATATATATATATATATATATATATATATATATATATATATATATATATATATATATATATATATATATATATATATATATATATATATATATATATATATATATATATATATATATATATATATATATATATTAAAGAAAATGTGTCGAGTGTTTTTCAGCTTACCTACTAAAACGGGAAAACGCATGGAAAGCACTGTTTGTGGAGAAAAAAAAATACCAATAATGTGTATTTTGAGATATCAGCGTAATAAGTAGTAAAACGCAAAAATGCATGCAGAGCGCCTATATGAAATAACGAAACGACATTTCCAAAAACGTGTCATTTAGGTGGTTTTTTTTTTTAGGGTATTAGGCACCAAAACGCTAGAAAAAAAAAACGGAAAATACCGTATATAGGAAAATGAAACAACTTCAACAAAATCGTGTCCTTTGTGTGCTTTTGAGCTTCTTACGTAACAAAAGGATAACTAAACTAAACAAAAACTTGTTTGAGTGTTTTTGAGCTTGTTAGATAACTAATCGCCAAAATGTATGCAAAGTTTCAGATATGGGAAAAGAAAAGATATTAACGCTTTTTTTTCAGCTTCTTATGTAACAAAACGCTAAAACACGTAAATAGCATTCTATATGAAGACACAGAACATCATTACGAAAAACGTGTATTATGGGTGCTTTTCCACATCTTAGGGACCAAAACGCCAAAATACATATAAAGCACCCTATATGAAGAAACAGAACGACATGATCACAAACATGTATTATGAATATTTTTGAGTCTGTTAGTTATCAAAACGCCAAAGTACATGCAAAGCACCCTATAGAAGAAGAAAAAAAATATTACCAAAAACATATCTTTTGAGTGTTTTTCAGCTTCGTACGTACCGAAATTCTAAAAGGGATTGAAAACGCACTTTACTGAGAAATAGAACATTAAAAAAACGTGTGTTTTAAGTGTTTTTAAGTTAGGTACCAATACGACAGAATGCATGTAGAATACCTTGTCTGGAGTAACTAAAAGATAGTACTTGCAACGTGCCATTTGGAAATTTTCGAGCAAATTAGGTAACAAAAAGCTAAAAAGCATGGAAATAGCTCTATATGAGAAAAGAAAACAACATTTAAAAAACGTTTCTTTTTAGTGTTTTTGAGAGTACAAAACACTAAAATGTGAGCAAAAAAACATTTATGGGAAACTTTAGCAAAAAATTCTTATCTCAGTCTTTTAACTTGTTAGTTACCCATATTGCCCCATAAACCCCATATTGCATGCAAAGGACCCTATTTGAGGAAACGAAACGATATTAACACAAACGTGTATTATGAGTGTTTTTATTTATTTTTTTTTTTATCATTTTTTATCACTTGTCATTTAGGTGTTTTGAGCATATTAGGCAGCAAAACGCTTAAAAATCAAGGAAAACACCCTATCTGGGAAAACGAGATAACCTTAACAAAATCGAGTGTTTCTGAGCTTCTTACGTACCAAAACGATAAAAGATGTCCGAATCAATATTAGCAAAAACGTATGTTCTGAGATTTTTTTTAGCTTGTTAGGTAACAAAACGCCAAAATGTATGCAAATTACCCTATATAGGTAAATGAAACGATATTAACATAAAGGTGTATTATGTCTTTTTCAGCTTCATAGATACCAAAAGTCTAAAACACGTAAATAATACTATATTTGCAGAAACAAAACAACATTACCAAAAGCGTACTTTATGAGTTTTTTTCCCCATGATAGGTACCAAAACGCCTAAAAGCATAGTAAACACCATACATAAAGAAACAGACCAACATTACGAAAAACTTGTATGCTGAGTGTTTTTGAGCTTGTTAGATACAAAAACACCAAAGTGAACGCAAGACAACCTGTATAGGAAAAACAATCAATATTAATAAAAACTTGTCTTTTGAGTGTTTTTCAGTTTCTTACGTACTAAAACTCTAAAACGCATGAAAAACACCCTTTATGGAGAAAGAGGACATTACTATGAACGCGTTTTTTGAGAGTTTTCCCGATCATTAGCTACCAAAACGCCAAAATGCAGACAGCACACTATTTGATGTAAAGAAATTATATTACCGGAAACGTGTCATTTCAGTGTTTTGAGCATATTAGAAACCAACCCCAACAAAAAAAAGATATATATATATATATATATAACATCGAAAACGTTTCTTTTGAATGTTTTTGAGCTTCTTACGTACCAAATTTCTAAAAAGCGTGCAAAACATCCTTTATGGTGAAATAGAACATTACCAAAAATGTGTGTTTTGAGTCTTTTTGAGCTTCTTGGGTACGAAAACGCCAAAATGCACACAAATTAACGGACATTGACAAACTAAAAGTTATTAAGAAAAAAATATTATTATGAGTGTTTTTTTTAACTTCTTATGTACGAAAATACAAAAACACGTTAATATCACTCTATATGGAGAAAAAAGCATTAAGCAAAAAAATGGGTGTTTTCCTCATGTTAGGTACGACAATCTATACAGAATACCATATATGAAAAACAGAAAAACATTACCAAAAACGTATGTTATAAGTGTTTTTGAGCTTCTTAGGTAATAAAATACTGAAACACGTGATTAGTGTTTTCTTTTCCCATATAGAGTGTTTTCCATACTTTCTTGCGCTTAGATTAAAAATATACTGAAAAACACCCAAATGACACGTTTGTGGTGATGTTCTGTTATCCCAAACACGGTGGTTTGCATGCATTTTTTGGTTTTGCTATATAACAAGATGAAAACACTTAAAACACACGTTTTTAATAATGTCGTCCTGTTTCTTCATATATGCTTTATATGCGTTTTGCCGATTTAGTATGTAACATAGGGATAAACACTCATAATACACATTTTTGTCAATGTTGTTCTGTTTCTCAATGCAGACTGGTATTCACAAGTTTTAGCCTTTTGGCACATAAGCTGAAAAAAAAGCTCATAATACTTGTTTTCGTTAATATCGTTTAATTTCTAAATATCATGTGATTTGCATGCATTTTTGCATGCATATTCAAAAACACCCGTTATTGGTTATGCTATTATGTTTCTCCATAAAGGGTATTTTGCAAACGTTTTAGGGTTTTGGTGCATTACAAGCTCAAAAAAAAAAAAATCAAGACACATTTTGATAATGTTTTGTTTTCCCATGTATAGTGTTGTTTTCTATGCTTTTTTTTAGCGTTTTTGTGCCTAATATGGTCAAAAACACCCATATGACACGTTTTTGATAATATCGTCTCGTTGTCCAAATTAGCGTGCTTTGCAAGCATTTTAGCGTTTTGATCCTAACAAGCTGGGAAACACTCGAAACATACGTTTTTGGTAAGGCTGTTCTGTTTCTCCATGATGGATGTTTTACATACGTTTTTGTACCTAAGAAGCTGAAAGCATTAAAAACACACGTTTTAGGTAATGTTTTATTTCTTTTCCCATATAGGATGCTTTGCATGCACTTTGACGTTTTGGTACCTAAGAAATTCGAAAACACTTATAATATACGTTTTTTGGTAAGGTTGTTGTAATTCTTTTTATAGGGTGCATTGTTTGCATTTTGGCGTTTTGGAATAACTGGAAAAACTCTCATAATACACGTTTTATGTAATGCTGCTTCTCCATATAGAGTGTTTTGGGGTTTTGGTATCATAATACACATTTCTGTTAGAATCGTTTCGTTTTCCCATATCGGGCCCTTTGCATGGATTTTGGCGTTTGGTTATTTAAGAACCTCAAAACAATTAAAACACACTTTTTTTGCTAATGTTGCATTAATGCATTTTAGCCTTTGATGCTTAATACGCTCAAAAACACCTCAATTACACGTTGTTACACCAAATAGAGTGGTTTGCATGCATATTGACGTTTTGTTATTTAATAAGCTGAAAAATCTCAAAGTACACGCTTTTGTAAAAAGAAAAAAAAAAAAAATCCTCATAAAGGATGTTTTGAATGCGGTTTAGCGCTTTAGTACGTAAGATAAAAAATAAAACAAAAAAAAACACTCAAAAACATGTTTTTATTTATTTATTTTTTTTATTTTTTTTTTTTACATATAAGGTGTTTTGCATATAAAAACACTGAAAAGACACCTTTTTAGTAATGCTGTTCTCTTTTCCCATATAAAATGCCTTGCACGAACAGTTGCGTTTTCGTACCTAAGAAAATAACACGTTTTTCGTAGTGTTTTTCTGTTTCTCCCTATAGATTACTATTCATATGTTTTATCGGTTTGTTACCTAAGAAGGTGGAAAATACTCATAAAACAAAATTCTGTTAATATCGTTTCGTTTCCCCATATCGGTACATTTGCATGCATTTTTGCGTTTTGGTACCTATTAAGGTGGAAAACACTTATGGGTAAAATTTCCCCATAAAGGATATTTTGCCCGCGTTTTATTGTTTTGGTACGTACTCGTAAGAAGCTGAAAAATACTCAAAAGTCACGTTTATTTTAATGGTTTCTTTTTCCCAAATAGTGTTTTATATACTATTCTGCGTTTTGTTGCCTAATACGCTCAAAAACACCCAAATGACACGTTTCTGGTAAAATCCTTTCCTTACCCCAAATAGGGTGTTTTGCAAGCGTTTTGGAGTTTTGGTAAATACCAAGCAAGAAAAAACTCGAAACACATGTTTTTGGTCATGTTGTTCTGATTCTCCATAAAGGGTGTTTTCCATGCGTTTTAGCGTTTTGGTACGTAAGAAGCTAAAAAGAAAAAAAAAAAAAAACACTGATAAGACACGTTTTTGGCAATGTTCTCTTCTTTTCCCATATCGGGTGCTTTGCATGCACTTTGGAATTTGTGGTGCCAAACAAGATCAAAAACATTCATGATACACGTATTTGGTAATCTTTTTTTTTTTTTTTATAGAGTTCTTTGCATGTATTTCGTCGTTTTGGTACGCAATATGAGGTAAAACTCATAATAAACGTTTTTGGTATTGTTATTCGGTTTCCCCATATAGACTGATATTGACAAGTTTTAGCCTTTTGGCACATAAGAAGCTGAATAAAGCTTCTAGCGTTCTAGCGTTTTGCTACATAAGCTGTAAAACAATCATAAAACACTTTTGTGTTAATATCGTTTCGCTTCCCAATATCAGTTAATTTGCATGCATTTTGGCGTTGTGTTACTTAACAAGCTCAAAACTTTCAAAACTTCCGTTTTTAGTAATGTAATTCTTTTTCCTCATACAGGGTATTTTGCACACGTTTTAACTCTTTGGTACGTAAGCGGCTCAAAAAGCCTCTTACGTACCAAAAAGTTAAAACGCGTGCAAAATACCTCAAAAGACACTTAAAAGACACTTCTATAATAATGCCCTTTAGCGTTTTGGTACCTAACAACCTCAAAAATACTCAATACACATTTTTGGTAATGTTGCTTTGTTTCTTCATATAGGGTGATTTGTATGCATTTTTGCATTTTGGTACCTAATATGAGGAAAAACACTCATAATAAAAATTTTGGTAATGTTCTTTTTCTCTATATAGAGTGCTATTCACGTGTTTAAGCGTGTTGGTACATAAAAAGCTGAAAAACACTCATAATAGAAGTTTCTGTTAATATCCTTTTGTTTCCCAATGTCCGGTGATTTTCATGCATTTTGGTGTTTTGTTACCTAACATGCTCTAAAAATCTCAAAGTACACTTTTTTGCTAATGTTTTTCTCTTTCTCCATGAAGAGTGTTTTGTATGCGTTTCAGTGTTTTGGTAAGTAAGAAGCTGAGAGATACTCAAAACACAAATTTTTTGTAATGTTTGCTTTTCCCATACAGGATGCTCCGCATGCACTTTAGCATTTTGATACCTAACAAGCTCAAAATTATTGTTAATACACATTTTTGGTAATGTTGTTTTATTTCTTCATATAGGGTGCTTTGCATGAACTTTACCGTTTTGGTACCTTACAAACTCAAAAATATTCATAATACACGTTATTGGTGATATTGTTCGGTTTTTCCATATATTATGCTATTCACGTGTTTTAGCATTTTCTTACCTATGAAGTTCAAAAACACTTATAATACATATTTATGTAATATCGTTTCGTTTCTCAGTATGTATTGCATTTATTTTGGCGTTCTCGTACCTAACAAGCTCAAAACTTTCAATACACCCGTTTTTGGTAATGCTGTTCTGTTTCTTCATAAATGGTGTTATCCATGCGTTTTAGCACGTTTGGTACGTAAGAAACTCAAAAAAGTTTCAAAAGACACGTTTTTAATAATGTTCTTTTCTTTTCCCAAATGGAGTGTTCTCCAATTATAAGTGTTTTTCAGTTCCTTAAGAACCAAAAAACTAAAACCCACAAATAACACTCTTTATAAAGAAAAAAGATAAATAATAATATAAAAAAACGGAAATTTTTTTTTTTTGTTATTCATCTTCATAGGTAACGAAATGCCAAAATTCTGGGAAAATTCTGGGCAATTATGTGATACAAGAATATTATCAAAAAAGTTAATTTTAGCTTTTTTTTTTGGAATGTTATGTACCAAACTCTAAAGTGAATGCAAAGCCACATACATGAGGAAATTAAACGACTTTACGAGAAATCTTACTTATGACTGTTTTTCAGTATGTTAGGCACCAAAACGATAATAATATGGAAGTCACTCAATATGGGAATCCAAAACAAAATTACTGAAAACGTGTCTTTTCACTGTATTACGTAGAAAAACGCTAAAAAGGATGCAAACCAACCAATATGAAGAAATAGAATAACATTACCAAAAATGTATATTTTGAATGTTTTTGAGCTTGTTGCCTAAAAAAAATGCAAAAATGGATGCAAAGTATTGCAAAACAAAAGGACATTCACAGAAACGTGTATAATGAGTGTTTTATAGTTCTACAAAAACGAAAAGGCAAAAAACGCATAAACTCGTGTACCTAGAGAAGTTTCTTAGATACCAAAATGATGAAACTCATGAATAACACTTTTAATTGAGAAACAGAATTACCTTACAAAATGTGTGTATTTTGTGTGTTTTTCACATTCTTAGTTAAGAAAATCCCAAATTACATGCGAAACTAGCTTTATGTGGGAAATAAATGACATTACCAGAAAAGTGTCTTTTGAGTGTTTTTGAGCGTTATATGCAACAAAGCACTAAAAAGCAGAACAATCACATTACATTGGAAAAAAAACAAATTTAAAGGAGAATAAAAAAAAAAGAACAAGCTTACCAAATGAGTGTATTTTGGGTGTTTTTAACATTCTTAGTTACCAAAACCCCAAATTGCATGCTAAATATTGTGGGATAAAAATGTGGGAAAAAAAATGACATTAACATAAAAAGGAAATAAAGCACTAAAAACCAGGGGAATCACATTACATAGGGATGAAACCAATTTTTACCAAGAACATTACTTTAAGATTTTTTGAGCTCCTTACATACAAAAACACTAAAACGCATGCAAAACACCCTTTATGGAGAAACAGAATAACATTACCAAAAACACGTATTTTGAGTGTTTTTGATCATGTTACCTATAAAAACACTTAAATATATGTTTGGGAAACGAAAAAAAAAACATTAGGAGAAACATGTATTATGAGTGTTTTTAAGTTTCTTAAGTACCAAATAGCTAAAAGCCATATATAACACTCTTTATAGAGAAAAAAATAAATAAATAAAAAAAAATAGCATTTTTTTTTTTGTCATTTATATTCATAGGTACTGAGATGCCGAAAGTCTGGCAAAATTCAGGTAAATTATGTGGAAAAAAAGAACATTATCAAAAAAGTTAATTTTAGCTTTTTTTTCGGACTGTGATGTACCAAACCCTAAAGTGCATCCAAAGCCACCTATATGGGGAAATTACACGACTTTACCAGAAACCTCTCTTTTGAGTGTTTTCTTTTTTAGCATGTTAGGCATCAAAAGGATAAATAATATGGAAGTCACTCAATATGGGAATGCAAAACAAAATTACTGAAAAGGTGTCTTTTCGTTGTTTTACGTAGAAAAACGCTAAAACGGAAGCAAACCAACCAAAATGATGAAATAGAATAGCGTTACCAAAAATTTATATTTTGAGTGTTTTTGAGCCTGTTAACCACAAAAAACGCGAAAATAGATGCAAAGCATTCTATATTGAAAAACAAAAGAACATTACAAGAAACATGTATAATGAGTGTTTTATGGTTTCACAAGAACCACAAGGCAAAAAACGCAAAAAATCGTATATATGGATAAGTTTCTTAGATACCAAAATAATGAAACTCATGAATAACACTCTTAATTGAAAAACAGAACAACCTTACTAAATGCGTGTATTTTGAGAGCTTTTCACATTCTTATTTACCAAAACCCAAAATTGCATGCGAAACCAGATTTATGTGGGAAAAAATGACATTCCCAAAAAAGTGTCTTTTGAGTGTTTTTGAGCGTGATAGGATATAAAGCACTAAAAAGCAGGGGAATCACATTAAATTCGAATAAAAACAATTTTTACCAAGAACTTGCCTTTAAGTGTTTTTCAGCTCCTTATATACCAAAACGCTAAAACGCCTGCAAAACACACTTTATGGAGAAACATAACCAAAAACATGTATTTTGAGTGTTTTTGATCATGTTATCTATAAAAACGCTTAAATACATAGAAAGAACCTTATGTTTGGGAAACGAAAGGACATTACGAGAAACGTGTATTATTAGTGTTTTTAAGTTCCTTAAGTACCAAAAAGCTAAAACCCACAAATAACACTGTTTATTTAGAAATAGATAAATAAATAAATAAATAAAAAATAAAAAATAGAATTTTTTTTTTTGTCATTCGTCTTCATAGGTACCGAGATGACAAAATTCTGGGAAAATTCAGGGTAATTATATGATAAAAGAATATTATCAAAAAAGTTGATTTTAGCTTCTTTTTTTTTCGGACTGTTATGTACCAAACCCTAAAGAGCATGCAAAGCCTCCTATATGAGGAAATTGAATAACTTTACCAGAAATCTGTCTTTTGAGTGTTTTTCAGCATGGTAGACACCACGATAAATAATAATATTAACAATAATAATAATAATAACTTACTCAATATGGTAATCCAAAACAAAATTAATTAAAACGTGTCTTCTCAGTATTTTACGTAAAAAACGCTAAAATGGATGCAAACCAACTAATATCAAGAAATTAAAAAACATTACCAAAAAGGTACATTTTGAGTGTTTTTGAGCTTGTTACCTAGAAAAAAACGCAAAAATTGATGCAAAGCATTCTATATTGGGAAACAAAAACCACAAGGCAAAAAACGCAAAAACTCATATATATGGAGAAGTTTCCTAGATACCAAAATGCTGAAACTCATGAATAACACTCTTAATTGAGAAACAGAACAACCTTACTAAATGCGTGTATTTTGAGTGCTTTTCACATTCTTAGTTACCCAAAACCCAAATTGATTGCGAAACCAGCTTTATGTGGTAAAAAAAAAAAAATGACATTTTCAGAAAAGTGTCTATTGAGTGTTTTTGAGCGTGATAGGCAGTAAAGCACTAAAAAGAAGTGCAATCACATTACATGGCAAAAACTTTACCAAGAACTTGCCTTTAAGTGTTTTTGAGCTTCTTATATACCAAAACGCTAAAACGCATGCAAAACACACTTTATGGAGAAACAGAATAACATTACCAAAAACATGCATTTTGAGTGTTTTTGATCATGTTACCAATAAAACGCTTAAATACATGCTAAGAACTTTATTTGTAGAAAACGAAAGGACATTACGAGAAACATTACCAAAAACATGTATTTTGAGTGTTTTTGATCATGTTACCAATAAAACGCTTAAATACATGCTAAGAACTTTATTTGTAGAAAACGAAAGGACATAATACACGAGAAACGTGTATTATGATTATTTTTAAATTCATTAAGTACCAAAAAGCTAAAAGCCACAAATAACTCTATATTGAGAAAAATAAATAAATAAAAAAAATACAATATTATTTTTTCTTTCTAATTCATCTTCACAGGTACCGAGATGCCAAAATTCTGGCAAAATTCATGAAATTTTGTGAAATAAGAACATTATAAAAAAAGTTAATTTTAGCTTTTTTTTTCGACTTATGTAGCAAACCCTAAAGTGCAAGCAAAACCACCTATATGGGGAAATAAAACGTCTTTGCCAGAAAACTGTCTTATGAGTGTTTTTCAGCATGTCAGGCACCAAAACGATAAACAACATGGAAGTCACTCTATATGGGAATCCAAAACAAAATGACTGAAAACGTGTCTTTTCGGTGTTTTACGTAGAAAAACGCAAAACGGATGCAAACCAACTAATATGAAAAAAAAAAAAATTGAATAACATTACCTAAAAGGTATATTTTGAGTGTTTTAAAGCTTGTTACCTATAAAAACGGTGAAAATGGATGCAAAGCACTCCCTGTTCGGAAACAAAAAGGACATTACGAGAAACGTGTATAATGAGTGTCTTATTATTTTCGAGCAAAAGAACTTGTGGTTCACAAGAACCACAAGGCAAAAAACGCAAAAACTCGTACATATAAAGAAGTTTTTAGATACCAAAATGCTAAAATTCATGATTAACAATATTAATTGAGAAACAGAACAACCTTACCAAAAGCGTGTATTTTCAGTGCTTTTCACATTCTTAGCAAAATCCCAAAAAGCCTGTGAAACTAGCTTTATGTGGGAAAAAAGTGACATTATCAGAAGTATCTTTTGAGTGTTTTTGAACGTGTTAGGCAATAAAGCACTAAAAAGCAGGGCAGTCACATTACATGGGAATAAAACCAACTTTGACCAAGAAATTGCCAATATGTGTTTTTGAGCTCCTTACATACCAAAACGCTAAAACGCATACAAAACACTCTTTTATGGAGAAGCAGAAAAAACATTACAAAAAATATGTGTTTTAAGTGTTTTTGATCATGTAACCTATAAAAACGCTTAAATACATGTAAAGAACCCTATATTTGGGAAACGAAAGAACATTACGAGAAATGTGTATTATGAATGTTTTTAAGTTTCTTAAGTACCAAAACGTTAAAACCTACAAATAACACTTTTTATAGAGAAAAAAAACAAAATAATAAGGAATAAAATAATAAGGAAGTCAGTCAATAAGTGAATGCAAAACAAAATTACTGAAAACGTGTCTTATCAGTGTTTTACGTAGAAAAAACGCTAAAACGGATGCAACGATTATGAAGAAATAGAATAACACTACCAAAAAGTGTTTTTGAGTTTTTTACCTTCAAAACACGAGTGTTTTTGAGCGTGTTACGCAATAAAGCACTAAAAGGAAGGGCAATCACATTACATGGGAATAAAACCAAATTTTACAAAGAACTTGCCTTTAAGTGTTTTTGAGCTCCTTACATACCAAAACACTAAAACGCATGCAAAATACATTTTATGGAGAAACAGAATAATATTACGAAATACATGTATTTTGAGTGTTTTTGATCAAGTTATCTATAAAAACGCTTAAATACATGCAAAGAACCTTATGTTTGAGAAACGAAAAGACATTACGAGAAACGTGTATTATGAGTGTTTTTTTAAGTTCCTTCAGTACCTAAAAGCTAAAACCCACAAATAACACTCTTTATTTACAAAAAAAAAAATAATAAATAAAAAAAATAAAAAAATGGGATTTTTTTTTTTTTTTGTTATTCATCGTTATAGGTACCGATATGCCAAAATTCTGCCAATATTCAGGGAATTTATGCGGAAAAAAGAACATTACTAAAAAAGTTAATTATAGCTTTTTTTTCGGAATGTTATGTATTAAACCCTAAAGTGCATGCAAAGCCACCTATATAGGGAAGTTAAAAGACTTTACCAGAAATCTGTCTTTTCAGTATTTTTCAGCAGGTTAGGCACCAAAACGATAAATAATAGGGAAGTCAGTCAATATGTGAATCCAAAACAAAATTTCTGAAAACGTGTCTTTTCAGTGTTTTACGTAGAAAAACGCTAAAGCGGATGCAAACCAACCTATATGAAGAAATAGAATAACATTACCAAAAATATATATTTTGAGTGTTTTTGAGCTTGTTACAAAACAATGCAAAAATGGATGTAAAGCACTCTATATTAGAAAACAAAAGGACATTACGAGAAACGTGTATAATGATTGTTTTATAGTTTTAAAAGAACCACAAGGCAATAAACGCAAAAACACGTGTATATAGAGAAATTTCTTACTTACCAAAATGATGAAATGCATGAATAACACTTTTAATCGATAAACAGAACTACCTTACCAAATTGTGTATTTTTAGTGTTTTTCACATTCTTAGTTACGAAAATGCCAAATTACATGCGAAACTACCTTCATGTGAGAAAAAAAAAATGACATTACCCAAAAAGTGTCTTTTTAGTTTTTTTTGAGCGTGAGATGCAACAAAGCACTAAAAAGCAGAACAATCATATTACATGGGAATAAACCAACTTTTACGAAGAACTTGCCTTTAAGTGTTTTTTAACTCCTTACATACCAAATCCGTAAAACGTATGCAAAACACCCTTTATGGAGAAACAGAATAACATTACCAAAAACATGTATTTTGAGTGTTTTTGATCATGTAACCTATAAAAACGTTTAAATACATGTAAAGAACCCTATGTTTGTATAACAAAAGGACATTACGAAAATCGTGTATTATGAGTGTTTTTAAGTTCCTTAAGTACCAAAAAGATAAAACCCACAAATAAGACTCTTTATAGAGAGAATTTTTTTTTTTTTTGTTATTCATCTTCATAGGTTCCGAGATGCCAAAATTCTGGCAAAATTCATGGAAATTTTGTAAAAAAAAAAATTATTATAAAAAAATTAATTTAAGCTTTTTTCCGGAGTTATGTACAAACCCTGAAGTGCATGCAAATCCACCTATATGGGGAAAATACACGACTTTACCAGAAACCTGTCTTTTGAGTGTTTTTCAGCAATTTCAACAATATTACTGAAAACGTGTCTTTTCAATGAACGGATGTGTTTTTGAGCTTGTTACCTACAAAAAAATGCAAAAATGGATGGAAAGCACTCTATATTTACAAATAAAAGGACATTACGAGAAACGTGTATGAGTGTTTTATAGTTTCACAAGAACCATAAGGTAAAAAAGTAAAAAACTCGTGTACATAAAGAAGTTTCTTACATACCAAAAAGCTGAAACTCATGAATAACACTTTAATTTTGAAACAGAAATACCTTATGAAATGTGTGTATTAAAAAAGTTTCTTACATACCAAAATGCTGAAACTCATGAATAACACTTTTAATTAAGAAATAGAACAACCTTACTAAATGCCTGTGTTTTGAGTTTTTTTCACATTCTTAGTTACCAAAACCCCAAATTCCATGCAAAACTAGCTTTAGGTGGGAAAAAAAATTATATTACCAGAAAAGTGTCTTTTGAGTGTTTTTGAGCGTGTTAGGCAATAAAGCACTAAAAAGCAGGCCAATCACATTACATGGGAATAAAAACAACTTCTACCAAGAACTTGCCTTTAAGTGTTTTTTGAGCTCATTACATACCAAAACGCTAAAACGCATGCAAAACATCTTTTATGGAGAAACAGAATAAAATTGCCAAAAACATATATTTTGAGTGTTTTTGATCATGTTATCTATAAAAACGCTTAAATACATGCAGAGATATTTATGTTTGCGAAACGAAAGGACATTACAAGAAATGTGTATTATAAGTGTTTTTAAGTTCCTTCAATACCAAAAAGCTAAAACCCACAAATAACACTCATTATTTAGAAAAAAAAAGTAAGAAAATAAAAAAAACAGGATTTTTTTTTTTTTTTTTTTTGTTATTCATCTTCATAGGTACCGAGATGGCAAAATTCTGGGAAAATTCAGGGCTATTATATGATAAAAGAAAATTATCAAAAAAGTTAATTTTAGCTTTTTTTTCGGACTCGTTTACCAAACCCTAAAGTGCATCAAAGACTCCTATATTAGGAAATTAAACGACTTTACCAGAAATCTCTTTTTGAGTGTTTTTCAGCATGTTAGGCACCAAAACGATAAATAATAAGGAACTCACTCTATATGAGAATCCAAAACAAAATTGCTGAAAACGTGTCTTCTCAGTGTTTTACGTAGAAAAACGCTAAAACGGATGCAAACCAACCAATATAAAGAAATAGATAAATATTACCAAAAAGGTATATTTTCAGTGTTTTTGAGCTTATTACCTACAAAAAACGCGAAAATGGATGCAAAGCACTCCCTATTGGGAAACAGAAGGACATTACGAGAAACGTGTATAATGAGTGTTTTATTATTTTTGAGCAAAAGAACTTGTGGTTCACAATAACCACAAGGCAAAAAACGCAAAAAACTCGTGTATATAAAGAAGTTTCTTAGATACCAAAATACTGAAACTCATGAATAACAATATTAATTGAGAAAGAGAACAACCTTACCAAATGCGTTTATTTTGAGTGTTTTTCACATTCTTAGTTAGCAAAACCCCAAATAGCACGCAAAATTATGTTGGAAAAAAAATGACATTACCAGAAGTGTCCTTTGAGTGTTTTTGAGCGTGTTAGGCAATAAATCATAAAAAAAAAGAAACAGGGCAATCACATTACATGGGAATAAAACCAACTTTTACCAAGAACTTGCCTTGAAGTGCTTTTGACCTCCTTACAAACCAAAACGCTAAAACGGATGCAAAAAACTCCTTTTTGGAGAAGCAGAATAACATTACTAAAAACATTTGTTTTAAGTGTTTTTTGATCACGTTACCTATAAAAACGCTTAACAACTTAAAACACTCATAATATACGTTTCTCGTAATGTCTTTTGGTTTCCCAAACATAAGTTTCTTTGCATGTATTTAAACGTTTTTATAGATAACATGATCAAAACCACTCAAAATACATGTTTTTGGTAATATTATTCTGTTTCTCCATAAAGTTTGTTTTGCATGCGTTTTAGCGGTGTAGTATATAAGGAGCTCAAAAACACTTAAAGGCAAGTTCTTGATAAAAATTGGTTTTATTCAAAAGTAATGTGATTGCCCTGCTTTTTAGTGCTTTATTGCCTATCAGGCTCAAAAACACTCAAAAGACATTTTTCTGGTAATGTCATTTTTTTCTCACATAAAGCTAGTTTCGCATGCAATTTGGAGTTTTGGTAACTAAGAATGTGAAAAGCTCTCAAAATACATGCATTTAGTATGGTTGTTCTGTTTCTCAATTAGGAATGTTATTCATGAGTTTCAGCATTTTGGTATCTAGGAAACTTCTCCATATCCACAAGATTTTGCGTTTTTGCTTTTTGGTTCTTTTGAACTATAAAACACTCATTATACGCTTTTCTTGCAATGTCCTTTTATTTCCTAATATAGAGTGCTTTCCATCAATTTTTGCGTTTTTTGTAGGTAACAAGCTCAAAAACACTCAAAATGTACCTTTTTGGTAGTTTTTCTATTTTTTTTTATATTGGTTGGTTTGCATCCGTTTTAGTGTTTTTCTACGTAAAACACTGAGAAGACACGTTTTCAGTAATTTTCTTTTGGATTCCAATATAGAGTGAGTTCCTTATATATTTATCGATTTGGTGCCTAACATTCTGAAAAACTCTCAAAAGACAGATTTCTTCTAAGGTCGTTTCATTTCTTCACATAGGAGGCTTTTCATGTACTTTAGGGTTTGGTATATAACAGCTCGAGAAAAAAGCTAAAATTAACTTTTTTGATAATTTTCTTTTATCATATAATAGCCCGGAATTTTCCGAGAATTTTGGCATCTCGGTACCTATGAAGATGAATAACAAAAAAAAAAAATCCTATTTTTTAATTTTTTATTTATTTATTTTTCTAAATAAAGAGTGTTATTTATGGGTTTTAGCTTTTTGGTACTTAAGGAACTAAAAAACACTCATAATACATATTTCTCGTAATGTCCTTTCGTTTCCCAAACATAAGGTTCTTTTCATGTATTTAAGCGTTTTTATAGATAACATGATCAAAAAACACTCAAAATACATGTTTTTGGTGATGTTATTCTGTTTGTTCATAAAAGGTGTTTTGCATGCGTTTTAGCGTTTTGGTATGTAATGAGCTCAAAAACACCTAAAGGTAAGTTCTTTGTAAAAGTTGATTCCCATGTAATGTGATTGCCCTGCTTTTTAGTGGTTTATTGCCTAACACGCTCAAAAACACTTGAAAGACATTTTCTGGTAATATTTTTTTCCCACATAAAGCTAGTTTCGCATGGAATTTGGGGTTTTGGTAACTAAGAATGTGAAAAACACTCAAAATACAGGCATTTAGTAAGGTTGTTCTGTTTCTTAATTAAAAGTGTTATTCATGAGTTTCAGCATTTTGGTATGTAAGAAACTTCTCTAATACACACATTTGGTAAGGTAGTTCTGTTTCTCAATTAAAAGGGTTATTTATGAGTTTCAGCATTTTGGTATATAAGAAACTTCTTTATGTACACGAGTTTTTTAATTTTTTGCCTTGTGGTTCTTGTGAAACTTTAAAACACTCATTATACACGTTTCTCGTAATGTCCTTTTCTTCCCTAATATAGAGTGCGTTTCATCCATTTTCGCATTTTTTTGTAGGTAACAAGCTAAAAAACACATCAAAATATATCTTTTTATTAATGTTATTCTATTTCTTCCCATTGGTTTGCATCCGTTTTAGCGTTTTTCTACGTAAATCACTGAAAAGACACGTTTTCAGTTATATTGTTAAAATTGCTGAATAAAACACTCAAAAGACAGGTTTCTGGTAAAGTCGAGTAATTTCTCCATATAGGTGGGTTTGCATGCACTTCAGGGTTTCGTACATAACTCCGGAAAAAAGCTAAAATTATTTTTTTATAATGATTTTTTTTTTTTTTTACAATATTACCGTGAATTTTTCCAGAATTTTTTCTTCTCTATATACACGAGTTTTTGCGTTTATTGCCTTGTGGTTCTTGTGAAACTATAAAACACTCATTATTTTGCATTTCTCATAATGTTCTTTTGTTTCCTAATATAGAGTGCTTTCCATCCATTTTTGCATTTTTTTGTAGGTAATAAATTAAAAAACACTCAAAATATACCTTTTTGGTAATGTTATTCTATTTCTTCATTTTGGTTGGTTTGCATCCGTTTTAGTGTTTTCTATGTAAAACACAGAAAAGACACGTTTTCAGTAATTTTGTTTTGGATTCCCATATAGATTGACTTCCTTGGGTTTTATCGTGTTGGTTCCTAACATGCTGAAAAACACTCATAAGACAGTTTTCTGGCAAAGACGTTTAATTTCCCCCTATAGGTGGCTTTGCATGCACTTTAGGGTTTTGGTACATAAGAATCCGAAAAAAAAAAGCTAAATTTAAATTTTTTGATAATGTTCTTTTTTCATATAATTTCCGGAACTTTGCTCGAATTTTGACACCTCATTACCTTTGAAGATGAATAAGAATGAAAAAAAATATAGTATTTTTTTATTTATTAAATTTTTTTTCTCAATAAAGAGTGTAATTTGTGGCTTTTAGCTCTTTTGAACTATAAAACACTTATTATACACTTTTCTTGCAATTTTCTTTTTTATTCCCATTATAGAGTGCTTTGCATCAATTTCCGTGTTTTTTATAGGTAACAAGCTCAAAAACACTTAAAATATACCTTTTTGGTAATGTTTTTCTATTTTTTTTATACTGGTTGGTTTGCATCCGTTTTAGCGTTTTTCTACGTAAAACACTGAGAAGACAAGTTTTCAGTAATTTTGTTTTAAATTCCCATATAGGGTGAGTTCCTTATTATTTATCGTTTTGGTGCCTAACATGCTGAACAACACTCAAAAGACAGATTTCTGATAAGGTCATTTAATTTCTTCATATAGGAGGCTTTGCATGCACTTTAGGGTTTGGTACATAACAGTTAAAAAAAAAAAGCTAAAAATAACTTTTTTGATAATATTCTTTTATCATATAATTGCCCTGAATTTTCGCAGAATTTTGGCATCTCGGTACCTATGAAGATAAATAACAAAAAAAAAATCGTATTTTTTAAATTTTTTATTTATTTTATTTTTTTCTCAATAAAAAGTGTTATTTGTGGGATTTAGCTTTTTGGTACTTAAGGAACTTAAAAACACTCATAATTCACGTTTATCGTTTTATTTTTCGTTTCCCAAACATAAGGTTCTTTGCATGTATTTAAGCGTTTTTATAGATAACATGATCAAAAACACTAAAAAAAAACAAGGTTTTGGTAATGTCATTATGTTTCTCCATAAAGTGTGTTTTCCATGCGTTTTAGCAGTTTTGTATATAAGGAGCTCAAAAACACTTAAAGGCAAGTTTTTGGTATAAATTGGTGTTATTCCAGTGTAATATGATTGCCCTGCTTTTTAGTGCTTTCTTTCCTATCACGCTCAAAAACACTTAAAAGACACTTTTCTGGTAATGTCATTTTTTTCTCACATAAATGTGGTTTCGCATGCAATTTGGGATTTTGGTAACTAAGAATGTGAAAAACACTCAAAATACACGCATTTAGTAAGGTTGTTCTGTTTCTCAATTAAGAGTGTTATTCATGTGTTTCAGCATTTTGGTATCTAAGAAATCTCTCTCTTTTGCGTTTTTTGCTTTGTGGTTCTTTTCAACTAAAAAACACTCATTCTACACTTTTCTTGCAATGTCCTTTTGTTTACCAATATAGAGTGCTTTGCATCAATTTTCGTGTTTTTTGTACGTAAAAAGCTCAAAAACACTCAAAATATACCTTTTTGGTAACGTTTTTCTATTACGTGATATTGCTTGGTTTCCATCCGTTTTAACGTTTTTTTTACGTAAAACACTGAGAAGATACGTTTTCAGTAACTTTGTTTTGGATTCCCATATAGAGTGAGTTCCTAATTATTTATCGTTTTGGTGCCTAACATCCTAAAAAAAAACTCAAAACACAGATTTCTGGTAAGGTCGTTTAATTTCCTAATATTGGAGGCTTTGCATGCAATATATAGTACATAACAGTCCGAAAAAAAAGCTAAAATTAACTTTTTTTATAATATTGTTTTATTACATAATTGCCCTGAATTTTCCCAGAACTTTGGCATGTCAGTACCTATGAAGATGAAAAAAAAAAATCCTATTTATTTTATTTTTTTATTTATTTTTTTATTTTTTAAATAAAGAGTGTTATTTGTGGGTTTTAGCTTTTTGGTACTGAAGGAACTTAAAAATTACTCATAATACACGTTTCCCGTAATGTTCTATCGTTTCCCAAACATAAGGTTTTTTGCATGTATTTAAGCGTTTTTATAGATAACATGATCAAAAACACTCAAAATACATGTATATGGTAATGTTATTAGGTTTCTGCATAAAATGTCATTTGCATGCGTTTTAGCGTTTTGTTATATAAGGAGCTCAAAAACACTTAAAGGCAAGTTCTTGGTAAAATTTGGTTTTATTCCCATGTAATGTGATTGCCCTGGCTTTTTGTGCTTTAATGCGTAACACGCTCAAAAACACTGAAAAGACATGCAAAGCCTCCCATATGAGGGAATTAAAGACCTTACCAGAAATCTGTCTTTGAGTGTTTTTCAGCATGTTTGGCACCAAAACGATAAATAATAAGGAACTCACTTTATGTGGGAATCCAAAAGAAAATTACTGAAAACGTGTCTTCTCAGTGTTTTACGTAGAAAAACGCTAAAACTGATGCAAACCAACCAATATCAAAAAGTAAAAAAACATTACCAAAAATGTATATTTTGAGTGTTTATGAGCTTGTTACCTACAAAAAAACGCGTAAATGGATACAAAGTACTCTATATTGGGAAACAAATGGACATTGCAAGAAAAGTGTATAATGAATGTTTTATAATTCAAAAAAACCACAAGACAAAAAACGCAAAAACTCGTGTATATGCTGAAACTCATGAATAACACTCTTAATTGAGAAACAGAGCAACCTTACTAAATATGTGTCAAAAACACTAAAAGGCAAGTTCTTCGTAAAAGTTGGTTTTATTCCCATTTAATGTGATTGCCCTGCTTTTTAGTGCTTTATTGCCTAACACACTCAAAAACACTTAAAGACACTTTTCTGGTAATGTCATTTTTTTCCCCACATAAAGCTAGTTTCGCATGGAATTTGGGGTTTTGGTAACTAAGAATGTAAAAAACACTCAAAATACACGCTTTTAGTAAGGTTGTTCTGTTTCTTGATTAACAGTGTTATTCATAAGTTTCAGTATTTTGGTATCTTAGAAACTTCTCCATACAGTCGAGTTTTTGCGTTTTTTGCCTTGTGATTCTGGTGAAACTATAAAACACTCATTATACACGTTTCTCGTTATGTCCTTTTTTTTCCTTATATAGAGTGCATTGCATCCATTTTCACGTTTTTTTTATGTAACAAGCTCAAAAACACACAAAATATACTTTTTTGGTAATGGTATTTTATTTCTTCATATTGGTTGGTTTGCATCCGTTTTAGCGTTTTTCTACGTAAATCTTTTAAAAGACACGTTTCCAGTAATTTTGATTTTGATTTCCAAATAGAGTGACTTTCATATTATTTATCGTTTTGGTGCCTAACAGGCAGAAAACACTCAAAAGACAGATTTCTTATAAAGTCGTTAAATTTCATCAGATAGGTGGCTTTGCATACACTTTATGGTTTGGAACATAACTCCGAATAAAAAGGTATAATTAACTTTTTCGATAATATTCTTTTTTCCATATAATTTCCCTGAATTTTGGCAGAATTTTTGGCATATTGGTACCTATGAACATCAATAACAAAAAAAATAAGAATGCCATTTTTTATTTATTTTTATTTTTTTCTCTATAAAGAGAATATATCTATATTTGTAGGTTTTAACGTTTTAGTACTTAAGGAACTTAAAAACATTCATAATACACATTTCTCGTAATGTCCTTTCGTTTTTCAAATATGGGGACCTTTGTATGTATTTAAGCGTTTTTATAGGTAACATGATAAAAAACACTCAAAACACTTGTTTTTCGTAATGTTTTTCTACTTCTCCAAGAAGGAGTGTTTTGCATGCGTTTTAGCGATTTCGTATGTAAGTAGCTGAAAAAACACTTCAAGGTTCTTGGTAAAAGTTGGTTTTATTCCAATGTAATATGATTGCCCTGCTTTTTAGTGCTTTATTGCCTAACACGCTCAAAAACACTGAAAAGACACTTCTGGTAATATCATTTATTTCCCACATAAAGCTAGTTTCGCATGCTATTAGGGGTTTTGCTAAGAATGTGAAAAAAAACACTCAAAATACACACATTTGGTAATGTTGTTCTGTTTCTCAATTAAGATTGTTATTTATGAGTTTAAGCATTTTGGTATCTAAGAAACTTCTTTATATACACGAGTTTTTGCGTTTTTTGCCTTATGGTTCTTGTGAACCACAAGTTCCTTTGCCCGAAAATAATACACTCATTATACATGTTTCTCGTAATGTCCTTTTCTTTCCCAGTAGGGAGTGCTTTGCATCCATTTTCGCGTTTTTTGTAGGTAACAAGCTCAAAAACACTCAAAATATACCTTTTTGGTAATGTTATTCTATTTCTTTATATTAGTTGGGTTTCATCTGTTTTAGCGTTTTTCTACGTAAAACACCGAAAAGACACGTTTTCAGTAATTTTGTTTTCTTTTCCCAAAGAATATTGCCAGAATTTTGGCATCTTAGTACCTATGAAAATGAATAACAAAAAAAAAATATATATATTTTATTTAATTCTATTTTTTTTCTCTATAAAGAGTGTTATTTGTGGGTTTTAGCTTTTTTGGTACTTAAGGAACTTAAAAACACTCATAATACACGTTTCTCGTAATGACCTTTCATTTCCCAAAAATAGGGTTCTTTGCATGTATTTAAGCGTTTTTATTGGTAACATGATCAAAAACACTCACAATACATGTTTTTGGTAATGTTATTCTGTTTCCCCATAAAGTGTATTTTGCATGCATTTTAGTGTTTTGGTATGTAAGGAGCTCAAATACACTTAAAGGCAAGTTCTTGTTAAAAATTGGTTTTATTCCAGTGTAATGTGATTGCCCTGCTTTTTAGTGCTTTATTGCCTAACACGTTCAAAAACACTCTAAAGACATTTTTTTTAGTAATGTCATTTTTTTCCCACATAAAGCTGGTTTCGCATGCAATTTGGGGTTTTGGTAACTAAGAATGTGAAAAGCACTCAAAATACACGCATTTAGTAAGATTGTTCTGTTTCTCAATTAAGTGTGTTGTTGCAGAGTTTCAGCATTTTGGAATGTAAGAAATATCTCTATATACACGAGTTTTCTTTTGCGTTTTTTGCTTTGTAGTTCTTGTGAAACTATAAAACACTCATTATACACGTTTTTCGTAATGTCCTTTTGCTTCCAAATATAGAGTGCTTTCCATCCATTTTCGCGTTTTTTGTAGGTAACAATTTCAAAAACACTCAAAATATACCTTTTTGGTAATGTTATTTTATTTCTTCATATTGGTTGGTTTGCATCCATTTTAGCGTTTTTCTACGTAAAACACCGAAAAGACACGATTTTAGTAATTTTGTTTTGGATTCCCATATAGATTGACTTCCCTGTTATTTATCGTGTATGTTCTAAACATGCTGAAAAACACTCATAAGACCGTTTTCTCGGAAAGACGTTTAATTTCCCCATATAGGTGGCTTTGCATGCACTTTAGGGGTTTGGTATATAACAGTCCCAAAAAAAAGCTAAATTTAACTTTTTTGGTAATGTTCTTATTCACATAATTTCCTGAATTATCCCCGAATTTTGGCATCTCGGTACCTGTGAAGATGAATAAGAAAGAAAAAAAAATATATTGAATTTTTTTTTTTATTTATTTATTGTTTCTCAATAAAGAGTGTTATTTGTGGCTTTTAGCTTTTTGGTAATTAATGAACTTAAAAACACTCATAATACACGTTTCTCGTAATCTCCTTTCGCTTCCCAAAAATAGTGTTCTTTGCATGTATTTAAGCGTTTTTATTGGTAACATGACCAAAAACACTCAAAATACATGTTTTTGATAATGTTATTCTGTTTCACAATAAAGAGTGTTTTGCATGCGTTTTAGTGTTTTGGTATATAAGGAGCTCAAAAACACTTAAAGGCAAGTTTTTGGTAAAATTTCGTTTTCTTCCAATGTAATGTGATTGCCCTCCTTTTTAGTGCTTTATTGCCTATCACGCTCAAAAACACTCAAAAGACACTTTTCTCGTAAAGTCTTTTTTTTTTTTTACCACAAATCTATTTTCGCATGCAATTTGGGGTTTTGGTAACTAAGAATGTAAAAAGCACTCAAAGTACACGCATTTATTAAGGTTGTTCTGTTTCTCAATTAGGAGTGTTATACATGAGTTTTAGCATTTTTCTATCTAGGAAACCTCTCCATATGCACGAGATTTTGCGATTTTTGCCTTGTGGTTCTTTTGAACTATAAAACACTCATTATACACTTTTCTTGCAATGTCCTTTTGTTTCCCAATATAGAGTGCTTTGCATCAATTTTCGCGTTTTTTGTAGGTAACAAGATCAAAAACACTCAAAATATACCCTTTTAGCAACGTTTTTCTCTTTCTTGATATTGGTTGCTTTGTATTCGTTTTAGCGTTTTTCTACGTAAAACACTGAGAAGACACGTTTTTAGTAACTTTGTTTTGGATTCCCATATAGAGTGAGTTCCTTATTATTTATCGTTTTGGTGCCTAACATGCTAAAAAACACTCAAAAAACAGATTTCTGGTAAAGTCGTTTAATTTCCTCATATAGGAGGCTTGGCATGCAGTTTAGGGTTTGGTACATAAGAGTCCGAAAAAAAAAGTTGAAATTAACTTTTTTGATAGTATTCTTTTATCTTATGATTGCCCTGAATTTTCCCAAAATTTTGGCATCTTGGTACCTAGGAAGATGAATAACAAAAAAAAAAAAAAAAAAAAAAAAAATTTTCTAAATAAAGAGTGTTATTTGTGGGTTTTAGCTTTTTGGTACTTAAGGAACTTAAAAAACACTCATAATTCACGTTTATCGTTTTGTTTTTCAGCATGTTTGGCACCAAAACGATAAATAATAAGGAACTCACTTTATGTGGGAATCCAAAAGAAAATTACTGAAAACGTGTCTTCTCAGTGTTTTACGTAGAAAAACGCTAAAACTGATGCAAACCAACCAATATCAAAAAGTAAAAAAACATTACCAAAAATGTATATTTTGAGTGTTTATGAGCTTGTTACCTACAAAAAAACGCGTAAATGGATACAAAGTACTCTATATTGGGAAACAAATGGACATTGCAAGAAAAGTGTATAATGAATGTTTTATAATTCAAAAAAAACACAAGACAAAAAACGCAAAAACTCGTGTATATGCTGAAACTCATGAATAACAATCTTAATTGAGAAACAGAGCAACCTTACTAAATATGTGTCAAAAACACTAAAAGGCAAGTTCTTCGTAAAAGTTGGTTTTATTCCCATTTAATGTGATTGCCCTGCTTTTTAGTGCTTTATTGCCTAACACACTCAAAAACACTTAAAGACACTTTTCTGGTAATGTCATTTTTTTCCCCACATAAAGCTAGTTTCGCATGGAATTTGGGGTTTTGGTAACTAAGAATGTAAAAAACACTCAAAATACACGCTTTTAGTAAGGTTGTTCTGTTTCTTGATTAACAGTGTTATTCATAAGTTTCAGTATTTTGGTATCTTAGAAACTTCTCCATACAGTCGAGTTTTTGCGTTTTTTGCCTTGTGATTCTGGTGAAACTATAAAACACTCATTATACACGTTTCTCGTTATGTCCTTTTTTTTCCTTATATAGAGTGCATTGCATCCATTTTCACGTTTTTTTTTATGTAACAAGCTCAAAAACACACAAAATATACTTTTTTGGTAATGGTATTTTATTTCTTCATATTGGTTGGTTTGCATCCGTTTTAGCGTTTTTCTACGTAAATCTTTTAAAAGACACGTTTCCAGTAATTTTGATTTTGATTTCCAAATAGAGTGACTTTCATATTATTTATCGTTTTGGTGCCTAACAGGCAGAAAACACTCAAAAGACAGATTTCTTATAAAGTCGTTAAATTTCATCAGATAGGTGGCTTTGCATACACTTTATGGTTTGGAACATAACTCCGAATAAAAAGGTATAATTAACTTTTTCGATAATATTCTTTTTTCCATATAATTTCCCTGAATTTTGGCAGAATTTTTGGCATATTGGTACCTATGAACATCAATAACAAAAAAAATAAGAATGCCATTTTTTATTTATTTTTTTTTCTCTATAAAGAGAATATATCTATATTTGTAGGTTTTAACGTTTTAGTACTTAAGGAACTTAAAAACATTCATAATACACATTTCTCGTAATGTCCTTTCGTTTTTCAAATATGGGGACCTTTGTATGTATTTAAGCGTTTTTATAGGTAACATGATAAAAAACACTCAAAACACTTGTTTTTCGTAATGTTTTTCTACTTCTCCAAGAAGGAGTGTTTTGCATGCGTTTTAGCGATTTCGTATGTAAGTAGCTGAAAAAACACTTCAAGGTTCTTGGTAAAAGTTGGTTTTATTCCAATGTAATATGATTGCCCTGCTTTTTAGTGCTTTATTGCCTAACACGCTCAAAAACACTGAAAAGACACTTCTGGTAATATCATTTATTTCCCACATAAAGCTAGTTTCGCATGCTATTAGGGGTTTTGCTAAGAATGTGAAAAAAAAAAACTCAAAATACACACATTTGGTAATGTTGTTCTGTTTCTCAATTAAGATTGTTATTTATGAGTTTAAGCATTTTGGTATCTAAGAAACTTCTTTATATACACGAGTTTTTGCGTTTTTTGCCTTATGGTTCTTGTGAACCACAAGTTCCTTTGCCCGAAAATAATACACTCATTATACATGTTTCTCGTAATGTCCTTTTCTTTCCCAGTAGGGAGTGCTTTGCATCCATTTTCGCGTTTTTTGTAGGTAACAAGCTCAAAAACACTCAAAATATACCTTTTTGGTAATGTTATTCTATTTCTTTATATTAGTTGGGTTTCATCTGTTTTAGCGTTTTTCTACGTAAAACACCGAAAAGACACGTTTTCAATAATTTTGTTTTCTTTTCCCAAAGAATATTGCCAGAATTTTGGCATCTTAGTACCTATGAAAATGAATAACAAAAAAAAATATATATATTTTATTTAATTCTATTTTTTTTCTCTATAAAGAGTGTTATTTGTGGGTTTTAGCTTTTTTGGTACATAAGGAACTTAAAAACACTCATAATACACGTTTCTCGTAATGACCTTTCATTTCCCAAAAATAGGGTTCTTTGCATGTATTTAAGCGTTTTTATTGGTAACATGATCAAAAACACTCACAATACATGTTTTTGGTAATGTTATTCTGTTTCCCCATAAAGTGTATTTTGCATGCATTTTAGTGTTTTGGTATGTAAGGAGCTCAAATACACTTAAAGGCAAGTTCTTGTTAAAAATTGGTTTTATTCCAGTGTAATGTGATTGCCCTGCTTTTTAGTGCTTTATTGCCTAACACGTTCAAAAACACTCTAAAGACATTTTTTTTAGTAATGTCATTTTTTTCCCACATAAAGCTGGTTTCGCATGCAATTTGGGGTTTTGGTAACTAAGAATGTGAAAAGCACTCAAAATACACGCATTTAGTAAGATTGTTCTGTTTCTCAATTAAGTGTGTTGTTGCAGAGTTTCAGCATTTTGGAATGTAAGAAATATCTCTATATACACGAGTTTTCTTTTGCGTTTTTTGCTTTGTAGTTCTTGTGAAACTATAAAACACTCATTATACACGTTTTTCGTAATGTCCTTTTGCTTCCAAATATAGAGTGCTTTCCATCCATTTTCGCGTTTTTTGTAGGTAACAATTTCAAAAACACTCAAAATATACCTTTTTGGTAATGTTATTTTATTTCTTCATATTGGTTGGTTTGCATCCATTTTAGCGTTTTTCTACGTAAAACACCGAAAAGACACGATTTTAGTAATTTTGTTTTGGATTCCCATATAGATTGACTTCCCTGTTATTTATCGTGTATGTTCTAAACATGCTAAAAAACACTCATAAGACCGTTTTCTCGGAAAGACGTTTAATTTCCCCATATAGGTGGCTTTGCATGCACTTTAGGGGTTTGGTATATAACAGTCCCAAAAAAAAGCTAAATTTAACTTTTTTGGTAATGTTCTTATTCACATAATTTCCTGAATTATTCCCGAATTTTGGCATCTCGGTACCTGTGAAGATGAATAAGAAAGAAAAAAAAATATATTGAATTTTTTTTTTTATTTATTTATTGTTTCTCAATAAAGAGTGTTATTTGTGGCTTTTAGCTTTTTGGTAATTAATGAACTTAAAAACACTCATAATACACGTTTCTCGTAATCTCCTTTCGCTTCCCAAAAATAGTGTTCTTTGCATGTATTTAAGCGTTTTTATTGGTAACATGACCAAAAACACTCAAAATACATGTTTTTGATAATGTTATTCTGTTTCACAATAAAGAGTGTTTTGCATGCGTTTTAGTGTTTTGGTATATAAGGAGCTCAAAAACACTTAAAGGCAAGTTTTTGGTAAAATTTCGTTTTCTTCCAATGTAATGTGATTGCCCTCCTTTTTAGTGCTTTATTGCCTATCACGCTCAAAAACACTCAAAAGACACTTTTCTCGTAAAGTCTTTTTTTTTTTACCACAAATCTATTTTCGCATGTAATTTGGGGTTTTGGTAACTAAGAATGTAAAAAGCACTCAAAGTACACGCATTTATTAAGGTTGTTCTGTTTCTCAATTAGGAGTGTTATAAATGAGTTTTAGCATTTTTCTATCTAGGAAACCTCTCCATATGCACGAGATTTTGCGATTTTTGCCTTGTGGTTCTTTTGAACTATAAAACACTCATTATACACTTTTCTTGCAATGTCCTTTTGTTTCCCAATATAGAGTGCTTTGCATCAATTTTCGCGTTTTTTGTAGGTAACAAGATCAAAAACACACAAATTATACCCTTTTAGCAACGTTTTTCTCTTTCTTGATATTGGTTGCTTTGTATTCGTTTTAGCGTTTTTCTACGTAAAACACTGAGAAGACACGTTTTTAGTAACTTTGTTTTGGATTCCCATATAGAGTGAGTTCCTTATTATTTATCGGTTTGGTGCCTAACATGCTAAAAAACACTCAAAAAACAGATTTCTGGTAAAGTCGTTTAATTTCCTCATATAGGAGGCTTGGCATGCAGTTTAGGGTTTGGTACATAAGAGTCCGAAAAAAAAAGTTGAAAATAACTTTTTTGATAGTATTCTTTTATCTTATGATTGCCCTGAATTTTCCCAAAATTTTGGCATCTTGGTACCTAGGAAGATGAATAACAAAAAAAAAAAAAAAAAAAAAAAAAAAAATTCTAAATAAAGAGTGTTATTTGTGGGTTTTAGCTTTTTGGTACTTAAGGAACTTAAAAAACACTCATAATTCACGTTTATCGTTTTGTTTTTCAGCATGTTTGGCACCAAAACGATAAATAATAAGGAACTCACTTTATGTGGGAATCCAAAAGAAAATTACTGAAAACGTGTCTTCTCAGTGTTTTACGTAGAAAAACGCTAAAACTGATGCAAACTAACCAATATCAAAAAGTAAAAAAACATTACCAAAAATGTATATTTTGAGTGTTTATGAGCTTGTTACCTACAAAAAAACGCGTAAATGGATACAAAGTACTCTATATTGGGAAAGAAATGGACATTGCAAGAAAAGTGTATAATGAATGTTTTATAATTCAAAAAAAACACAAGACAAAAAACGCAAAAACTCGTGTATATGCTGAAACTCATGAATAACAATCTTAATTGAGAAACAGAGCAACCTTACTAAATATGTGTCAAAAACAGTAAAAGGCAAGTTCTTCGTAAAAGTTGGTTTTATTCCCATTTAATGTGATTGCCCTGCTTTTTAGTGCTTTATTGCCTAACACACTCAAAAACACTTAAAGACACTTTTCTGGTAATGTCATTTTTTTCCCCACATAAAGCTAGTTTCGCATGGAATTTGGGGTTTTGGTAACTAAGAATGTAAAAAACACTCAAAATACACGCTTTTAGTAAGGTTGTTCTGTTTCTTGATTAACAGTGTTATTCATAAGTTTCAGTATTTTGGTATCTTAGAAACTTCTCCATACAGTCGAGTTTTTGCGTTTTTTGCCTTGTGATTCTGGTGAAACTATAAAACACTCATTATACACGTTTCTCTTTTATGTCCTTTTTTTTCCTTATATAGAGTGCATTGCATCCATTTTCACGTTTTTTTTTATGTAACAAGCTCAAAAACACACAAAATATACTTTTTTGGTAATGGTATTTTATTTCTTCATATTGGTTGGTTTGCATCCGTTTTAGCGTTTTTCTACGTAAATCTTTTAAAAGACACGTTTCCAGTAATTTTGATTTTGATTTCCAAATAGAGTGACTTTCATATTATTTATCGTTTTGGTGCCTAACAGGCAGAAAACACTCAAAAGACAGATTTCTTATAAAGTCGTTAAATTTCATCAGATAGGTGGCTTTGCATACACTTTATGGTTTGGAACATAACTCCGAATAAAAAGGTATAATTAACTTTTTCGATAATATTCTTTTTTCCATATAATTTCCCTGAATTTTGGCAGAATTTTTGGCATATTGGTACCTATGAACATCAATAACAAAAAAAATAAGAATGTCATTTTTTATTTATTTTTATTTTTTTCTCTATAAAGAGAATATATCTATATTTGTAGGTTTTAACGTTTTAGTAGTTAAGGAACTTAAAAACATTCATAAGACACATTTCTCGTAATGTCCTTTCGTTTTTCAAATATGGGGACCTTTGTATGTATTTAAGCGTTTTTATAGGTAACATGATAAAAAACACTCAAAACACTTGTTTTTCGTAATGTTTTTCTACTTCTCCAAGAAGGAGTGTTTTGCATGCGTTTTAGCGATTTCGTATGTAAGTAGCTGAAAAAACACTTCAAGGTTCTTGGTAAAAGTTGGTTTTATTCCAATGTAATATGATTGCCCTGCTTTTTAGTGCTTTATTGCCTAACACGCTCAAAAACACTGAAAAGACACTTCTGGTAATATCATTTATTTCCCACATAAAGCTAGTTTCGCATGCTATTAGGGGTTTTGCTAAGAATGTGAAAAAAAAAAACACTCAAAATACACACATTTGGTAATGTTGTTCTGTTTCTCAATTAAGATTGTTATTTATGAGTTTAAGCATTTTGGTATCTAAGAAACTTCTTTATATACACGAGTTTTTGCGTTTTTTGCCTTATGGTTCTTGTGAACCACAAGTTCCTTTGCCCGAAAATAATACACTCATTATACATGTTTCTCGTAATGTCCTTTTCTTTCCCAGTACGGAGTGCTTTGCATCCATTTTCGCGTTTATTGTAGGTAACAAGCTCAAAAACACTCAAAATATACCTTTTTAGTAATGTTATTCTATTTCTTTATATTAGTTGGGTTTCATCTGTTTTAGCGTTTTTCTACGTAAAACACCGAAAAGACACGTTTTCAATAATTTTGTTTTCTTTTCCCAAAGAATATTGCCAGAATTTTGGCATCTTAGTACCTATGAAAATGAATAACAAAAAAAATATATATATATATTTTATTTAATTCTATTTTTTTTCTCTATAAAGAGTGTTATTTGTGGGTTTTAGCTTTTTTGGTACTTAAGGAACTTAAAAACACTCATAATACACGTTTCTCGTAATGACCTTTCATTTCCCAAAAATAGGGTTCTTTGCATGTATTTAAGCGTTTTTATTGGTAACATGATCAAAAACACTCACAATACATGTTTTTGGTAATGTTATTCTGTTTCCCCATAAAGTGTATTTTGCATGCATTTTAGTGTTTTGGTATGTAAGGAGCTCAAATACACTTAAAGGCAAGTTCTTGTTAAAAATTGGTTTTATTCCAGTGTAATGTGATTGCCCTGCTTTTTAGTGCTTTATTGCCTAACACGTTCAAAAACACTCTAAAGACATTTTTTTTAGTAATGTCATTTTTTTCCCACATAAAGCTGGTTTCGCATGCAATTTGGGGTTTTGGTAACTAAGAATGTGAAAAGCACTCAAAATACACGCATTTAGTAAGATTGTTCTGTTTCTCAATTAAGTGTGTTGTTCCAGAGTTTCAGCATTTTGGAATGTAAGAAATATCTCTATATACACGAGTTTTCTTTTGCGTTTTTTGCTTTGTAGTTCTTGTGAAACTATAAAACACTCATTATACACGTTTTTCGTAATGTCCTTTTGCTTCCAAATATAGAGTGCTTTCCATCCATTTTCGCGTTTTTTGTAGGTAACAATTTCAAAAACACTCAAAATATACCTTTTTGGTAATGTTATTTTATTTCTTCATATTGGTTGGTTTGCATCCATTTTAGCGTTTTTCTACGTAAAACACCGAAAAGACACGATTTTAGTAATTTTGTTTTGGATTCCCATATAGATTGACTTCCCTGTTATTTATCGTGTATGTTCTAAACATGCTGAAAAACACTCATAAGACCGTTTTCTCGGAAAGACGTTTAATTTCCCCATATAGGTGGCTTTGCATGCACTTTAGGGGTTTGGTATATAACAGTCCCAAAAAAAAGCTAAATTTAACTTTTTTGGTAATGTTCTTATTCACATAATTTCCTGAATTATTCCCGAATTTTGGCATCTCGGTACCTGTGAAGATGAATAAGAAAGAAAAAAAAATATATTGAATTTTTTTTTTTATTTATTTATTGTTTCTCAATAAAGAGTGTTATTTGTGGCTTTTAGCTTTTTGGTAATTAATGAACTTAAAAACACTCATAATACACGTTTCTCGTAATCTCCTTTCGCTTCCCAAAAATAGTGTTCTTTGCATGTATTTAAGCGTTTTTATTGGTAACATGACCAAAAACACTCAAAATACATGTTTTTGATAATGTTATTCTGTTTCACAATAAAGAGTGTTTTGCATGCGTTTTAGTGTTTTGGTATATAAGGAGCTCAAAAACACTTAAAGGCAAGTTTTTGGTAAAATTTCGTTTTCTTCCAATGTAATGTGATTGCCCTCCTTTTTAGTGCTTTATTGCCTATCACGCTCAAAAACACTCAAAAGACACTTTTCTCGTAAAGTCTTTTTTTTTTTACCACAAATCTATTTTCGCATGTAATTTGGGGTTTTGGTAACTAAGAATGTAAAAAGCACTCAAAGTACACGCATTTATTAAGGTTGTTCTGTTTCTCAATTAGGAGTGTTATACATGAGTTTTAGCATTTTTCTATCTAGGAAACCTCTCCATATGCACGAGATTTTGCGATTTTTGCCTTGTGGTTCTTTTGAACTATAAAACACTCATTATACAGTTTTCTTGCAATGTCCTTTTGTTTCCCAATATAGACTGCTTTGCATCAATTTTCGCATTTTTTTGTAGGTAACAAGATCAAAAACACTCAAAATATACCCTTTTAGCAACGTTTTTCTCTTTCTTAATATTGGTTGCTTTGTATTCGTTTTAGCGTTTTTCTACGTAAAACACTGAGAAGACACGTTTTTAGTAACTTTGTTTTGGATTCCCATATAGAGTGAGTTCCTTATTATTTATCGTTTTGCTGCCTAACATGCTAAAAAACACTCAAAAAACAGATTTCTGGTAAAGTCGTTTAATTTCCTCATATAGGAGGCTTGGCATGCAGTTTAGGGTTTGGTACATAAGAGTCCGAAGAAAAAAGTTGAAAATAACTTTTTTGATAGTATTCTTTTATCTTATGATTGCCCTGAATTTTCCCAAAATTTTGGCATCTTGGTACCTAGGAAGATGAATAACAAAAAAAAAAAAAAAAAAAAAAAAAAATATTTTCTAAATAAAGAGTGTTATTTGTGGGTTTTAGCTTTTTGGTACTTAAGGAACTTAAAAAACACTCATAATTCACGTTTATCGTTTTGTTTTTCAGCATGTTTGGCACCAAAACGATAAATAATAAGGAACTCACTTTATGTGGGAATCCAAAAGAAAATTACTGAAAACGTGTCTTCTCAGTGTTTTACGTAGAAAAACGCAAAACTGATGCAAACCAACCAATATCAAAAAGTAAAAAAACATTACCAAAAATGTATATTTTGAGTGTTTATGAGCTTGTTACCTACAAAAAAACGCGTAAATGGATACAAAGTACTCTATATTGGGAAACAAATGAACATTGCAAGAAAAGTATATAATGAATGTTTTATAATTCAAAAAAACCACAAGACAAAAAACGCAAAAACTCGTGTATATGCTGAAACTCATGAATAACAATCTTAATTGAGAAACAGAGCAACCTTACTAAATATGTGTCAAAAACATTAAAAGGCAAGTTCTTCGTAAAAATTGGTTTTATTCCCATTTAATGTGATTGCCCTGCTTTTTAGTGCTTTATTGCCTAACACACTCAAAAACACTTAAAGACACTTTTCTGGTAATGTCATTTTTTTCCCCATATAAAGCTAGTTTCGCATGGAATTTGGGGTTTTGGTAACTAAGAATGTAAAAAACACTCAAAATACACGCTTTTAGTAAGGTTGTTCTGTTTCTTGATTAACAGTGTTATTCATAAGTTTCAGTATTTTGGTATCTTAGAAACTTCTCCATACAGTCGAGTTTTTGCGTTTTTTGCCTTGTGATTCTGGTGAAACTATAAAACACTCATTATACACGTTTCTCGTTATGTCCTTTTTTTTCCTTATATAGAGTGATTGCATTCATTTTCACGTTTTTTTTATGTAACAAGCTCAAAAACACACAAAATATACTTTTTTGGTAATGGTATTTTATTTCTTCATATTGGTTGGTTTGCATCCGTTTTAGCGTTTTTCTACGTAAATCTTTTAAAAGACACGTTTCCAGTAATTTTGATTTTGATTTCCAAATAGAGTGACTTTCATATTATTTATCGTTTTGGTGCCTAACAGGCAAAAAACACTCAAAAGACAGATTTCTTATAAAGTCATTAAATTTCATCAGATAGGTGGCTTTGCATACACTTTATGGTTTGGAACATAACTCCGAATAAAAAGGTATAATTAACTTTTTCGATAATATTCTTTTTTCCATATAATTTCCCTGAATTTTGGCAGAATTTTTGGCATATTGGTACCTATGAACATCAATAACAAAAAAAATAAGAATGCCATTTTTTATTTATTTTTATTTTTTTCTCTATAAAGAGAATATATCTATATTTGTAGGTTTTAACGTTTTAGTACTTAAGGAACTTAAAAAAACATTCATAATACACATTTCTCGTAATGTCCTTTCGTTTTTCAAATATGGGGACCTTTGTATGTATTTAAGCGTTTTTATAGGTAACATGATAAAAAACATTCAAAACACTTGTTTTTCGTAATGTTTTCTACTTCTCCAAGAAGGAGTGTTTTGCATGCGTTTTAGCGATTTCGTATGTAAGTAGCTGAAAAAACACTTCAAGGTTCTTGGTAAAAGTTGGTTTTATTCCAATGTAATATGATTGCCCTGCTTTTTAGTGCTTTATTGCCTAACACGCTCAAAAACACTGAAAAGACACTTCTGGTAATATCATTTATTTCCCACATAAAGCTAGTTTCGCATGCTATTAGGGGTTTTGCTAAGAATGTGAAAAAAAAAACACTCAAAATACACACATTTGGTAATGTTGTTCTGTTTCTCAATTAAGATTGTTATTTATGAGTTTAAGCATTTTGGTATCTAAGAAACTTCTTTATATACACGAGTTTTTGCGTTTTTTGCCTTATGGTTCTTGTGAACCACAAGTTCCTTTGCCCGAAAATAATACACTCATTATACATGTTTCTCGTAATGTCCTTTTCTTTCCCAGTAGGGAGTGCTTTGCATCCATTTTCGCGTTTTTTGTAGGTAACAAGCTCAAAAACACTCAAAATATACCTTTTTGGTAATGTTATTCTATTTCTTTATATTAGTTGGGTTTCATCTGTTTTAGCGTTTTTCTACGTAAAACACCGAAAAGACACGTGTTCAGTAATTTTGTTTTCTTTTCCCAAAGAATATTGCCAGAATTTTGGCATCTTAGTACCTATGAAAATGAATAACAAAAAAAATATATATATATATTTTATTTAATTCTATTTTTTTCTCTATAAAGAGTGT
Organism: Scylla paramamosain; assembly: GCF_035594125.1. Classification (NCBI taxonomy): domain Eukaryota; kingdom Metazoa; phylum Arthropoda; class Malacostraca; order Decapoda; family Portunidae; genus Scylla; species Scylla paramamosain. Next base: position 13,284,519 of record NC_087156.1, read on the forward strand.
TATTTGTGGGTTTTAGCTTTTTTGGTACATAAGGAACTTAAAAACACTCATAATACACGTTTCTCGTAATGACCTTTCATTTCCCAAAAATAGGGTTCTTTGCATGTATTTAAGCGTTTTTATTGGTAACATGATCAAAAACACTCACAATACATGTTTTTGGTAATGTTATTCTGTTTCCCCATAAAGTGTATTTTGCATGCATTTTAGTGTTTTGGTATGTAAGGAGCTCAAATACACTTAAAGGCAAGTTCTTGTTAAAAATTGGTTTTATTCCAGTGTAATGTGATTGCCCTGCTTTTTTAGTGCTTTATTGCCTAACACGTTCAAAAACACTCTAAAGACATTTTTTTTAGTAATGTCATTTTTTTCCCACATAAAGCTGGTTTCGCATGCAATTTGGGGTTTTGGTAACTAAGAATGTGAAAAGCACTCAAAATACACGCATTTAGTAAGATTGTTCTGTTTCTCAATTAAGTGTGTTGTTGCAGAGTTTCAGCATTTTGGAATGTAAGAAATATCTCTATATACACGAGTTTTCTTTTGCGTTTTTTGCTTTGTGGTTCTTGTGAAACTATAAAACACTCATTATACACGTTTTTCGTAATGTCCTTTTGCTTCCAAATATAGAGTGCTTTCCATCCATTTTCGCGTTTTTTGTAGGTAACAATTTCAAAAACACTCAAAATATACCTTTTTGGTAATGTTATTTTATTTCTTCATATTGGTTGGTTTGCATCCATTTTAGCGTTTTTCTACGTAAAACACCGAAAAGACACGATTTTAGTAATTTTGTTTTGGATTCCCATATAGATTGACTTCCCTGTTATTTATCGTGTATGTTCTAAACATGCTGAAAAACACTCATAAGACCGTTTTCTCGGAAAGACGTTTAATTTCCCCATATAGGTGGCTTTGCATGCACTTTAGGGGTTTGGTATATAACAGTCCCAAAAAAAAGCTAAATTTAACTTTTTTGGTAATGTTCTTATTCACATAATTTCCTGAATTATCCCCGAATTTTGGCATCTCGGTACCTGTGAAGATGAATAAGAAAGAAAAAAATATATTGAATTTTTTTTTTATTTATTTATTGTTTCTCAATAAAGAGTGTTATTTGTGGCTTTTAGCTTTTTGGTAATTAATGAACTTAAAAACACTCATAATACACGTTTCTCGTAATCTCCTTTCGCTTCCCAAAAATAGTGTTCTTTGCATGTATTTAAGCGTTTTTATTGGTAACATGACCAAAAACACTCAAAATACATGTTTTTGATAATGTTATTCTGTTTCACAATAAAGAGTGTTTTGCATGCGTTTTAGTGTTTTGGTATATAAGGAGCTCAAAAACACTTAAAGGCAAGTTTTTGGTAAAATTTCGTTTTCTTCCAATGTAATGTGATTGCCCTCCTTTTTAGTGCTTTATTGCCTATCACGCTCAAAAACACTCAAAAGACACTTTTCTCGTAAAGTCTTTTTTTTTTTTTACCACAAATCTATTTTCGCATGTAATTTGGGGTTTTGGTAACTAAGAATGTAAAAAGCACTCAAAGTACACGCATTTATTAAGGTTGTTCTGTTTCTCAATTAGGAGTGTTATACATGAGTTTTAGCATTTTTCTATCTAGGAAACCTCTCCATATGCACGAGATTTTGCGATTTTTGCCTTGTGGTTCTTTTGAACTATAAAACACTCATTATACACTTTTCTTGCAATGTCCTTTTGTTTCCCAATATAGAGTGCTTTGCATCAATTTTCGCGTTTTTTGTAGGTAACAAGATCAAAAACACTCAAAATATACCCTTTTAGCAACGTTTTTCTCTTTCTTGATATTGGTTGCTTTGTATTCGTTTTAGCGTTTTTCTACGTAAAACACTGAGAAGACATGTTTTTAGTAACTTTGTTTTGGATTCCCATATAGAGTGAGTTCCTTATTATTTATCGTTTTGCTGCCTAACATGCTAAAAAAAACACTCAAAAAACAGATTTCTGGTAAAGTCGTTTAATTTCCTCATATAGGAGGCTTGGCATGCAGTTTAGGGTTTGGTACATAAGAGTCCGAAAAAAAAAGTTGAAAATAACTTTTTTGATAGTATTCTTTTATCTTATGATTGCCCTGAATTTTCCCAAAATTTTGGCATCTTGGTACCTAGGAAGATGAATAAAAAAAAAAAAAAAAAAAAGAAAATTTATTTTCTAAATAAAGAGTGTTATTTGTGGGTTTTAGCTTTTTGGTACTTAAGGAACTTAAAAAACACTCATAATTCACGTTTATCGTTTTGTTTCTTAAACATAATGTTCTTTCCATGTATTTAAGCGTTTCTATAGATAACATGATCAAAAACACTCAAAATACATGATTTTGGTAATGTTATTCTGTTTCTCCATAAAGTTTGTTTTGCATGCGTTTGAGCAGTTTGATATATAAGGAGCTCAAAAACACTTAAAAGCAACTTTTTGGTATATATTGTTGTTATTCCAATGTGATATGATTGCCCTGCTTTTTAGTGCTTTATTGCCTATCACGCTCAAAAACACTTAAAAGACATTTTTCTGGTAATGTCATTTTTTTCTCACATGAAGGTGGTTTTGCATGCAATTTGGGGTTTTGGTAACTAAGAATGTGAAAAGCGTTCAAAATACACGCATTTAGTAAGGTTGTTCTGTTTCTCAATTAAGAGTGTTATTCATGAGTTTCAGCATTTTGGTATCTAGGAACCTTCTCCATACACAGGAGTTATTGTGTTTTTTGCCCCTTTGGTTCTTTTGAACTATAAAAAACTCATTATACACTTTTCTTGCAAAGTCCTTTTGTTTTCTAATATAGAGTGCTTTGCATCAATTTTCCCGTTTTTTGTAGGTAACAAGCTCAAAAACACTCAAAATATACCTTTTTGGTAATGTTTTTCTATTTCTTGATATTGGTTGGTTTGCATCTGTTTTAGCCTTTTTCTACGTAAAACACTGAAAAGACACGTTTTCAGCAATTTTGTTTTGGTTTCTCATTTAGAGTGAGTTCCTTATTATTTATCGTTTTAGTGCCTAACATGCTGAAAAACACTCAAAAAACAGATTTCTGGTAAGGTCGTTTAATTTCATCATATAGGAGTCTTTAAATGGACTTTAGGGTTTGGTACATAAGAGTCCGAAAAAAAATCTAAAATTAACTTTTTTGATCTTTTTTTTTCCCAGAATTTTGGCATCTCGGTACCTATGAAGATGAATAACAAAAAAAAAAAATCCTATTTTTTTATTTTCTTACCTTTTTTTTCTAAATAAAGAGAGTTATTTGTGGGTTTTAGCTTTTTGGTACTTAAGGAACTTAAAAACACTTATAATACACATTTCTCGTAATGTCCTTTCGTTTCGCAAACATAAGGTTCTTTGCATGTATTTTATGCGTTTTTTATAGATAACATGATCAAAAACACTCAAAATATATGTTTTTGGTAATTTTATTCTGTTTTTCCATAAAAGGTGTTTTACATGCGTTTTAGCGTTTTGGTATGTAATGAACTCAAAAAAACTTAAAGGCATGTTCTTGGTAAAAGTTGTTTTTATTCCCATGTAATGTGATTGGCCTGCTTTTTAGTGCTTTATTGCCTAACACGCTCAAAAACACTCAAAATACACTTTTCTGGTAATATCATTTTTTTCCCACATAAAGCTAGTTTTGCATGGAATTTGGGGTTTTGGTAACTAAGAATGTGAAAAAACTCAAAACACAGGCATTTAGTAAGGTATTTCTGTTTCAAAATTAAAAGTGTTATTCATGAGTTTCAGCTTTTTGGTATGTAAGAAACTTCTTGATGTACACGAGTTTTTGAGTGTTTTATCTTGTGGCTGTTGTGAAACTATAAAACACTCATACACGTTTCTTGTAATGTCCTTTTCTTTACCAATATAAAGTGCTTTCCATCCATTTTTTTTCATTTTTTGTAGGTAAGAAGCTCAAAAACAAATCAAAATATATCTTTTTAGTAATGTTATTCTATTTCTTCATATTGGTTGGTTTACATCCGTTTTAGCGTTTTTCTACGTAAGTCACTGAAAACACACGTTTTCAGTAATATTGTTGAAATTGCTGAAAAACACTCAAAAGACAGGTTTCTGGGAAAGTCGTGTAATTTCCCCATATAGGTGGATTTGCATGCACTTCAGGGTTTGTACATAACTCCGGAAAAAAGCTAAATTTTTTTTTTTTATAATGATTTTTTTTTACAAAATTTCCATGAATTTTGCCAGAATTTTGGCATCTCGGTACCTATGGAGAATAACAAAAAAAAATTTGTTTTTTCTCTCTATAAAGTGTTATTTGTTGGTTTTAGCTTTTCGGTACTTAAGGAACTTAAAAACATGATTTTCGTAATGATCTTTTGTTATGCAAACATAGGGTTCTTTACAAGTATTTAAGTGTTTTTATAGGCTACATGATCAAAAACACTCAAAATACATGTTTTTGGTAATGTTATTCTGTTTCTCCATAAAGGGTGTTTTCCATGCGTTTTAGCGATTTGGTATGTAAGGAGTTAAAAAACACTTAAATGCAAGTTCTTCGTAAAAGTTGGTTTTATTCGCATGTAATGTGATTGTTCTGGTTTTTACAGCTTTGTTGCATATCACGCTCAAAAAGACTAAAAAGACACTTTTTTGGTAATGTCATTTTTTTTTCCCATATGAAGGTAGTTTCGCATGTAATTTGGCATTTTCGTAACTAAGAATGTGAGAAACACTCAAAATACACAATTTGGTAACGTAGTTCTGTTTATCGATTAAAAGTGTTATTCATGCATTTATTCATTTGGTACTCGTATGTAAGAAATTTCTCTATATACACGAGTTTTTGCGTTTATTGCCTTGTGGTTCTTTTAAAACTATAAAACACTAATTATACACGTTTCTCGTAATGTCCTTTTGTTTCCTAATATAGAGTGCTTTACATCCATTTTTGCATTTTTTTGTAACAAGCTCAAAAACACTTAAAATATATCTTTTTGGTAATGTTATTCTATTTCTTCATATAGGTTGGTTTGCATCCGCTTTAGCGTTTTTCTACGTAAAACACTGAAAAGACACGTTTTCAGTAACTTTGTTTTGGATTCACATATTGACTGACTTCTATATTATTTATCGTTTTGATGCCTAACATGCTGAAAAACACTGAAAAGACAGATCTCTGGTAAAGTCATTTAACTTCCCTATATAGGTGGCTTTGCATGCACTTTAGGGTTTGGTACATAACAATCCGAAAAAAAAGCTATAGTTAACTTTTTTGGTAATATTCTTTTTTCCACATAAATTCCCTGAAATTTGGCAGAATTTTGGCATCTCGGTACCCATAAGGATAAATAACAAAAAAAAAAAAACAATCCCTTTTTTTTTTATTTATTATTTTTTTTCTAAATAAAGACTGTTATTTGTGGGTTTTAGCTTTTAGGTACTGAAGGAACTTAAAAAACACTCATAATACACGTTTCTCGTAATGTCCTTTCATTTCCCAAACATAAGGTACTTTGCATGTATTTAAGCGTTTTTATAGATAACATGATCAAAAACACAAAAATAATATTATTCTGTTTCTCCATAAAATGTGTTTTGCATGCGTTTTAGCGTTTTCGTATATAAGGAGCTCAAAAACACTTAAAGGCAAGTTCTTGGTAAAATTTGGTTTTATTCCCATGTAATGTTATTGCCCTTCCTTTTAGTGCTTTATTGCGTAACACGCTCAAAAACACTCAAAAGACATGCAAGGCCTTGCATATGAGGAAATTAAAGAACTTACCAGAAATCTGTCTTTTGAGTGTTTTTTCAGCATGTTAGGCACCAAAATGATAAATAATAAGGAACTCACTCTATGTGGGAATCCAAAAGAAAATTACTGAAAACGTGTCTTCTCAGTGTTTTACGTAGAAAAACGCTAAAACTGATGTAAACCAACCAATATCAAGAAGCAGAAAAACATTATCAAAAATGTATATTTTGAGTGTTTTTGAGCTTGTTACCTACAAAAAAAAAAACGCAAAAATTGATACAAAGCACTCTATATTGGGAAACAAAGGGACATTGCAAGAAAACTGTATAATGAATGTTTTATAGTTCAAAAAAACCACAAGGCAAAAAACGGAAAAACTCGTGTATATGGAAAAGTTTCTTAGATATCAAAATGCTGAAACTTCGTAAAAGTTGGTTTTATTCCCATGTAATGTGATTGCCATGCTTTTTTAGTGCTTTATTGCCTAACACGCTCAAAAACACTCAGACACTTTTCTGGTAATGTCATTTTTTTCCCACATAAAGCTAGTTTCGCATGGAATTTGGGATTTTGGTAAATAAGAATGTAAAAAAACACTCAAAGTACACGCATTTAGTAAGGTTGCTCTGTTTCTTGATTAAGAGTGTTATTCATGAGTTTCAGCATTTTGGTGTCTTAGAAACTTCTCCACACAGACGAGTTTTTGCGTTTTTTGCCTTGTGATTCTGGTGAAACTATAAAATACTCATTATACACGTTTGTCGTTATGTCCTTTTTTTCCCTAATATACAGTGCTTTGCATCCATTTTTGCGTTTTTTTTTTTTTATGTAACAAGCTCAAAAACACACAAAATATACTTTACTGGTAATGTTATTCTATTTTTTTCTCATATTGGTTGGTTTGCATCCGTTTTAGCGTTTTTCTACGTAAATCTTTTAAAAGACACATTTTCAGTAATTTTGTTTTGGATTTCCATATAGAGTGACTTTCATATTATCTATCGTTTTTGTGGTTAACATGCGGAAAAACACTCAAAAGACAGGTTTCTTGTAAAGTCGTTAAATTTCCCCAAATAGGTGGCTTTGCATACACTTTATGGTTTAGTACATAACTCCGAAAAAAGATAAAATTAACTTTTTCGATAATGTTCTTTTTTTCCACATAATTTCCCTGATTTTTGGCAGAATTTTGGCATCTTGGTACCTATGAACATCAATAACAAAAAAATAAAAATGCCATTTTTTTTATTTTTTTTTCTCTATAAAGAGTGTTATTTGTAGGTTTTAACGTTTTGATACTTAAGGAACTTAAAAACATTCATAATACACATTTCTCGTAATGTCCTTTCGTTTCCCAAATATAGGGATCTTTGCATGTATTTAAGCGTTTTTATAGGTAACATGATAAAAAAAAAAACACTCAAAAACACGTGTTTTTGGTAATGTTATTCTGTTTATCCATAAAGGAGTGTTTTGCATGCATTTTAGCGATTTGATATGTAAGGAGCTGAAAAACACTTCAAGGCAAGTTCTTGGTAAAAGTTGGTTTTATTCCAATGTAATATGATTGCCCTGCTTTTTAGTGCTTTATTGCCTAACTCGCTCAAAAACGCTCAAAAGACACTTCTGGTAATGTAATTTTTTTCCCACATTAGTTTCGCATGCTATTTGGGGTTTTGCTAACTAAGAATGTGAAAAAACACTCAAAATACACGAATTTGGTAATGTTGTATGGAAAACACTCTATATGGAAAAAGAAAATACTACCCAACTTCGGGAAACGAAAAGATATTAACAGAAAAGTGTATTATTATTGTTGTTTTTTTTAAGCTTCTTTTTACCAAAATCCTAAAATACATGAACAGCAGTCAATATCGAGAAACACAACATTACCAAAAATGTTTATTATGAGATTTCTTTTCCTGATGTTAAATATTAAAACTCCAAAATACATACAAAGTACATTATATGAAGAAACAGAAGAATATTACCAAAAAACAAAAAAAATATTACCAAAAAACATGTATTCTTTTTAAGGTTGTCAGGTACCAAAACGCCAAACTGCATGCAAAAGAATCTGTATTGAAAAAGAAAAGAACTTTACCGAAAACTCTTATGAATGTTTTTTTTACTCATTTTCCTACGTACAAAAACTCTAAAACGCATGCAAAACGTCTTTATTGACAAATAACTTGTGTTTTGAGTGTTTTTTCAGCTTATTAGGTACCAAAACGACAAAATACATGCAAAACATCCTACTTTGTGTAATGAAACGACATTACCTGAAACACCCTATTTGAGTTTTTTTTTTTTTTTTTTTTTTTTTTTGCATATTGGACACCAAAAGGGTAAAAAGAATATAAAACTTATATTACCGGAAAAGAAAAGAAACCAACTTTATCAAAAACGTGTCTTTTGAGTGTTTTGAGCTTATTACGTACCAAATCGCTAAAACGCTCAAAAACTCAATGGGAAAACTGAACATCATTACCAAAAACTGGTATTTTGAGTGTTTTTGAACTTGTTAGGTACTAAAATGCCAAAATGCATGTAAATTAAATGATATTTGGAAATGAAAAGATATTATTATTTTTGTGCTTGTTACTTAACAAAACACTAAAGTGCATGCAAAGAACCGTATTTGAGACAATCAAACAACATTATAAAAAAAACTTCTTTTGTGTGTTTTCTGCTTCTTATGTACCAAAACGTTACAACGAGTGGAAAACACCACTTATGGAAAAACAGAACAATATTAACAAAATCATGAATTTTTTTTATTTTTTCCACAAAGTTAAGAAGCAAAACCCGAAAATGCATGCAAATCACCTTATTTGGGGTAAGGAAATAACATTACCAGAAACGTGCTTTTTATTATTATTATTATTATTATTATATGAGGCATCAAATGCTAAAAAAAAAAAAAAAAATCGTGGAAAACACTCTATATGGAAAAATAAAAATGCTTGATTAAAAACGTGTCATTTGACTGCTTCTTACGCACCAAACTGCTAAAACGCATCCAAAACACCGTTTATAGAGAAACAAAAACATCAGCAAAAAATATTTCTTTTGAGTGTTTTTGAGCTTGTTAGGTACCAAAACACCAAAATGCATGCAAATTACCAGATATTGGGAAAAGAAACGATTTTAACAGAAATGTTATGTCTTTTCAACTTCTTATGCAATAAAATGCTAAAATACATGAATAACACTCTATATGGAGAAACGGAGTAACATTATGAAAAACTTGTATTTTGATGGTTTTTCCACATATTAGATACTAAAACTCGAAAATGCATTCAAAGAACCATATATAAAGAAGCAGAACAACATTACCTATGTTGTAATGTACTATGTAATGTACGTGTACTATGAGTGTTTTTCCTCATGTTAGGTACGAAAACGCCAAAATACATACATGAAGAAACTCTACGTGAAGAAAAAAATGAACAACATTAACCAAAAAACGTGTATTAAAAGTTTTTTGAGCTTGTTAGGTACAAAAAGCGCCAAAGTGCATGCAAAATATGTTTTATGGGAAAAGAAAAGAACATTACTAAAACTTGTCTGTTGAGTGTTTTATGACTTCTTGCGTACCAAATCGCTATAAGGCATGCAAAGCGCTTTTTTTTTTTTTTTTGGTAGAGAAATAGAGCATTACCAAAAATGTGTATTTTGAGTATTATCCAGCTTTTTAGGTACTAAAACGCCAAAATGCACGTAAAGCACTCTATTTGGGGTAACGAAATGACATTACAGGAAATCTGAGTATTTTCTAGCTTATTTTTACCAAAACGCTAAAGTGGATGCAAATCATTCTATTTTGGGAAAATAAACAATATTGTAAAAAAACGTATCGTTTGAGTGTTTTTCTTCTTACGTATCAAAACGCTAAAATGCATGCAAAACATCCTTTATGGAGAAACAGAACAAAATTACCAAACTTGTGTTATAAGTGTTTTACAGCTAGTTAGCAAAACTCCAAAATGCATGCAAAGCAACTTATTTGGGTTAAGGAAACGACACCACCAGAAACATGTTACATGCGTGTTTTTGAGCATATTAGGCAACAAACGATAAAGAGCATGGAAAACTATCTATATTTGAAAACAAAACATTATGAAAAACGTGTCTTTGAGTGCTTTTTTTTTTTAGTTTCTTACGTACGAAAACGCTAAATCGCGTCCAAAACACCTTTTATTGGGAAAAAAAACCAGCAAAAATTTGTTTTTATTCATTTTTTTTAGCTTAGTTAACAAAACGCCAAAAATGCAAGCAAAGGAACCTATATGGGGAAACGAAACGATATTAACAGAAATGTGTATTAGGAATTTTTTTTTCGGATTTTTAGGTGAGAAAAGGCTAGGACAAGTTTATGGCATTCTATATGGATAAACAAAACAACATAAAAAAAAAAAACGTGTATATTGAATGTACTTAAAGGCCAAATTCCATGCACGACACATTTAATGGTAAAAGAAAACAACGTTACAAAAAACGTGTCTTTTCAATTTTTTTTCTTTTCTTTTTTTTAAGCTTGTTTGGTACCAAATCACCGGTGTATGCAAAAATTCCCTTTATAGGAGAAGAAAACACAATACTAAAAAAAAAGTATCTTTTCTTTGTTTTTTTTTCAGCATATTACATATTAAAACGTTAAAACGCATGCAAAACGCCCTTCATGGAGAAATAGAACAGCATTGCCAAAAACGTGTGTTTTGTATTTTTTTTTAAGATTGTTAGGTACTAAAACGCAAAAAATGCATGCAAAGCATTCTATTTAACGGTAATGAAACGATATAACAAGGAACGTGTCATCTGGGTGTTTTGAACATATTATGCACCAAAAAACTAAAAAGCACGGAAAGCACGCGAAAACAAAACATCATTATAAATATATATATATATATATATATATATATATATATATATATATATATATATATATATATATATATATATATATATATATATATATATATATATATATATATATATATATATATATATATATATATATATATATATATATATATATATATATATATATATATATATATATATATATATATATATATATATATATATATATATATATATATATATATATATATATATATATATATATATATATATATATATATATATATATATATATATATATATATATATATATATATATATATATATACGAGTATATATATATATATATGTATGTATGTATGTATTTTTAGTGTTTTCAGCTTCATATGTACTAAAACGTTAATGCACGTTTCGTTTCCTTTCCACATATAGTATGGTTTGGATGCACTGAAAATACATGTTTTTGGAAATGGTGTTCGGTTTTTCCACATAGCAGGTATTCACACGTTTTAGCGTTTTGGTACCAAAGAAACTCAAAACATACATAATATACGTTTCTCATAAATTCCTTTCTTTTCTGAATATGGGGTGATTTTCAAACATTTTAGCGTTTTGGTACAAAATGTGAAAAAAACACTCAAAAAGCACATTTTTGGTAATTTTGTTATCTTTCATCCTTTTTAGCGTTTTGGTATCTAAAAAGCTCTAAAACTCTCATAATACATGGTTCTTGTAATGTTTATTTTTTTTCGTTTCCTAATAGTGCTTTCCATGCATTTTATTTTTTTTTTCTACGTAACAGGCTCAAAAACATTCAAAATACATTTTTTTTTCTATTTCTCTGTCAAGCGTGTTTTCCATGTGTTTTAGGGTCTTAGTAGGTAAGTAGCTCAAAAACACTCAAAAGTTACATGGTTTAATTTCCTATATAGTGAGCTTTCGATGCTTTTTCGCGTTTTCGTGACAAGCATGGCTATAAACATTCAAAAGACATGCTACTGGAAATGTCGTTTCGTTGCCCAGTACATGGTGCTTCACATACTTTTAGCGTTTTAGTACATAACATTGTGAAAAAAAAATAAAAAATAAAAACACACTTTTTTGGTAATTTTGATCTTTTTATTCATATAGAGTGCTATTCGTATTTAGGTACCTAAGAAGCTCTAAAGCACTCAAATTACTCGTTTCTCGTAATATCTCTTCGGTTCATTATATAGGATACTTTGCATCCATTTTGACGTTTTTCTATGTAACAAGCTCAAAACTCTAAACACACGTTTTTTTTAATAAAGTTGTTCTGTTCCCCATAAAGGGTATTTTACATGTGTTTTAGCGTTTTGGTACATAACTAGCTCAAAAACACTGAAAATACACGTTTTTGGTCAAGTCATTTTGTTTTTCCATATTTGGTGCTTTGCATTCTTTTAGTCTTTTGGTGCTCAACACGTTCATAAACACTGAAAAGATACGTTCCTTTAACAATGTTAAAAACGCTTAAAAACATGTTTTTGATAATGTTGTTCTGTTTCTCTATGAAGAGTGCTATTCACAAGTATTAGCGTTTTGGTACCTAAGAAACTAAGAAAACAAAACAAAAAAAAAACAATGCACATTTCTCAAAACATACTTTCTTTTTTCCATATATGGTGCTTTGCAATCATTTTGCCGTTTTTTTTTTTTAGATAACAAGCTAAAAAGACTCAAATTTCACGTTATTGTGTTTCTCCACAAATTTTGTATGCGTTTTAACGTTTTGGTACGTAAGAAGCTCAAAAACACTCAAAAGACACTTTCTTGGTGATGTTTTTATTCCCATATAGGGTTATTCCCCTGCTATCTGGCGGTTTAGTGCCTGCCACTCTCAAAAACATTCAAAACACATCTTTTCTCGTAATGTCCTTTCGTCTCCGCACATAGGAGCCTTTGTTCCTATAATAATACACGTGTCTCTTAATGTCCTTTTCTTTCTCCATATAGAGTGCTTTCTATGCATTCTGGCGTTTTTTGTAAGAAATTATTTTTTTTTTTTTTTGTAATGTTATTCTTTTCTCTATAAAGGGTGTTTTACATGCGTTTTTAGGATTTTGAAAATATTCAAAAGACACGTTTTTGGTGATGTTTTGTATTCCCATATCCGGTGTTTTGAATGCTATTTAGCGTTTTGTTGCTTAAGACGCTGAAAATCACGCAAAAGACGTTTCTGGAATTATAGTTTCATTTCCCTATATAGGGAATTTTGCATCTATTTTGGCGTTTTGGTACCTAACACTGTAAAGAATATTTTAATTACACGTTTTTGGTAATGTAATTTTTCTCCATACAACGCTATTTATGGGAATTATCGTTTTGGTACCTAAGAAGCTCTAAAACACTTATAATACACGTTTTTCGTAATGTCCTTTGGTTTCGCCATATAGGGTGCTATGCATGCATTTTTTAGTGTTTCGTTACATAACATGGTGAAAAAACCTCAAAACCCACGTTTTTGGTAATGTTATTATGTTTCTCCATTAAGAGTGCTATTCAGTTGATTTAATGTTTTGTACTTTAAGAAACTCAGACACTCATAATACACGTTTCTCGTAATTTTCTTTCGTAATTTCGTAATTTCGTAATTTCCTTTCCTTTTCGTTTCCCCTTTGCATGTTTTTTGGTGTTTTTGTATGTAACAAGCTCAAAACACTCAAAATACACGTTTTTGGTGATGTTATTCTGTTCCTCCATAAAAGGTGTTTTGGATGTGTTTTAGCATTTTGGAACGTTAGAAGCAAACGCTTAAAAGACACGTTTTTGGTGATGTTATGTTGTATTCTCATATAGGATACTTTTCATGCTAATTAGGATGTGTTGAAAAAATACAAAAGACATTTTTCTTGTCATGTCGTTTCATTTACCCCTGTAGAGGAATTTGCAAGCACTTTGGCATTTTATAATCTAACAATGTGAAAAACACACAAATTACACGTTTTTTTCGTAATTATGTACTGTTTCTCCAAACAGTGTGCTACTCATGCGTTTTAGCGTTTTCGAGCCAAAGAAGCGCAAAATCACTCATAATACACGTTTCTCGTAATATCTTTTCGTTTCCCCATATAGGATGCTTTTGCATGCATTTTGTCGTTTCGGTAACTGAGATGGTTAAAAATACACACACACACACACACACACACATACACACACACGCAGACACACACACACACACACACACACACACACACACACACACACACACACACACACACACACACACAAAAAAAAAAAAAAATATATATATATATATATATTTTTCTCCATTAAGAGTGCTGTTCACGCTTTGTAGCGTTTTGGTACCAAAGAAACTCAAAAACACTCATAATACGTGTTTTTGTAATGTCGTTTTGCTTCATCATATAGGGTGCTTTGGATGCTTTTTGGTCTTTTTGTACGTAAGAAGCTGAAAAACACTAGAAATAGCCGTTTTTTTTTGTTTTACTTTTTTTTTTATTTATGAAATACACGTTACTTTCTGATGATTGTTTTGCACGCATTTTAACGTTTTGGTATACACAGAACATTACTAAAAACGTATATTTTGAGTGTTTTTCACAATTTTATGTACCAAAACGTCAAAATGCCTCCAGAGCACCATCTATGGAAAAATTAAACGACATTTCCAGAAACATGTCTTTTGAGTGTTGATGAACGTGGTAGGTACCAAAGTTATAAAAAGCATGGAAAGAACAAGACAACCAAAAATTTATCTTTTGGGTACTTTTAGCTACTTACGTACCATAACGCTGAGATGTATGCAAAACACCCTTTATTACCATAAACAATTTTTTTTCTTTTTACATATAAAAAGAAACATAAATGCATGCAAAATACTTTGCAAGGGGAAACGAAAAGACATTAGAAGAAACTTTTATTATGAGTGTTTTTTTTTATTTCTAAGGTACCAAGACCTATTTGACACATTGAAGAGCACTCAATATGAAGAAAAGAACAAGATTACAAAAATGTGCTTTTTGAGTGTTTTTCACATTGTTAGGTAAGAAAACACTCTATAAAGAGTGTTATTTGTGGGTTTTAGCTTTTTCATACATAACGAACTTAAAAAAAAAACTCATAATACACGTTTCTCGTAACATCCTTTCATTTTCCAAACATAGGGTTCTTTGCATGTATTTAGGCGTTTTTATAGGTAACATGATCAAAAACACTCAAAATACATGTTTCTGGTAATGTTATTCTGTTTCTCCATAAAGGGTGTTTTGCATGCGTTTTAGCGTTTTGGTATGTAAGAAGCTCAAAAACACGTAAAGGCTGGTTCTTGGTAAAAGTTGGTTTTATTCCCATATAATGTGATTGCCCTCCTTTTTAGTGCTTTATTGCCTATCACGCTCAAAAACACTCAAAAGACACTTTTCTGGTAATGTCATTTTTTTCCCACATAAAGCTAATTTCGCATGCAATTTTTGGTTTTGGTAACTAAGAATGTGAAAAGCACTCAAAATACATGCATTTGGTAAGGTTGTTCTGTATTCTCAATTAAGAGTGTTATTTCTGAGTTTCAGCATTTTGGTATCTAAGAAACTTCTCCATATACACCGAGTTTTTGCGATTTTTGCCTTGTGGCTGTTGTGAAACTATAAAAGTCAGGGTTCCTAGAGAGCGGACGTGTTTAGTGAGCAGTGACCTGACGCTAATATAGCTGGCTAGTGTAGACATGGCGCCTTGTGTTGCTGAGTCGTCTGGTTGTGTTAGTTCTCCTGTTCTCGAGGCCTTCGTTGCGAAGGTGTCAGAGGTGGAGACTGAGTTCAATCGAAGGATCTCGGAGGTGCAGGCTGAGTTTCGTGAGAGGATCTCAGACCTGCAGGCTGAGTTCTATGAGAGGATCTCAGCACCTGTGGGAGGGTCGTGCCCCACCGTCTCCTTACCTGGTAAGGCGACGGAGGAGCAGTGGTCGGTTGTGTGCAGGGGAGCCAAGAGGGTGAAGGTCCTCAGGGCACCTTGCGTGGAGACGAAGAATCCCTTCAATGTGCTGGAGGAAGGGAAGGAGAAGGAGGTGGACAGGGCGGGAGGAGGCAAGAAGGAGGGGGCAGATGCAGTTACCCTGCCCCAAGGTAGAGTGCTTGTGTTTGGTGATAGTCAGGTTAGGCACTTAGATAGTGCGTTCTGTGCTAGGGATAGGAAGCGTAGGTCGAGGGTGTGTTTGCCGGGGGCCGAGATAGGGAAGGTAGCTGATAGGCTAGACACGTGCTTGGAAAAGGATGGGACCAAGCACATTGTTTTTCTCAGTGCGGGAGGGAATGACCTTGGTAAGGTCAGGAGTGAGGAGCTTATCAGGAGGTTTCGACAGGCTTTGGACAGGATTAGGGACAAGGGTGGGATCCCCGTGGTATGTGGTGTCTTGCCGAGGAGGGGAGTTGGTGCTGAGTGGCTGTCCAGGGCTATTACAGTGAATCGCAGGCTCGCGAATCATTGTAGGAGTAATGGATGGACGTTCATCGACAACTGGGACCTTTTCTATGGCAGGGACGCCTTGTACGCCAGGGATGGAGTGCATTTGTCACGCCAGGGTGTTCGTGTTTTGGCCGAAACACTCGAGCGGGAGGTAACTGCACTCCAGCACTTTTTTCGTTAGTCGGGAGGGAAGAAGGGGTAGTGAGAAGGCGAGGGGCAAAATAGTTAAATCTAGAAAGGTAGCTAGCTCAGGGATGGTGAGAAATAGCTTAAGTGTTTACTACACAAACTGTAGAAGTATTCTGAATAAAATAGACTTGCTTAGAGGAATAGCGAGCGTTGAGAAATTTGATATCATTGCTTTAACTGAAACTTGGTTAGATATGTCAGGAAAAGTATTTAATCCAGAGGTTAAGATAGATGGGTATACAATGTTCTATAAAGATAGGGAAAACAGGAGAGGAGGAGGCGTCGCGCTCTACGTTAGGGACACATTACAGTGTTGTATCAACAGTAGAATTAAAACAGATAACAAAGCAGAGTCGATATGGGTAGATATTAAGGAAGGATCGCAGTCAGTAGTACTAGGGGTAGTTTACAGACCACCGACCAGTACAGAGGAAATTAACACCTCACTGTGGCAGGAATTAAATAGAGCAGGCAGGTACAGTCAGGTATGTGTGATAGGCGATTTTAATTTTAGGAATATCGACTGGAGTCTGATGGTGGGTAACAAGGAAGCAGAGGAGTTTCTTAAGGTAATTCAGGATAATTTTTTAAAACAGGTAGTCGTAGAACCCCACAAGGGGGAATAATATTCTAGATTTAATTCTTACTAGCAGGGAGGAAGCAGTCACGCAGGTAGAGGTTGGAGGACAGCTAGGTAACAGTGACCATAAGGAAATTAGGTACAATTTAGAATGGGAAGAAACAGTTAGAAACAAAAACACTAGTAAAATACCTGACTTTAGGAGAGCAGATTTTGAAGAATTAAAAAGGTACCTCCAAGGAGTGGACTGGCAAAGGATGCAGGGTGAGGTCAGGTCAGGGGCGGAGTTCAGAGAGATAAGGCAGGATGAGAGAGGTGAGGTGAGGCGTGAGGGTGTAGGACAAGAGGAGGGGAGATGTGTCCGGAAGGGAGGAGGAAAGAGGAAGGGGGGAGCTGGGTGTGAGTATGTTGGAATGTCAGGTCATGCGGAAATGAGAGAGGTGAGGTCGAGGCGAGTAGATGAGGGAGTGGAGAGGATGGTAGGAGATGAGATGAGGGGACTAGGTGAAGTAAATGTAGATAAATTGTATAAATATTTCGTAGATAAAGTTCATACAGGTCAGTTAGCAAATATCCCGTATAGAACAATAAGATCACAAAAAAATGACCCTAAATGGATGACTGCTAGGTTGAAGCATTATATAGGGCGTAAGAGAAGCATATATAGGAGATTAAGGGCAGGTGAGGAAGTTTTAAGGACACAATATAATGAATTAGTTAGAACAGTCAGGAAGTTAACGAGGAAAGCTAAGGACAATTATGAATTAAAGGTAGCCAGCCAGGCGAAGACGGACCCCAAGGGATTTTATCAGGTATACAGGACGAAGAATAAGGATACTGTAGGTCCATTAAAGGCAGCAGATGGGGAGCTGGTTAGTTCTGGGGAGGAGATTAGTAAACTTCTGAATGATTATTTTTTAACTGTCTTCACCCAGGAAAACATGCAGGATATGCCAGATAGTGAACAGGTGTTTAGAGCAGATGAGAATGAGAAGCTGACAGATATTTCCATAACTAGGGAGATAGTGGAACAGGAGATAGATAGGCTAAACAAGTTCAAGTCACCAGGACCTGATGAAATATATCCCAGAGTACTTAAGGAATGTAAAGAGATTATTAGGGAGCCGTTAGTTTCTGTCTTTAGGAAATCACTGGAGTCGGGTGAGGTACCAGTAATGTGGAGGCAGGCTAATGTAGTACCCATCTTTAAGAAAGGAGATAAAACTTTAGCGTCTAATTATAGACCTGTCAGCTTAACTTCAGTTGTAGGTAAAATGTTAGAGTCAATAATAGCGAGGAACATTAGGGAACATTTAGACAAACATAACTTGATAAATCAGTCACAGCATGGCTTCACGAAGGGGAAGTCTTGCCTGACAAACTTGTTAAGTTTTTACAGTAGGGTGTACGAGGCAGTAGATAATGGTGATAGTTATGATATCTTATATCTGGACTTTAGTAAAGCATTTGACAAGGTACCCCATCAAAGGCTCCTGAGAAAGGTTAGGGCACACGGGATAGATGGGAAAGTGTTAGGCTGGATAGAGTCATGGCTTAGTGACAGGCGACAGAGAGTGGTAATAAACGGCTCGAAATCCGAGTGGGGTCATGTAATTAGTGGGGTGCCACAGGGATCAGTATTAGGGCCATTGTTATTTCTAATGTATATCAATGACTTGGATAGTGGAATTAGTAGTGATGTTAGTAAATTTGCGGATGACACAAAGATAGGTAGATTAATTAGGTCAGAATCGGATGCCATCGCCTTGCAGGCAGACTTAGATAGAATGAATGAATGGACGGATAGATGGCAAATGCAATTTAATATCAATAAATGCAAAGTGCTTAGCGTAGGTAGAGGAAACCCACACAATAGGTACACATTAGACAGCCAAACTCTGGTAGGTACAGGGTACGAGAAAGATTTAGGAGTTATAGTTAGCTCTGAACTCCGTCTAGGGAAGCAATGCATAGAAGCCAGAAACAAGGCAAATAGGGTACTAGGATTTATTTTTAGGAGTGTTAAAAGTAGAAGGCCGGGAGTAATATTAAAGTTATACTTGGCGCTTGTCAGACCTCATCTAGACTACGCGGTGCAGTTCTGGTCCCCACATTACAGGAAAGATATAGGTCTATTAGAATCAGTACAGAGGAGAATGACTAAAAGGATACAGGGGATGAGGAGTATTCCTTACGAGGCGAGGTTGAAGCTGTTGAACTTACATTCTTTAGAGAGACGTAGGTTAAGAGGGGACCTGATAGAAGTCTTTAAGTGGTATAAGGGTTATAACAAGGGAGATGTAAGCAAAATTCTTAGGATCAGCAACCAGGGTAGAACAAGAAATAACGGGTTCAAGCTTGAAAAATTTAGGTTTAGGAGGGAGATAGGGAAAAATTGGTTCTCAAATAGAGTGGTAGACGAGTGGAACGGACTCAGTAATCATGTAGATAGTGCTAGGACACTAGAGAGCTTTAAGAGAAGATTAGACAAGTTTATGGATGGGGATAACAGATGGAAATAGGTAGGTGTGTTTCATACAGGGACTGCCACGTGTAAGCCTGGTCGCTTCTTGCAGCTTCCCTTATTTCTTATGTTCTTATGTTCTTAAAACACTCATTATACAGGTTTCTCGTAATGTCCTTTTGTATCCCAATATAGAGTGCTTTCCATCCATTTTCGCGTTTATTGAAGGTAAGAAGCTCAAAACACTCAAAATATACCTTTTTGGTAATGTTATTCTATTTTTCCATATTCGTTGGTTTGCATCCGTTTTAGCGTTTTTCTACGTAAAACACTGAAAAGACATGTTTTTAGTAATTTTGTGATGGATTCCCACATTGAGTGACTTCCATATTATTTATCGTTTTGGTGCCTAACATGCTGAAAAAAAAAACACACAAAAGACAGGTTTCTGGTAAGGTCGTTTAATTTCCCCATATAGGTGGCTTTGCATGCACTTTAGAGTTTGGTACATAACAGTCCGAAAAAAAAAGCTAAAATTAACTTTTTTTTTCATAATGTTCTTTTTTCACATAATTTCCCTGAATTTTTGGCAGAATTTTGGCATACCTATGAAGATGAATAAAAAAAAATCCTATTTTTTTAATTAATTTATTTATTTTTCTCTATAAAGAGTGTTATTTGTGGGTTTTAGCTTTTTAGTACTTAAAGAACTTAAAAACACTCATAATACACGTTTCTCGAAATGTCCTTTCGTTTCCCAAACATAAGACTCTTTGCATGTATTTAAGAGTTTTTATAGGTAACATGATCAAAAACACTCAAAATACATGTTTCTGGTAAAGTTATTCTGTTTCTAAATAAAGGGTGTTTTGCATGCGTTTTAGCGTTTTGGTATATAAGGAGCTCAAAAACACTTAGAAAAAACACTTGTTAAAAGTTGGTTTTATTCCCATGTAATGTGATTGCCCTGCTTTTTAGTGCTTTATTGCCTATCATGCTAAAAAAAAAAAAAAAAAAAAAAACTTAAAAGACACTTTTCTGGTAATGTCATTTTTTTCACACATAAAGCTACTTTCACATGCAATTTGGGGTTTTGGTAACTAAGAATGTGAAAAACACTCAAAATACACGCATTTGGTAAGGTTGTTCTGTTTCTCAATTAAGAGTGTTATTCAGGAGTTTCACCATTTTGGTATCTAAGAAACTTCTCCATATATATGAGTTTTTGCGTTTTTTGCCTTGTTATTCTTGAGAATCTATAAAACACTCATTATACACGTTTCTTGTAATGTCCTTTTGTTAACCAATAGAGAAAGCTTTGCATCCATTTTCGCGTTTTTTGTAAGTAAAAAGCTCAAAAAACAATCAAATTATACCTTTTTGGTAATCTTATTCTATTTCTTCATATTGGTTGGTTTGCATCCGTTTTAGCGTTTTTCTACGTAAAACACGAAAAAGACACGTTTAAAGTAATTTCGTTTTGGATTCCCACATAGAATTACTTCAATATTATTTATTGTTTTGGTGACTAATATGCTGAAAAACACTAGAAACACAGGTTTCTCGTAAAGTCGTTTAATTTCCCCATATAGTTGGCTTTGCATGCACTTCATGGTTTGGTGCATAACAGTTTGAAAAGAAAGCTAAAATTAACTTTTTGATAATGTTCTTTTTACACATAATTTCCCTGAATTTTGTCAGAATTTTGGCATCTCAGTACCCATGAAGAAGAATAACAAAAAAAATCCAATTTTTTTATTATTTCTTTATTTTTCTCTATAAAGAGGTTTTAGTTTTTTGGTACTTATGGAACTTAAAAACACGCATAATACACGTTTCTCGTAATGTCCTTTCCTTTCCCAGACATAGGGTTCTTTGCATGTATTTAAGCGTTTTTAGAGGTAACATGATCAAAAACACTCAAAAAACATGTTTTTGGTAATGTTAATCTGTTTCTCCATAAAGGGTGATTTGCATGTGTTTTAGCGTTTTGGTATATAAGGAGTTAAAAAACACTTAAAGGCAAGTTCTTGGTAAAAGTTGGTTTTATTCCCATGTAATGAGATTGCCCTCCTTTTTAGTGCTTTATTGCCTCTCTCAAAAACCCTCAAAAGACACTTTTCTGGTAATGTCATTTTTTTTCCCACATAAAGCTAGTTTCGCATGCAATTTGGGGTTCTAGTAACTAAGAATGGGAAAAACACTCAAAATACACGCATTTAGTAATGTTATTCTGTTTCTTAATTAAGATTGTTATTCAGGAGTTTCAGCATTTTGGTACCTAAGAAACTTCTCCATATACACTAGTTTTGGCGTTTTTTGAATCGTAGTTCTTGTGAAACTATAAAATACTCATTATACACGTTTCTCGTAATGTCTTTTTGTTTCCCAATATAGAGTGCTTTGCATCCATTTTCGCGTTTTTTTTTTTTTTGTTGGTTACAAGCTCAAAAACACTTAAAATATACCTTTTTGGTAATGTTATTCTATTTCTTAATATTAGTCTGTTTGCATCCGTTTTAGCGTTTTTTTACGTAAAACACTGAAAAGACACGTTTTTAGTAATTTTGTTTTGGATTCCCATATAGAGTGACTTCCATATTATTTATCGTTTTTTGTGCCTAACATGCTGAAAAACACTCAAAAGACAGTTTTCTTGTAAAGTTGTTTAATTTCCCCAAATAGATGGATTTGCATGCACTTTAGGGTTTGGTACATAACAATCCGAAAAAATCAGCTAAAATTTACTTTTTCGATAATGTTCTTTTATCCACATAATTTCCCTGAATATTAACAGAATTTTGGCATCTCGGTACCTATGAAGATGAAGAACAAAAAAATAAATTATTTTAATTTATTTCATTTATTTATTTATTTTTTTGGTTTCTTTATAAAGAGTGTTATTTGTGGGTTTTAGCTTTTTGGTATTTAAATAACTTAAAAACACTTACAATACACGTTTCTCGTAATGTCCTTTCGTTTCCCAAACATAGGATTCTTTGCATGTATTTAAGCGTTTTTATAGGTAACATGATCAAAAACACTCAAATTACATGTTTTTTGTAATGTTATTGTGTTTCTCCATAAAGGATTTTTTGCATTCGTTTTAGCGTTTTGGTATGTAAGGAGCTCAAAAATATTTAACGGCAAGTTCTTGGTAAAAGTTTGTTTTAATCACATGTAATGTGATTGCCCTTCTTTTAAGTACTTTATTGCCTAACACGCTCATAAACACTCAAAAGACATTCTCTGGCAATATAATTTTTTCCCCACATAAACCTAGTTTCGCATGCAATTTCGTGTTTTGGTAACTAAGAATGTGAAAAACACTCAAAATACACGCATTTGGTAAGGTTGTTCTGTATCTCAATCAAGAGTGTTATTCATGAGTTTCAGCATTTTAGTATCTAAGAAACTTTTGCCTTGTGGTTGTTGTAAGACTATAAAACACTCATTATACAGGTTTCTCGTAATGTCCTTTTGTTAACCAATATAGAGTGCTTTGCATCCATTTTCGCGTTTTTTGTAGGTAACAGGCTCAAAATCATTCAAAATATACCTTTTTGGCAATGTTATTCTATTTCTTCATATTGGTTTGTTTGCATCCGTTTTAGCGTGTTTCTACGTAAAACACTGAAAAGACAAGTGTTAAGTGATTTTGTTTTGGACTCCCATATAGAGTGACTTCCATATTATTTATTGTTTTGGTGCCTAACATGCTGAAAAACACTCAAAAGACAGGTTTCCGGTAAAGTCGTTTAATTTCCCTATAGAGGTGGCTTTGCATGCAATTTAGGTTTTGGTACATAACTGTCCGAAGAAAAAGCTAAAATTAACTTTTTTGATAATGTTCTTTTTTCCACATAATTTCCCTGAATTTTGCCAGAATTTTGGCATCTCGGTACCTATGAAGAAGAATAACAAAAAAAAAAAACGAAAATTACTTTTATTTTTTTTATTTATTTTTTGTTCCTATATAAAGAGTGTTATTTGTGGGTTCTAGCTTTTTGGTGCTTAAGGAATTTAATAACAATCATAATACACGTTTTTCGTAATGTCCTTTCGTTTCCAAAACATAGGGTTCTTTGCATGTATTTAAGCGTTTTTATAGGTAACATGATCAAAAACACTCAAAATACATGTTTTTTGGTAATGTTATTTTGTTTCTTCATAAAGGGTGTTTTGCATGCGTTTTAGCGTTTTGGGTTGTTAGGAGCTCAAAAACACTTAAAGGCACGTTCTTGGAAAAAGTTAGTTTTATTCCCATGTAATGTGATTGCCCTGCTCTATTGCCTAACACGCTCAAAAACACTCAAAAGACACTTTTCTGGAAATGTCTTTTTTTTTTTTCTTTCCACATAAAGCTAGTTTCGTATGCAATTTGGGGTTTTGGTAACCAAGAATGTGAAAAACACTCAAAATACACGCATTTGGTAAGGTTGTTTTGTTTCTCAATTAAGAGTGTTATTCATGAGTTTCAGCGTTTTGGTATCTAAGAATCTCAAAAACACTTATAATGCACGTTTCTCGTAATGTCCCTTTTTTCCTCATTTAGGGTGCTTTGCATGCATTTTGGCATTTTATTTTTCACGGAATAGCTGAAAAACACTGAAAATACACGCTTTGGGTAATAAGAACATAAGAACATAAGAAATAAGTAAATATGCAAGAAGGCATCAGACGTACACGTGGCAGTACTTGTATGAAATATGCCTACGTATTTCCACCTATCATCCCCATCTATAAATGTGTAATTTTCTCTTACAGTTGCCAAATGCTTCAGCACTAACAGCTTGATTACTAAGTCTGTTCCAATCATCTACTACTGTATTTGAAAACCAATTCCTTCCTGTTTCCTTTTTGAACATCAAGTTTTCAGGCTCAAGCCTGAAAACTTGATGTTCTATTTTTCTTGTTCTATTATGGTTACAGATTCTAAGAATTTTAATTATGTTCCCCTTGTTATAACCCATATACCACTTAAAGACTTCTCTCAGGTCCACTCTTAACCTACGTCTCTCTAAAGAATGTAAATTTAACAGCTTGAATCTCGCTTCGTAAGAAATACTCCTCATCCCCTGTATCCTTTTAGTCATTCTCCTTTGAAGTGATTCTAATAGACCTTTATCCTTCCTGTGATGTGGTGACCAGAATAGGACAGCGTAGTCTAGATGAAGTCTGACCAGCGCTAAATGTAACTTTAATATTACTTCGGAAGTTTTACTTTTAGCACTCCTGAAAATGAATCATAATACACTATTTGCTTTGTTTCTGGCCTCTTTGCATTGCTTTCTTAGACGGAGTTCAGAGCTAACTTTAAATCTCAAATCTTTTTCTTACCCCGAACCTACCAGAACTTGGTTGTTCATTGTGTAACTACTGTGTGTGTTTCTTCTACTTACGCTAAGTGCTTTGCATTTGTTGATATTAAACTGCATTTCCCATCTGTCTGTCCATTCGTTCATCCTATCCAAATCTGCCTGCAAGGCGATGGTATGCGATTCTGATTTAATTAATCTACATACTCTCGTGTCATCCGCAAATTTACTAACAACACTACTAATTCCACTATCCAAGCCACTGACATATATTACAAACAACATCGGCCCTAATACTAATAATCCCTTTGTCACCCCAATAATTACTTGACCCTACTCGGATTTAGAGCCGTTTATTACAACACTCTGTCGCCTGCCGCTTGGCCATGACCTTATCCAGATTACTTATAACCTTTTTCCAATTCTTAAATATTTCATCTGGTCCTGGTGACTTGAACTTTTCAGCTTATCTATTTCTTGTTGCACTATCTCTTTAGTTATGGTAATATCTGTCAGCTTCTCATTCTCTTCTACTCTAAATATCTTCTCACTATTCGGCAAATTCTGCATGTTTTCCTGGGCAAAGACAGTTAAAAAATACTCGTTCACAATTTTACTAATCTCCTCCTAACAACTAAGCAGGTCCCATTCTGCTGTCTTTAAGGTACTATTGTTTCTCTATTCTTCGTCTTATATGCCTAATAAAACCCCTTGGGGTCCATCTTCGCTTGGGTGGCTACCTTTAATTCATAACTATTTTTAGCTTTCCTTGTTAAACTCCTGACTTTTCTAATTCATTATATTATGGCCTTAAAACCACTTCCCCTGTCTTTAATCTCATATATACTTCTCTTTCGCCCTTTGTAGTGTTTTAACCTCAGTCATCCATTTAGGACCATTTTTCTGTGATCTTATTCTTCTGTAAGGGATGTTCCCTAACTGTCCTGAATGTAATTTATCAACGAAATATTTATTTCGCTTCTCCATAAAGGGTGTTTTGCTTGGGTTTTAGCGTTTCTGTACATATGAACCTATAAAACACGCTTTTAGTAATGTTGTTTTGTATTCCTTTATAGAGCGCTTTCCATGCTTTTTTAGCGTTTTGGTGTCTAACACGTTCAAAAACAAT
Source organism: Scylla paramamosain (assembly GCF_035594125.1). NCBI lineage: Eukaryota > Metazoa > Arthropoda > Malacostraca > Decapoda > Portunidae > Scylla > Scylla paramamosain. The sequence goes on from NC_087156.1 coordinate 13,310,260, forward strand.
GAAAAGACACGTTGATGATAATGTCGTTTCGTTTCCCGATAAAAGGGGCTTCCAATGCATTTTGACTTTTGGTACTTAACAATATGAAAAAAAGTTTAAGTAAAAGTTTTCGGTAGAGTTGTTTTTCCATATAAAGTGCTAATCACGTGTTTTTGAGTTTTGGTACCTAAAAAGCTCAAAGTCTTTCATAATACACTTTTCTCGTAATGTCCTTTCTTTTCTCCATGTAGGATGCTTTGCGTGTAATTTGGCATTTTTATACTTAACAAGCACAAAAACAATCAAAATACAAGTTTTTGGTAATGTTATTCTGTTTCTCCGTAAAGGTTGTTTTGCATGCGTTTCAGCGATTTCGGACGTAAGAAGGTCAAAAACACTCTAAAGATACTTTCTTGGTAATGTTATTTTATATTGCCAAATAGGGTGCTTTCAATGCTTTTTAGCATTTTGATTCCTAACACTCAAGTAAACACTCAAAAGACACGTTTCCTGTAATATAGTCTTGCTTCTTCATATATATGATGTTTTGCTACATAATATGAGAAACGCTCAAAATAAAGGTTTCAGGTAATGCTGTTCTTTTTCTCTTTATAGGGTGCTATTCATGCGTTTTAGCGTTTTGATACTTAGGAAGCTTAAAAACACTAATAAAACTTTTTTCTCCTAATGTCTTTTTTATTTCCCCATATAAGATGCTTCGTATGTATTTTGACGTTTTGGTACATAACAAGGTAAAAAAAAAAGTAATAATAAAAACACGTTTTTGGTGATGTTCTGTTTCTCTATTAAGAAATATAGGATATATTCAATTTTCATTCAAGCGGTTTAGTGTTTGGTACCTAAGAGACTCAAAACACTGACAATGCACGTTTCTCGTAATGTTCTATCGTTTCCCCATACAGGGTGCTTTACATGCATTTTTAATACGATGTACGTAACAGACTCAAAAAGACTCAAAATACACGTTTTTGGTAAGGTTTTTCTATTTGGTAAGGTTATTCGTGTTTGTTGCACGTGTTTTAGCGTTTTGGTACGTAAAAAGTTTAAAACACTTAAAAGACATGCTTATTATTTTGCATTTCTATATAAGGTGCTTTCCATGCTACTTAGCATTTATGTGAAAAACACATAAAAACACATTTCTTACATTAATGTTAAATTTTCTTGTATAGCGAGCAAGCATTATCGTGTTTTGCTACCTGACAATGTGAAAAAACATTAAAATTACACGATTTTGGTAATTTGTTTTTTTTTTTCTCCATACAGTGTGCTACTCATTTATTTTAGCGGTTTGGTACCTAAGAAGCTAGAAAAAAAAAAAAAACTCATAATACACGTTTTTTGTTATGTCCTTTCATTTCCTCATATAGGGTCTTTTTGGTGCTTTGGTACCTAACAGGGTGATTGCATGTATTTTGACATTTTAGTCCGTAAGAACCTAAAAAAAAACTCTAAAGACACGTTTTAGTAAAGTTGTTTTGTATTCCCCTATAGGGTGATTTCATTGCTTCTTACTGATTTGGTGCCTAACACGCCCAAAAAATAACAAAAGACAAGTTTCTAGTGATTTCGTTTCGTTTCTTCATATAGGTTGCTTTACATGCATGTTGGCGTTTTGGTAATTATCAATGTAAAAAAAATACACGTTTTTGGTAAGGTTGTTCTTTTTCTTCAGAGGACTATTGAAGCTTTTTACTGATTTGGTACTTAAGAAAGTAATAAAAAAAAAATAACATAACAAACGTTTCTAGTAAAGTCCTTTCATTTCCATATGCAGGGTGTTTAGTTTGATGATAGGCGATTTTGTACATAATACGCTCAAAGACACTCAAAATACACGTTTTTGGTAAATGTATTCTGTTTCTCTATATAGGGTATTTTCATGCGTTTATAATGTCGTTTCATATATCTATTTCTCCATATAAGGTGTTATTCATGCGTTTTACCCTTTTGATACTAAGAAGGTCAGAAACACTCATAATACACGTTTCTCGTAATGACTTCATTTTTCCCATATAGGGTATTTTCGATTCATTTAGGCGTTTTTTTACGTAACAATCTTATAAAACATTAAAAATACTTGTTTTTGGGTAATGTTATTCTGTTTCTCCATAAAGGACGTTTTCTATGTTTTTTTTTTTCGTTTTGGTACGTAGGACACTCAAAAGAAACGTTTTCTTAATGTTGTTTTGTATTCCCATATCAGGTGATTTGTATGCTTTTTAGCATTTTTGTGCCTAACACGCTGAAGAACACATTTTAGATACGTTTCTGAAATCTCGTTTCCTTTCCCCAAATAAGGGGCTTTACATGCATTATGGCGTTTTGATTCATGACAATGTGAAAAAGCTGAAAATTTACGTTTTCGGTAATGTTATTTCATATAGAGTGTTATTCATGCATTTCAGCGACTTCGTACCTAATAAGTAAAAAAAAAAAAAGCACCAATAGTACACATTTTAGTAACGTCTTTTCATTTTCCCATTTAAGATATTATATATGCATTTTGGCGTTTTTCTACTTAACTAACTCAGAAACACTCGAAATATTTGTTTTTGATATTATTTCTCCATGTTTTTTTTTTTTTTTCATGCGATTTAGCGTTTCGGTACGTAAGATAGTCAAAAATAATGAAAACACACGTTTATGGTAAAGTTGTTTTGTTTTCCTTTATAGGGTGCTTTCCATGCTTTTTAGCGTTTTGGTGCCTTGCACGCCAACAAACATTCAAAAGGCACTTTTCTGGAAATCGCGTTTCCTTTCCTCATATAGGGTACAAAAACATGTATTAGTAGTGTTTTCAAAAACGCCAAAGTGCATGTAAAGTAAGCTATACGGGAGAAACAAACAAAAACGTGTCCTTTTAATGTTTTCAGCTGTTTACGTACCAAAACACTAAAATGCATGGAAAAGAAACTTCATGGAGAAACAAAATATTATTGCCAAAAACGTGTATTTTGAATGTTTTTAAGCTTATTACGTACCAATACGCAAAAATTCATCCATTTCATTTTATTTCGGTGTTTTTCAACGTTAGCACCAAAACTCTAAAGAGCATGGAAGACACTCTATATAGAAATCAAAACAACATTATCAAAATGGTGTCTTTTGAGTGTTTTTGAGCTTCTTACGTTCCAAAATGCTAAAACGATAAATAGCCTTTATCGGGAAACATTACCAAAAACGTATGATTTAAGCGTTTTCCAGCTTTTTAGAAACCAAAACGCCTAAATATATGTACTAATCACGTGTTTCAGTATTTTATTACCTAAGAAGCTCAAAAACACTTATAATATACGTTTTTGGTAATGTTTTTCTGTTTTTCATATATGGTATTCGGTATAGATTGTCGTACCTAACATGAGGAAAACACCCATTTTTTTGATTAATGCTTTTTTTTCTCCATACAGAGTGATATTCACGTGTTTTAGTGTTTTCGTACATAAGAAGTTAAAAAACACTCATAATAATATTTTTTCTTAATAACTTTTAGTTTGTCAAATGTCCATTAATTTGTGTGCATTTTGGCGTTTTCGTACCCAACAAGCTCAAAAAAGACTCAAAACACATATTTACCTTGGTAATGTTCTATTTCACCATAAAGGATGTTTTGCACGCATTTTAGAAATTCGGTACGTAAGAAGCTCAAAAACATTCAAAAGACACGTTTTCGATGTTATATATATATATATATATATATATATATATATATATATATATATATATATATATATATATATATATATATATATATATATATATATATATATATATATATATATATATATATATATATATATATATATATATTTTTTTTTTATTTTTTTTTTTTTTTTGTTGGGGTTGGTTTCTAATATGCTCAAAACACTGAAATGACACGTTTCCGGTAATATAATTTCTTTACATCAAATAGTGTGCTGTCTGCATTTTGGCGTTTTGGTAGCTAATGATCGGGAAAACTCTCAAAAAACGCGTTTGTAGTAATGTCCTCTTTCTCCATAAAGGGTGTTTTTCATGCGTTTTATAGTTTTAGTACGTAAGAAACAGAAAAACACTCAAAAGACAAGTTTTTGTTAATATTGATTGCTTTTCCTATACAGGTTGTCTTGCATGCACTTTGGTGTTTTTGTATCTAACAAGCTCAAAAACACTCAGCATACAAGTTTTTCGTAATGTTGGTCTGTTTTTTTTTCTTTTTTTACGTATGGTGTTCACTATGCTTTTAGGCGTTTTGGTACCTATCATGGGGGAAAAAAAAAACTCATAAAGTACGCTTTTGGTAATGTTGTTTTGTTTCTGCAAATGTAGTATTATTCACGTGTTTTAGACTTTTGGTATCTATGAAGCTGAAAAAGACATAATACACCTTTATGTTAATATCGTGTATTATGAGTGTCTGAGTTTCTTAAAGTACAAAACATTAAATCAACTGAATAGCACTCTTAATGGAGAAACATAATAACATTACCAAAAACGTGGTTTTTGAGTGTTTTTCACCATGTTATGTAACGAAACACTAAAAATGCATGCATAGCACCCTATATGACGAAACCAAAGGACATTACGAAAAACGTGTATTATAAGTGTTTTAGAGCTTCTTAGGTACCAAAACGCTAATACGCATAAATAGCGTTCTATGGAGAAAAATTACATTACCAAAAACGTGTAATTAAAATATTCTTTACAGTGTTAGGTACCAAAACGCCAAAATGGATGCAAAATTCCCTATATAGGGAAATTAAACTATAATTCCAGAAATGTCTTTTGCGTGATTTTCAGCGTGTTAAGCAACAAAACGCTAAACAGCATTCAAAACACCGGATATGGGAATACAAAACAACATCACCAAAAACGTGTCTTTTGAATATTTTCAAAATCCTTAAAACGCATGTAAAACACCCTTTATAGAGAAAAGAATAACATTAAAAAAAAGAAAAAAAAATCTTTTTTTTTCCTTACAAAAAACGCCAGAATGCATGGAAAGCACTCTATATGGAGAAAGAAAAGGAGATTACGAGACACGTGTATTATTATAGGACCAAAGGCTCCTATGTGCGGAAACGAAAGGACATTACGAGAAAAGATGTGTTTTGAATGTTTTTGAGAGTGGTAGGCACCAAACCGCCAGATAGCAGGGGAATAACCCTATATGGGAATAAAAACATCAAGAAAGTGTCTTTTGAGTGTTTTTGAGCTTCTTACGTACCAAAACGTTAAAACGCATACAAAATTTGTGGAGAAACACAATAACGTGAAATTTGAGTCTTTTTAGCTTGTTATCTAAAAAAAAAACGGCAAAATGATTGCAAAGCACCATATATGGAAAAAAAGAAAGTATATTTTGAGAAATATGCATTTTTTTTTTTTCTTAGTTTCTTAGGTACCAAAACGCTAATGCTTGTGAATAGCACTCTTAATGGAGAAACAGAACAACATTATCAAAAACATGTTTTTAAGCGTTTTTAACATTGTTAAAGGAACGTATCTTTTCAGTGTTTATGAACGTGTTGAGCACCAAAAGACTAAAAGAATGCAAAGCACCAAATATGGAAAACAAAATGACTTAACCAAAAACGTGTATTTTCAGTGTTTTTGAGCTAGTTATGTATTAAAACGCTAAAAAAAACATGTAAAATACCCTTTTACGGGGAACAGAACAACTTTATCAAAAAACGTGTGTTTAGAGTTTTGAGCTTGTTACATAGAAAAACGTCAAAATGGATGCAAAGTATCCTATATAATGAACCGAAAAGATATTACGAGAAACGAGTAATTTGAGTGTTTTAGAGCTTCTTAGGTACCTAAATACGAATAGCACTCTATATGAATAAAAAGATCAAAATTACCAAAAAAGTGTGTTTTGATTTTTTTTTTTTTTTTTTCACAATGTTATGTACTAAAACGCTAAAAGTATGTGAAGCACCATGTACTGGGCAACGAAACGACATTTCCAGTAACATGTCTTTTGAATGTTTATAGCCATGCTTGTCACGAAAACGCAAAAAAAGCATCGAAAGCTCACTACATAGGAAATGAAACCATGTAACTTTTGAGTGTTTTTGAGCTACTTACTCGTACCTACTAAGACACTAAAACACATGCAAAACACGCTTGACAGAGAAACAGAAAAAAAATGTATTTTGAAGGTTGTTGAGTCTCTTACGTAGAAAAAAAAAATTAAAATGCATGGAAAGCACTATTAGGAAATGAAAAAAAAAAACATTACAAGAACCATGTATTATGAGAGTTTTAGAGCATTTTAGATACCAAAACGCTAAAGAGGATGAAAGATAATAAAATTACCAAAAATGTGCTTTTTGAGTGTTTTTTTTTCACATTATGTACCAAAACGTTAAAATGTTTGAAAATCACCCCATATGGAGAAAAGAAAGAAATCTATGAGAAACGTATATTATGTATGTTTTGAGTTTCTTTGGTACCAAAACGCTAAAACGTGTGAATACCTGCTATGTGGAAAAACCGAACACCATTTCCAAAAACATGTATTTTCAGTGCATCCAAACCATACTATATGTGGAAAGGAAATGAGACGTGCATTAACGTTTTGATACATATGAAGCTGAAAACACTCAAAATACATACATACATACATGTATATATATATATATATATATATATATATATATATATATATATATATATATATATATATATATATATATATATATATATATATATATATATATATATATATATATATATATATATATATATATATATATATATATATTTATTTATTTATTTATTTATTTATTTATAATGATGTTTTGTTTTCGCATGCTTTCCGTGCTTTTTAGTTTTTTGGTGCATAATATGTTCAAAACACCCAGATGACACGTTCCTTGTTATATCGTTTCATTACCGTTAAATAGAATGCTTTGTATATATTTTTTTGCGTTTTAGTACCTAACAATCTTAAAAAAAAAAATTCAAAACACGTTTTTGGCAATGCTGTTCTATTTCTCCATGAAGGGCGTTTTGCATGCGTTTTAACGTTTTAATATGTAATATGCTGAAAAAAAAAACAAAGGAAAGATACTTTTTTTTTAGTATTGTGTTTTCTTCTCCTATAAAGGGAATTCTTGCATACACCGGTGATTTGGTACCAGACAAGCTTAAAAAAAAAGAAAAGAAAAAAAAAACTGAAAAGACACGTTTTTTGTAACGTTGTTTTCTTTTACCATTAAATGTGTCGTGCATGGAATTTGGCCTTTAAGTACATTCATTTTTTTTCTTTTATGTTGTTTTCGTTATCCATATAGAATGCCATAAACTTGTCCTAGCCTTTTCTCACCTAAAATCACCTAAAAATCCGAAAAAAAAAAATCCTAATACACGTTTCTGTTAATATCGTTTCGTTTCCCCATATCGGTTCCTTTGCTTGCATTTTTGGCGTTTTGTTAACTAACAAGCTAAAATAAATGAAAAAAAAAAACAAATTTTTGCTAGTTTTTTCCCAATAAAAGGTGTTTTGGACGCGATTTAGCGTTTTGGTACGTAAGAAACTAAAAAAAAAAACACTCAAAAGACACGTTTTTCATAATGTTTTGTTTTCAAATATAGATAGTTTTCCATGCTCTTTATCGTTTGTTGCCTAATATGCTCAAAAACACGCATGTAACATGTTTCTGGTGGTGTCGTTTCCTTAACCCAAATAAGTTGCTTTGCATGCATTTTGGAGTTTTGCTAACTAGCTGTAAAACACTTATAACACAGGTTTGGTAATTTTGTTCTGTTTCTCCATAAAGGATGTTTTGCATGCATTTTAGCGTTTTGATACGTAAGAAGAAAAACACTCAAACGATACGTTTTTTACAATGTTGTTTGTTTTCCCCAAATAGGGTGATTTGCATCCACTTTAGCGTTTTGGTAAAAATAAGCTAGAAAATACTCAGATTTCCTGTAATGTCATTTCGTTACCCCAAATAGAGTGCTTTACGTGCATTTTGGCGTTTTAGTACCTTTTCTTTTCCCATAAAGGATGTTTTGCATGCACTTTGGCGCTTTTGTACCTAACAAGCTCAAAAAACTTTTAATACACGTTTTTGGTTAATGTTGTTCATTTTTTTCTTCATGTAGAGTTTCTTAATGTATGTACTTTGGCGTTTTCGTACCTAACATGAGGAAAAACACTCATAGTACACGTACATTACATAGTACATTACAACATAGGTAATGTTGTTCTGCTTCTTTATATATGGTTCTTTGAATGCATTTTCGAGTTTTAGTATCTAATATGTGGAAAAACCCTCATAATACAAGTTTTTCATAATGTTACTCCGTTTCTCCATATAGAGTGTTATTCATGTATTTTAGCATTTTATTGCATAAGAAGTTGAAAAGACATTACATTTCTGTTAAAATCGTTTCTTTTCCCAATATCTGGTAATTTGCATGCATTTTGGTGTTTTGGTACCTAACAAGCTCAAAAACACTCAAAAGAAATATTTTTTGCTGATGTTTTTGTTTCTCCATAAACGGTGTTTTGGATCCGTTTTAGCAGTTTGGTGCGTAAGAAGCAGTCAAATGACTCGTTTTTAATCAAGCATTTTTATTTTTCCATATAGAGTGTTTTCCACGATTTTTTTTTTTTTTAGCATTTGATGCCTCATATAATAATAATAAAAAGCACATTTCTGGTAATGTTATTTCCTTATCCCAAATAAGGTGATTTGCATGCATTTTCGGGTTTTGCTTCTTAACTTTGTGGAAAAAATAAAAAAACTCGTGATTTTGTTAATGTTGTTCTGTTTTTCCATAAGTGGTGTTTTCCATGAGTTGTAACGTTTTGGTACATAAGAAGCAGAAAACACACAAAAGAAGTTTTTTATAATGTTGTTTGATTGTCTCAAATACGGTTCTTTGCATACACTTTAGTGTTTTGTTAAGTAACAAGCACAAAAATAATAATATCTTTTCATTTCCAAATATCATTTAATTTGCATGCATTTTGGCATTTTGGTACCTAACAAGTTCAAAAACACTAAAAATACCAGTTTTTGGTAATGATGTTCAGTTTTCCCATTGAGTTTTTGAGCGTTTTAGCGATTTGGTACGTAATAAGCTCAAAACACTCAAAAGACACGTTTTTGATAATGTTAGTTTCTTTTCTTTTCCGGTAATATAAGTTTTATATCCTTTTTACCCTTTTGGTGTCTAATATGCAAAAAAAAAAAAAAGAAAAACTCAAATGGGGCGTTTCAGGTAATGTCGTTTCATTACACAAAGTAGGGTGTTTTGCATGTATTTTGTCGTTTTAGTACCTAATAAGCTGAAAAAACACTCAAAACACACGTTATTTGTCAATAAAGACGTTTTGCATGCGTTTTAGAGTTTTTGTACGTAGGAAAATGAGTAAAAAAAAAACATTCATAAGAGTTTTCGGTAAAGTTCTTTTCTTTTTCAATACAGATTCTTTTGCATGCAGTTTGGTTTTTTGGTACCTGACATCCTTAAAAAGAATTCATGTTTTTTGGTAATATTTTTTTTTTTTTTTGGTAATATTCTTCTGTTTCTTCATATAATGTACTTTGTATGTATTTTGGAGTTTTAATATTTAACATCGGGAAAAGAAATCTCATAATAAACGTCTTTGGTAATGTTGTGTTTCTCGATATTGACTGCTGTTCATGTATTTTAGGATTTTGGTAAAAAAAAAAAAGCTTAAAAAAAACAATAATAATACACTTTTCTGTTAATATCTTTTCGTTTCCCGAAGTTGGGTAGTGTTTTCTTTTTCCATATAGAGTGTTTTCCATACTTTCTAGCGCTTAGATTAAAAATATACTGATAAACACCCAAATGACACGTTTGTGGTGATGTTCCGTTATCCCAAACAGGGTGGTTTGCATGTATTTTTTGGTTTTCCTATATAACAAGATGAAAAACACTTAAAACACACGTTTTTAATAATTTCGTCCTGTTTCTTCATATTTGCTTTATATGCGTTTTGCCGATTTGGTATGTAACATAGGGATAAACACTCATAATAGACATTTTTGGCAATGTTCTGTTTCTCAATGCAGACTGGTATTCACAAGTTTTAACCTTTTGGCACATAAGAAGCTGAAAAAAGCTTATGAGCTTTTTTCAGTTAATATAGTTTTTTCGTTAATATTGTTTAATTTCTAAATATCATGTGATTTGCATGCATTTTTTCATGCATACTCAAAACACCCGTTATTGGTTATGCTATTCTGTTTCTCCATAAAGGGTATTTTGCAAACGTTTTAGGGTTTTGGTGCATTGGAAGCTCAAAAAAAAAAAAAAAAAAATCAAGACATTTTCATGTTTTTTTTTTCCCCATGTATAGTTTTCTATGTTTTTTTTTTTACGTTTTTGTGCCTAATATGGTCAAAAACACCCATATGACACGTTTTTTGGTAATATCGTCTCGTTGTCCAAATTAGCGTGCTTTGCAAGCATTTTAGCGTTTTAATCCTAACAAGCTGGGAAACACTCGAAACATACGTTTTTGGTAAGGCTTTTCTGTTTCTCCATGATGGATGTTTTACATACGTTTTTGTACCTAAGAAGCTGAAAGCATTAAAAACACACGTTTTAGGTAATGTTTTATTTCTTTTACCATATAGGATGCTTTGCATGCACTTTGACGTTTTGGTACCTAAGAAATTCGAAAACACTTATAATATACGTTTTTGTTAAGGTTGTTGTAATTCTTTTTCATAGGGTGCATTGTTTGCATTTTGGCGTTTTGGAATAAGTGGAAAAACTCTCATAATACACGTTTTATGTAATGCTGCTTCTCCATATAGAGTGTTTTGGGGTTTTGGTATCATAATACACATTTCTGTTAGAATCGTTTCGTTTCCCCATATCGGGCACTTTGCATGGATTTTGGCGTTTTGTTATTTAAGAACCTCAAAACAATTAAAACACTTTTTTTGCTAATGTTGCATAAATGCATTTTAGCGTTTGATGGTTAATACGCTCAAAAACACCTCAATTACACGTTGTTACCCAAAATATACTGGTTTGCATGCATATTAACGTTTTGTTATTTAATAAGCTGAAAAATCTCAAAGTACACGCTTTTGTAAAAAAAAAAAAAAATTACTCATAAAGGATGTTTTGAATGCGTTTTAGCGCTTTAGTACGTAAGATAAAACAAAACAAAAAACACTTAAACACATGTTTTTATTTATTTATTTTTATTTGATTTTTTTTTTTTTTTTACATATAAGGTGCTTTGCATATAAAAACACTGAAAAGACACCTTTTTAGTAATGCTGTTCTCTTTTCCCATATTAAATGCCTTGCATGAACAGTTGCGTTTTCATACCTAAGAAAATAACACGTTTTTCGTAGTGTTTTTCTGTTTCTCCCTTTAGATTACTATTCATATGTTTTATCGGTTTGTTACCTAAGAAGGTGGAAAATACTCATAAAACAAAATTCTGTTAATATCGTTTCGTTTCCCCATATCGGGACATTTGCATGCAGTTTTGCGTTTTGGTACCTATTAAGCTGCAAAACACTTATGTTATGGGTAAAGTTTCCCCATAAAGGATATTTTGCCCGCGTTTTATTGTTTTGGTACGTACTCGTAAGAAGCTGAAAAATACTCAAAAGTCACGTTTATTTTAATGTCTTCTTTTTCCCAAATAGTGTTTTATATACTACGAGTATTCTGCGTTTTCTTGCCTAATACGCTCAAAAACACCCAAATGACACGTTTCTGGTAACGAAAACAAAATTACTGAAAACGTGTCTTTCCGGCGTTTTACGTAGAAAAACGCTAAAACGGATGCTAATCAACCAATATGAAGAAATAAAATAACATTACCAAAAAAGTATATTTTGAATGTTTTTGAGCTTGTTACCTACAAAAAACGCGAAAATGGATGCAAAGCACTCCCTATTGGGAAAGAAAAGTACATTACGAGAAACGTGTATAATGAGTGTCTGATTATTTTCCAACAAAAGAACTTGTGGTTCACAAGAACCACAAGGCAAAAAACGGAAAAACTCGTGTATGTAAAGCAGTTTCTTAGATACCAAAAAGCTGAAACTAATGAATAACAATCTTAATTGAGAAACAGAACAACATTACCAAATGCGTGTATTTTGAGTGTTTTTTTCACATTCTTAGTTAGCAAAACCCCAAATAGCATGCGAAACTAGCTTTATGTGGGAAAAAAATGACATCACCAGAAGTGTCTTTTCAGCGTTTTTGAGCGTGTTAGGCAATAAAGCACTAAAAAGCAGGGCAATCATATTACATTGGAATAAAACCAACTTTTACCAATAACTTGCCTTGAAGTGTTTTTCAGCTCCTTACATACCAAATCGCTAAAACGCATGCAAAACACTCCTTTATGGAGAAACAGAATAACATTACCAAAAACAAGTGTTTTGAGTGTTTTTTATCATGTTACCTATAAAAACGCTTAAATACATGCAAAGATCCCTATATTTGGGAAACGAAAGGACATTACGAGAAATGTGTATTATGAATGTTTTTAAGTTCCTTAAGTATCAAAACGTTAAAACCTACAAATAACACTCTTTATAGAGAAAAAAATAAATAGATAAAAAAGTAGCCTTTTTATTTTTTTGTTATTGATGTTCATAGGTACCAAGATGCCAAAATTCTGCCAGAATTCAGGGAAATTATGTGGAAAAAAGAACATTATCGAAAAAGTTAATTTTACCTTTTTTTCGGAGTTATGTATCAAACCATAAAGTGTATGCAAAGCCACCTATTTGGGAAAATTTAACGACTTTACAAGAAACCTGTCTTTTGAGTGTTTTTCCGCATGTTAGGCACAAAAACGATAGATAATATGAAAGTCACTCTATATGGAAATCCAAAACAAAATTACTGAAAACGTGTCTTTTAAAAGATTTACGTAGAAAAACGCTAAAACGGATGCAAACCAACCAATATGAAAAAAAAAAAAAATAGAATAACATTACCAGTAAAGTATATTTTGCGTGTTTTTGAGCTTGTTACATAAAAAAAACGCAAAAATGGATGCAAAGCACTGTATATTAGGAAAAAAAAGGACATAACGACAAACGTGTATAATGAGTATTTTATAGTTTCACCAGAATCACAAGGCAAAAAACGCAAAAACTCGTCTGTGTGGAGAAGTTTCTAAGACACCAAAATGCTGAAACTCATGAATAACACTCTTAATCAAGAAACAGAGGAACCTTACTAAATGCGTGTACTTTGAGTGTTTTTTTACATTCTTATTTACCAAAATTCCAAATTCCATGCGAAACTAGCTTTATGTGGGAAAAAAATGACATTACCAGAAAAGTGTCTTTGAGTGTTTTTCAGCGTGTTAGGCAATAAAGCACTAAAAAAGCATGGCAATCACATTACATGGGAATAAAACCAACTTTTACGAAGTTTCAGCATTTTGGTATCTAAGAAACTTCTCAGTATACACGAGTTTTTCCGTTTTTTGTCTTGTGGTTTTTTTGAACTATAAAACATTCATTATACAGTTTTCTCGCAATGTCCCTTTGTTTCCCAATATAGAGTGCTTTGTATCAATTTTTGCGTTTTTTTTTTTTTGTAGGTAACAAGCTCAAAAACACTTAAAATATACATTATTGGTAGTTTTTCTGCTTCTTGATATTGGTTGGTTTGCAGCAGTTTTAGCGTTTTTCTACGTAAAACACTGAGAAGACACGTTTTCAGTAATTTTCTTTTGGATTCCCACATAGAGTGAGTTCCTTATTATTGATCATTTTGGTGCCTAACATGCTGAAAAACACTCAAAAGACAGATTTCTGGTAAGTTCTTTAATTACCTCATATGCGAGGCCTTGCATGTCTTTTGAGTGTTTTTGAGCGTGTTACGCAATAAAGCACTAAAAGGAAGGGCAATCACATTACATGGGAATAAAATTTTACCAAGAACTAGCCTTTAAGTGTTTTTGAGCTCCTTACATACCAAAGCGCTAAAATGCATGTAAAACACATTTTATGGAGAAGCAGAATAATATTATTTTTGTGTTTTTGATCATGTTATCTATAAAAACGCTTAAATACATGCAAAGTACCTTATGTTTGGGAAACGAAAGGACATTATGAGAAACATGTATTATGAGTGTTTTTTAAGTTCCTTCAGTACCTAAAAGCTAAAACCCACAAATAACAGTCTTTATTTAGAGAAAAAAAATAATAATAAATAAAAAAATAAAAAAATGGGATTTTTTTTTTTTTTTTTTTTTTTTTTGTTATTCATCCTTATGGGTACCGAGATGCCAAAATTCTGCCAAATTTCAGGGAATTTATATGGAAAAAAGAATATTACCAAAAAAGTTAATCATAGCTATTTTATCGGATTGTTATGTACCAAACCATAAAGTGCATGCAAAGCCACCTATATAGGGAAGTTAAACAACTTTACCAGAAACCTGTCTTTTCAGTGTTTTTCAGCATGTTAGGCATCAAAACGATAAATAATATGGAAGTCAGTCAGTATGTGAATCCAAAACAAAGTTACTGAAAACATGTCTTTTCAGTGTTTTACGTAGAAAAACGCTAAAGCGGATGCAAACCAACCTATATGAAGAAATAGAATAACATTACCAAAAAGATATTTTTTCAGTGTTTTTGAGCTTGTTACAAAAAAAAATGTAAAAATGGATGTAAAGCACTCTATATTAGGAAACAAAACGACATTACGAGAAACGTTTATAATTAGTGTTTTATAGTTTTAAAAGAACCACAAGGCAATAAACGCAAAAACTCGTGTATACATACCAAATGAATAAATGCATGAATAACACTTTTAATCGAAAAACAGAACTACGTTACCAAATTGTGTATTTTGAGTGTTTCTCATATTCTTAGTTACGAAAATACCAAATTACATGCGAAACAACCTTCATGTGGGAAAAAAATAATGACATTACCAAAAAAGTGTCTTTTTAGTCTTTTTGGGCGTGATATGCAACAAAGCACTAAAAACCAGAACAATCACATTACATGCGAATAAAACCAACTTTTACGAAGAACTTGCCTTTAAGAGTTTTTTTTAACTCCTTACATACCAAATCGCTAAAACGCATGCAAAACACCCTTTATGGAGAAACAGAATAACATTACCAAAAACATGTATTTTGACACATGTAAAGAATCCTATGTTTGTATAACAAAAGGACATTACGAAAATCGTGTTTTTAATTTCCTTAAGTACCAAAAAGTAAAACCCACAAATAACACTTTATGGAGAGAAATTTTTTTTTTTTTTTATTCTTCATAGGTACCGAGATGCCAAAATTCTGGCAAAATTCATGGAAATTTTGTAAAAAAAAATAATTATTAAAAAAATAATTTTAGCTTTTTTCCGGAGTTATGTACAAACCCTGAAGTGCATGCAAATCCACCTATATGGGGAAATTACACGACTTTACCAGAAACCTGACTTTTGAGTGTTTTTCAGCAATTTCAACAATATTACTGAAAACGTGTGTTTTCAGTGATTTACGTAGAAAAACGCTAAAACGGATGTAAACCAACCAATATGAAGAAGTAGAATAACATTACAAAAAAGATATACTTTAATGTGTTTTTGAGCTTGTTACCTACAAAAAATGCAAAAATGGATGGAAAGCACTTTATATTGGCAAAGAAAACATTACGAGAAACGTGTATGTGTGTTTAATAGTTTCACAAGAACCACAAGATAAAAAACTCAAAAACTCGTGTACATCAAGAAGTTTCTTACATACCAAAAAGCTGAAACTCATGAATAACACTTTTAATTTTGAAACAGAAATACCTTACCAAATGTGTGTATTAGAAAAGTTTCTTACATACAAAATGCTGAAACTCATGAATAACACTTTTAATTAAGAAATAGAACAACCTTACTAAATGCCTGTGTTTTGAGTTTTTTCACATTCTTAGTTACAAAAACCCCAAATTCCATGCAAAACTAGCTTTATGTGGGAAAAAAAAATGATATTACCAGAAAAGTGTATTTTGAGTGTTTTTGAGCGTGTTAGGCAATAAAGCACTAAAAAGTAGGCCAATCACATTACATGGGAATAAAAACAACTTTTACCAAGAACTTGCCTTTAAGTTTTTTTTGAGTTCATTACATACCAAAACGCTAAAACGCATGTAAGACACCTTTTATGGAAAAACAGAATAAAATTACCAAAAACATATATTTTGAGTGTTTTTGATCATGTTATCTATAAAAACGCTTAAATACATGCAAAGAACCTTATGTTTGCGAAACGAAAGGACATTACGAGAAATGTGTATTATAAGTGTTTTTAAGTTCCTTAAGTACCAAAAAGCTAAAACCCACAAATAACTCTTTATTTAGAAAAAAAAAAAAAGTAAGAAAATAAAAAAAAAAAGGATTTTTTTTTTTTTTTTGTTATTCATCTTCATAGGTACCGAGATGCCAAAATTCTGGGAAAATTCAGGGCTATTATATAATAAAAGAAAATGATCAAAAAAGTTAATTTTAGCTTTTTTTTCGGACTCTTATGTACCAAACCCTAAAGTGCATTTAAAGACTTCTATATGAGGAAATTAAACGACCTTACCAGAAATCTGTTTTTTGAGTGTTTTTCAGCATGTTAGGCACCAAAACGATAAATAATAAGGAACTCACTCTATATGAGAAACCAAAACAAAATTGCTGAAAACGTGTCTTTTCAGTGTTTTACGTAGAAAAAGGCTAAAACGGATGCAAACCAACCAATATCAAAAAATAGAAAAACATTACCAAAAAGGTATATTTTGAGTGTTTTTGAGCTTGTTACCTACAAAAAACGTGAAAATTGATGCAAAGCACTCTATATTAGAAAACAAAAGGACTTTGCAAGAAAAGTGTAAAATGAGTTTTTTATAGTTCAAAAGAATCAAAAAGGCAAAAAACACAAAAACTCGTGTGTATGGAGAAGGTTCCTAGATACCAAAATGCTGAAACTCATGAATAACACTCTTAATTGAGAAACAGAACAACCTTACTAAATGCGTGTATTTTGAGCGCTTTTCACATTCTTAGTTACCAAAACCCAAAATTGCATGCAAAACCACCTTTATGTGAGAAAAAATGACATTACCAGAAAAGTGTCTTTTAAGTGTTTTTGAGTGTGATAGGCAATAAAGCACTAAAAAACAGGGCAATCATATTACATTGGAATAACAACAATTTATACCAAAAATTTGTTTTTAAGTGTTTTTGAGCTCCTTATATACCAAACAGCTAAAACACATGCAAAACAAACTTTATGGAGAAACAGAATAACATTACCAAAATCATGTATTTTGAGTGTTTTGATCATGTTATCTATAAAAACGCTTAAATACATGGAAAGAACATTATGTTTGAGAAACAAAAGGACATTACGAGAAACGTGAATTATGAGTGTTTTTTAAGTTCCTTAAGTACCAAAAAGCTAAATCCCACAAATAACACTCTTTATTTAGAAATAAATAAATAAATAAATAAAAAATTTAAAAAATAGGAATTTTTTTTTTTTTTTTTTTTTTTTTTGTTATTCATCTTCCTAGGTACCAAGATGCCAAATTTTTGGAAAAATTCAGGGCAATCATATGATAAAAGAATATTATCAAAAAAGTTAATTTCAACTTTTTTTTTCGGACTGTTATGTACCAAACCCTAAAGTGCATGCAAAGACTCGTATATGAGGAAATTAAACGACCTTACCAGAAATCTGTTTTTTGAGTGTTTTTTAGCATGTTAGGCACCAAAACGATAAATAATAAGGAACTAACTCTATATGGGAATCGAAAACAAAGTCTTCTCAGTGTTTTACGTAGAAAAACGCTAAAACGGATGCAAAGCAACCAATATCAAGAAATAGAAAAACGTTGCTAAAAGGGTATATATTGAGTGTTTTTGAGCTTGTTACCTACAAAAAACGCGAAAATTGATGCAAAGCACTCTATATTGGGAAACGAAAGGACATTGCAAGAAAAGTGTATAATGAGTGTTTTATAGTTCAAAAGAACCACAAGGCAAAAAAACGCAAAATCTCGTGTATATGGAGAGGTTTCCTAGATACAAAAATGCTAAAACTCATGTATAACACTCCTAATTGAGAAACAGAACAACCTTAATAAATGCGTGTACTTTGAGTGCTTTTCACATTATTAGTTACCAAATCCCCAAATTGCATGCGAAAATAGATTTGTGGGAAAAAAAAAGACTTTACGAGAAAAGTGTCTTTTGAGTGTTTTTGAGCGTGATAGGCAATAAAGCACTAAAAAGGAGGGCAATCACATTACATTGCAAGAAAACGAATTTTTACCAAGAACTTGCCTTTAAGTGTTTTTGAGCTCCTTATATACCAAAACACTAAAACGCATCCAAACACTCTTTATTGTGAAACAGAATAACATTACCAAAAACATGTATTTTGAGTATTTTTGATCATGTTACCAATAAAAACGCTTAAATACATGCAAAGAACACCATTTTTGGGAAGTGAAAGGAGATTACGAGAACCGTGTATTATGAGTGTTTTTAAGTTCATTAATTACCAAAAAGCTAAAAGCCACAAATAACACTCTTTATTGAGAAACAATAAATAAATTTAAAAAAAAACAATATATATTTTTTTCTTTCTTATTCATCTTTACAGGTACCGAGATGCCAAAATTCGGGCAAAATTCAGGAAATTATGTGAATAAGAACATTATCAAAAAAGTTAAATTTAGCTTTTTTTTCGGACTGTTATGTACCAAACCCCTAAAGTGCATGCAAAGCCACCTATATGGGGAAATTAAACGTCTTTGCGAGAAAACGGTCTTATGAGTGTTTTTCAGCATGTTTAGAACATACACGATAAATAACATGGAAGTCAATCTATATAGGAATCCAAAACAAAATTACTAAAATCGTGTCTTTTCGGTGTTTTACGTAGAAAAACGCTAAAATGGATGCAAACCAACCAATATGAAGAAATAAAATAACATTACCAAAAAGGTATATTTTGAGTGTTTTTGAAATTGTTACCTACAAAAAACGCGAAAATGGATGGAAAGCACTCTATATTTGGAAGCAAAAGGACATTACGAAAAACGTGTATAATGAGTGTTTTATAGTTTCACAAGAACTACAAGGCAAAAAACGCAAAAAACTCGTGTATATAGAGATATTTCTTACATTCCAAAATGCTGAAATTCTGCAACAACACACTTAATTCAGAAACAGAACAATCTTACTAAATGCGTGTATTTTGAGTGCTTTTCACATTCTTAGTTACCAAAACCCCAAATTGCATGCGAAACCAGCTTTATGTGGGAAAGAAAATGACATTACTAGAAAAATGTCTTTAGAGTGTTTTTGAGCGTGTTAGGCAATAAAGCACTAAAAAGCAGGGCAATCACATTACATTGAAATAAAACCAATTTTTAAAAAGAACTTGCCTTTAAGTGTATTTGAGCTCCTTATATACAAAAACACTAAAATGCATGTAAAATACACTTTATGGTGAAACAGAATAACATTACCAAAACCTCACTGGGAGTAATTATCGTTTCGGCAGACACCTGCCGAAACGATAATTACTCCCAGTGAGGTCTAAAGCACTGTTCAGGGGGTGCTGTGAACATATCATTAAACCCAGCTGTGACCTCACTGAACGTTTCCCTTTGTGTCTCACAACACAAGGGGGTAGTCACAGCCTGCCCTCTAAAGACAACTCTCTTCCTCCACACAAAAATACAAGCACTTAATAACACACACACCCTTCACTCAAAAATTTTAAAATCATGGCGACTCCTACACCAGCCTCGGAGTCCCCATCTGGGGAGGGGACCATAAATGTTCCCAGGTCGGACTGCCTTTCCGTCGACGACCCTAAGTGTCTTGACACCCCCCTCAACTTTTTCTTCATTAACTTCTGCAACATTCGCGGTCTAAGATCTAATTTTCAATCTGTAGAACACTACCTCTCCTCTTCTAAACCTCATCTTCTTTTCCTCACTGAAACTCAGGTGTCTGAGGCAACTGACAGTAGCCCCTTTTCTGTTCCCTCCTACTTTCTCTATCCGCATTTTCGATCCAAAGCTGGATGCTGCGTTTATGTGCGCAATGACTTAACCTGCTCTCGTGCCCACGCTCTTGAATCTTCCGAGTTTTCCACCATCTGGCTACGACTACAGAGTCATTCTCATACTAAATTTATCTGTGCTGTATACCTCTCTCCTAACTCCTCTGACTATAAGAAATTCTTTGACTACTTAACTTCCAAAGTGGAGCACATTCTGACCCTCTTCCCTTTTGCAGAGATCTCCATTCTTGGAGACTTCAATGTTCACCACCAGCTTTGGCTTTCCTCTCCCTTCACTGACCATCCTGGTGAACTAGCCTACAACTTTGCTATCCTCCATGACCTAGAGCAATTGGTGCAACACCCTACTCGTATTCCTGACCGTCTTGGAGATACGCCCAACATTCTTGACCTTTTCCTGACCTCTAATCCTTCTGCTTATGCTGTCACCCTTTCTTCTCCGTTGGGCTCCTCCGATCACAATCTCATATCTTTATCTTGTCCTATCACTCCAATCCCTCCTCAGGATCCCCCTAAGTGAAGGTGCCTCTGGCGTTTTGCCTTTGCTAGTTGGGGGGACCTGAGGAGGTATTTTGCTGATTTTCCTTGGAATGACTACTGCTTCCGTGTGAGAGACCCGTCTTTGTGTGCTGAGCGCATAACAGAGGTGATAGTGTCTGGCATGGAGGCGTACATTCCTCACTCTTTTTCTCGTCCTAAACCTTCTAAACCTTGGTTTAACACAGCTTGTTCTCGTGCTATACATGATAGAGAGGTGGCCCACAAAAGGTACTTGAGCCTTCCATCACCAGAATCTCATGCACTTTATATTTCTGCCCGGAACCACGCCAAGTCTGTTCTCCAACTAGCCAAAAACTCCTTCATTAACAGAAAATGTCAAAACCTTTCAAGATCTAACTCGCCTCGTGATTTCTGGCATCTAGCCAAAAATATCTCCAATAACTTTGCTTCTTCTTCTTTCCCTCCTCTACTTCAACCAGATGGCACCACTGCTATCACATCTATTTCTAAAGCTGAACTCTTTGCTCAAACCTTTGCTAAAAACTCTACCTTGGACGATTCTGGGCTTGTTCCTCCCTCTCCTCCACCCTCTGACTACTTCATGCCACGTATTAAAATTCTTCGTAATGATGTTTTCCATGCCCTCGCTGGCCTAAACCCTCGGAAGGCTTATGGACCTGATGAAGTCCCTCCTATTGTTCTCCAGAACTGTGCCTCCGTGCTTGCTCCTTGCCTAGTCAAACTCTTTCAGTTCTGTCTGTCAACATCTACCTTTCCTTCTTGCTGGAAGTTTGCCTACATTCAACCTGTTCCTAAAAAGGGTGACCGCTCTAATTCCTCAAACTACCATCCTATTCCTTTAATTTCCTGCTTATCTAAAGTTTTTGAATCTATCCTCAACAGGAAGATTCTTAAACATCTATCACTTCACAACCTTCTATCTGATCGCCAGTATGGGTTCCGTCAAGGCCGCTCTACTGGTGATCTTCTGGCTTTCCTTACTGAGTCTTGGTCATCCTCTTTTAGAGACTTTGGTGAAACTTTTGCTGTTGCCTTGGACATATCAAAAGCCTTTGATAGAGTCTGGCACAAAGCTTTGATTTCAAAACTACCTTCCTACGGTTTCTATCCTTCTCTCTGTAACTTCATCTCAAGTTTCCTTTCTGACCGTTCTATTGCTGCTGTGGTAGACGGTCACTGTTCTTCTCCTAAATCTATTAACAGTGGTGTTCCTCAGGGTTCTGTCCTGTCACCCACTCTCTTCTTATTATTCATTAATGATCTTCTAAACCAAACTTCTTGTCCTATCCACTCTTATGCTGATGATACTACCCTGCACTTTTCCACGTCTTTTCATAGATGTCCAACCCTTCAGGAGGTAAACATATCACGCAGGGAAGCCACAGAACGCCTGACTTCTGATCTTTCTAAAATTTCTGATTGGGACAGAGCAAACTTGGTATTGTTCAATGCCTCAAAAACTCAATTCTTCCATCTATCAACTCGACACAATCTTCCAGACAACTATCCCCTCTTCTTCAATGACACTCAACTGTCCCCCTCTTCTACACTGAACATCCTCAGTCTGTCCTTTACTTATAATCTGAACTGGAAACTTCACATCTCATCTCTAGCTAAAACAGCTTCTATGAAGTTAGGTGTTCTGAGACGTCTCCGCCAGTTTTTCTCACCCCACCAGCTGCTAACTCTGTACAAGGGCCTTATCCGTCCATGTATGGAGTATGCTTCACATGTCTGGGGGGGTTCCACTCATACTGCTCTTCTAGACAGGGTGGAATCAAAAGCTTTTCGTCTCATCAACTCCTCTCTTCTAACTGACTGTCTTCAGCCCCTCTCTCACCGCCGCAATGTTGCATATCTAGCTGTCTTCTACCGCTATTTTCATGCCAACTGCTCTTCTGATCTTGCTAACTGCATGCCTCCCCTCCTTCCGCGGCCTCGCTGCACAAGACTTTCTTCTTTCTCTCACCCCTATTCTGTCCACCTCTCTAACGCAAGAGTTAACCAGTATTCTCAATCATTCATCCCTTTCTCTGGTAAACTCTGGAACTCCCTGCCTTCTTCTGTATTTCCACCTTCCTATGACTTGAATTCCTTCAAGAGGGAGGTTTCAAGACACTTATCCACCAATTTTTGACCACTGCTTTGACCCTTTTATGGGACTGGCATTTCAGTGGGCATTTTTTCTTATTAGATTTTTGTTGCCCTTGGCCAGTATCCTTCCTACATAAAAAAAAAAAATGTATTTTGAGTGTTTTTGATCATGTTACCAATAAAAACGCTCAAATACATGCAAAGAACCCTATTTTTGGGAAATGAAAGGACATTACGAGAAACGTGTATTATGAGTGTTTTTAAGTTCCTTAAGTACCAAAAAAGCTAAAACCTACAAATAACACTCTTTATAGAGAAAAAAAAGGAAAATAAAATATATATAATTTTTTTTGTTATTCATCTTCATAGGTACTAAGATGCCAAAATTCTGGCAATATTCTTTGGGAATCGAAAACAAAATTACTGAAAACGTGTCTTTTCGGTGTTTTACATAGAAAAACGCTAAAACAGATGAAAACCAACCAATATGAAGAAATAGAATAACATTATCAAAATGCAATGCACTCTATATAAGGAAAAAAAAAAGGACATAACGAGAAACGTGTATAATGAGTGTTTTATAGTTTCACCAGAATCACAAGGCAAAAGACGCAAAAACTCGACTGTATGGAGAAGTTTCTAAGATACCAAAATACTGAAACTCATGAATAACACTCTTAATCAAGAAACAGAACAACCTTACTAAAAGCGTGTATTTTGAGTGTTTTTTTACATTCTTAGTTACCAAAACCCCAAATTCCATGCGAAATTAGCTTTATGTGGAAAAAAAAATGACATTACCAGAAAAGTGTCTTTGAGTGTTTTTGAGCGTGTTAGGTAATAAAGCAATAAAAAGCAGGGCAATCACATTAAATGGGAATAAAACCAACTTTTACGAAGAACTTGCGTTTTAGTGTTTTTGACACGTATTTAGTAAGGTTGCTCTGTTTCTCAATTAAGAGTGTTATTCATGAGTTTCAGCATATACACGAGTTTTTGCGTTTTTTGCCTTGTGGTTTTTTTGAACAATAAAACATTCATTATACACTTTTCTCGCAATGTCCATTTCTTTCCCAATATAGAGTGCTTTGTATCCATTTACGCGTTTTTTTTTTGTAGGTAACAAGCTCATAAACACTCAAAATATACATTTTTGGCAATGTTTTTCTACTTTTTGATATTGGTTGGTTTGTATCAGTTTTATCGTTTTTCTACGTAAAACACTGAGAAGACACGTTTTCAGTAATTTTCTTTTGGATTCCCACATAGAGTGAGTTCCTTATTATTTATCGTTTTGGTACCTAACATGCTGAAAAACACTCAAAGACAGATTTCTGGTAAGGTCTTTAATTCCCTCATATGGGAGGCTTTGCATGTCTTTTCAGTGTTTTTGAGCGTGTTACGCATTAAAGCACAAAAAGCCAGGGCAATCACATTACATGGGAATAAAACCAAATTTTACCAAGAACTTGCCTTTAAGTGTTTTTGAGCTCCTTATATAACAAAACACTAAAACGCATGCAAATTACATTTTTTGCAGAAACCGTATAACATTTACCAAATACATGTATTTTGAGTGTTTTTGATCATGTTATCTATAAAAACGCTTAAATACATGCAAAGAACCTTATGTTTGCGAAACGAAAGAACATTACGAGAAACGTGTATTATGAGTAATTTTTAAGTTCCTTCAGTACCAAAAAGCTAAAACCCATAAATAACACTCTTTATTTAAAAAAAAATAAAAAAAAAATAAAAATATAAAATAAATAGGATTTTTTTTTTTTTTTTTTTTTTTTTGTTATTCATCTTCATAGGTACCGACATGCCAAAGTTCTGGGAAAATTCAGGGCAATTATGTGATAAAACAATATTATAAAAAAATTTAATTTTAGCTTTTTTTTCGGACTGTTATGTACCAAACTCTAAATTGCATGCAAAGCCTCCAATATGAGGAAATTAAACGACGTTACCAGAAATCTGTGTTTTGAGTTTTTTTTAGCATGTTAGGCACCAAAACGATAAATAATTAGGAACTCACTCTATATGGGAATCCAAAACAAAGTTATTGAAAACGTATCTTCTCAGTGTTTTACGCAAAAAAAAACGTTAAAACGGATGGAAACCAAGCAATATCACGTAATAGAAAAACGTTACCAAAAAGGTATATTTTAAGTGTTTTTGAGCTTTTTACCTACAAAAAACACGAAAATTGATGCAAAGCACTCTATATTGGTAAACAAAAGGACATTGCAAGAAAAGTGTATAATGAGTGTTTTATAGTTCAAAAGAACCACAAAGCAAAAAACGCAAAAACTCGTCTATATGGAGAGATTTCCTAGATACCAAAATGCTGAAACTCATTTTTTTTTTTTTTTATGTAGGAAGGATACTGGTCAAGGGCAACAAAAATCTAATAAAAAAATGCCCACTGAAATGCCAGTCCCGTAAAAGTGGTCAAAAATTGGTGGATAAGTGTCTTGAAACCTCCCTCTTGAAGGAATTCAAGTCATAGGAAGGTGGAAATACAGAAGCAGGCAAGGAGTTCCAGAGTTTACCAGAGAAAGGGATGAATGATTGAGAATACTGGTTAACTCTTGCGTTAGAGAGGTGGACAGAATAGGGGTGAGAGAAAGAAGAAAGTCTTGTGCAGCGAGGCCGCGGAAGGAGGGGAGGCATGCAGTTAGCAAGATCAGAAGAGCAGTTGGCATGAAAATAGCGGTAGAAGACAGTTAGATATGCAACATTGCGGCGGTGAGAGAGGGGCTGAAGACAGTCAGTTAGAGGAGAGGAGTTGATGAGACGAAAAGCTTTTGATTCCACCCTGTCTAGAAGAGCAGTATGAGTGGAACCCCCCCAGACATGTGAAGCATACTCCATACATGGACGGATAAGGCCCTTGTACAGAGTTAGCAGCTGGGGGGGTGAGAAAAACTGGCGGAGACGTCTCAGAACACCTAACTTCATAGAAGCTGTTTTAGCTAGAGATGAAATGTGAAGTTTCCTGTTCAGATTAAAAGTAAAGGACAGACCGAGGATGTTCAGTGTAGAAGAGGGGGGACAGTTGGGTGTCATTGAAGAAGAGGGGATAGTTGTCTGGAAGATTGTGTCGAGTTGATAGATGGAGGAATTGAGTTTTTGAGGCATTGAACAATACCAAATTTGCTCTCCCCCAATCAGAAATTTTAGAAAGATCAGAAGTCAGGCGTTCTGTGGCTTCCCTGCGTGATATGTTTACCTCCTGAAGGGTTGGACGTCCATGAAAAGACGTGGAAGAGTGCAGGGTTGTATCATCAGCATAGGAGTGGATAGGACAAGAAGTTTGGTTTAGAAGATCATTAATGAATAATAAGAAGAGAGTGGGTGACAGGACAGAACCCTGAGGAACACCACTGTTAATAGATTTAGGAGAAGAACAGTGACCGTCTACCACAGCAGCAATAGAACGGTCAGAAAGGAAACTTGAGATGAAGTTACAGAGAGAAGGATAGAAACCGTAGGAGGGTAGTTTTGAAATCAAAGCTTTGTGCCAGACTCTATCAAAGGCTTTTGATAAGTCCAAGGCAACAGCAAAAGTTTCACCAAAGTCTCTAAAAGAGGATGACCAAGACTCAGTAAGGAAAGCCAGAAGATCACCAGTAGAGCGGCCTTGACGGAACCCATACTGGCGATCAGATAGAAGGTTGTGAAGTGTTTAAGAATCTTCCTGTTGAGGATAGATTCAAAAACTTTAGATAAGCAGGAAATTAAAGGAATTGGACGGTAGTTTGAGGAATTAGAGCGGTCACCCTTTTAAGGAACAGGTTGAATGTAGGCAAACTTCCAGCAAGTAGGAAAGGTAGATGTTGACAGACAGAGCTGAAAGAGTTTGACTAGGCAAGGAGCAGGCACGGAGGCACAGTTCTGGAGAACAATAGGAGGGACCCCATCAGGTCCATAAGCCTTCCGAGGGTTTAGACCAGCGAGGGCATGGAAAACATCATTACGAAGAATTTTAATACGTGGCATGAATTAGTCAGAGGGTGGAGGAGAGGGAGGAACAAACTCAGAATCGTCGAAGGTAGAGTTTTTAGCAAAGGTTTGAGCAAAGAGTTCAGCTTTAGAAATAGATGTGATAGCAGTGGTGCCAACTGGTTGAAGTAGAGGAGGGAAAGAAGAAGAATCAAAGTTATTGGAGATATTTTTATCTAGATGCCAGAAATCACGAGGGGAGTTAGATCTTGAAAGGTTTTGACATTTTCTGTTAATGAAGGAGTTTTTGGCTAGTTGGAGAACAGACTTGGCATGGTTCCGGGCAGAAATATAAAGTGCATGAGATTCTGGTGAAGGAAGGCTTAAGTACCTTTTGTGGGCCACCTCTCTATCATGTATAGCAGGAGAACAAGTTGTGTTAAACCAAGGTTTAGAAGGTTTAGGACGAGAAAAAGAGTGAGGAATGTACGCCTCCATGCCAGACACTATCACCTCTGTTATGCGCTCAGCACACAAAGACGGGTCTCTCACACGGAAGCAGTAGTCATTCCAAGGAAAATCAGCAAAATACCTCCTCAGGTCCCCCCAACTAGCAAAGGCAAAACGCCAGAGGCACCTTCGCTTAGGGGAATCCTGAGGAGGGATTGGAGTGATAGGACAAGATAAAGATATGAGATTGTGATCGGAGGAGCCCAACGGAGAAGAAAGGGTGACAGCATAAGCAGAAGGATTAGAGGTTAGGAAAAGGTCAAGAATGTTGGGCGTATCTCCAAGACGGTCAGGAATACGAGTAGGGTGTTGCACCAATTGCTCTAGGTCATGGAGGATAGCAAAGTTGTAGGCTAGTTCACCAGGATGGTCAGTGAAGGGAGAGGAAAGCCAAAGCTGGTGGTGAGCATTGAAGTCTCCAAGAATGGAGATCTCTGCAAAAGGGAAGAGGGTCAGAATGTGCTCCACTTTGGAAGTTAAGTTAGAAGTTAAGTTAGTTAGTGAATAAAACTCTTAATTGAGAAACAGAACAACCTTACTAAATGCGTGTATTTTGAGTGCTTTTCACATTCTTAGTTACCAAAATCCCAAATTGCATGCGAAATCACCTTTATGTGAGAAAAAAAATGACATTTCCAGAAAACTGTCTTTTAAGTGTTTTTGAGCGTGATAGGAAATAAAGCACTAAAAAGCAGGGCAATCATATTACACTGGAATAACACCAATTTATACCAAAAACTTGCCTTTAAGTGTTTTTGAGCTCCTTATAGACAAAACTGCTAAAACGCATGGAAAACACACTTTATGGAGAAACAGAATAACGTTACCAAAACCTTGTTTTTTGAGTGTTTTTGATCATATTATCTATAAAAACGCTTAAATACACGCAAAGAACCTTATGTTTGGGAAACGAAAAAACATTACGAGAAACGTGTATTATGAGTGTTTTTAAGTTCCTTAAGTACCAAAAAGCTAAATCCCACAAATAACACTCTTTATTGAGAGAAAAAAAAAATTTAAAAAATAAAAAAAATAGGATTTTTTTTTTTTTTTTTTTTTTTTTGTTATTCAGGGCAATTATATGATAAAAGAATATTATCAAAAAAGTTAATTTTACCTTTTTTTTCGGACTGTTATGTACCAAACCTTAAAGTGCATGCAAAGCCTCCTATATGAGGAAATTAAACGTCCTTATCAGAAATCTGTCTTTTGAGTGTTGTTCAGCATGTTATGCACCAAAACGATAAATAATAAGGAACTCACCCTATATGGGAATTCAAAACAAAATTACTGAAAACTTGTCTTCCCAGTGTTTTACGTAGAAAAACGCTAAAACGGATGCAAACCAACCAATATAAAGAAATAGAAAAACATTACCAAAAAGGTATATTTTAAGTGTTTTTCAGCTTGTTACCTATAAAAAACACGAAAATTGATGCAAAGCACTCTATAATAGGAATAAAAAAGATAATTGCAAGAAAAGTGTATAATGAGTGTTTTTTAGTTCAAAAGAACCACAAGGCAAAAAATGCAATAACTACTGTATATGAAGAAGTTTCGTAGATACTAAAATGCTGAAACTCATGAACAACACTCTTAACAATCTTACTAAATGCGTTTATTTTCAGTGCTTTTCACATTCTTAGTTACCAAAACCCCAAATTGCATGCGAAACCAGCTTTATGTGGGGAAAAAAAAATGATATTACCAGAAAAATGTCTTTTGAGTGTTTTTGAGCGTGATAGACAATAAATCACTAAAAAGCAGGGCAATCACATTACATTGGAATAAAACCAATTTTTAACAAGAACTTGCCTTTAAGTGTTCTTGAGCTCCTTATATACCAAAACACTAAAATGCATGCAAAATACACTTTATTGTGAAACAGAATAATATTACCAAAAACATGTATTTTGAGTGTTTTTGATCATGTTACCAATAAAAACGCTTAAATACATGCAAAGAACCCTATTTTTGGGAAACGAAAGGACATTACGAGAAACGTGTATTATGAGTGTTTTTAAGTTCATTAAGTACGAAAAAGCTAAAAGCCACAAATTACACTCTTTATTGAGAAAAAAATAAATAAATAAAAAAATACGATATTTTTTTTCATTCTTATTCATCTTCACAGGTAACGAGGTGTCAAAATTCGGGCAAAGTTCAGGAAATTATATGAAAAAAGAACATTATCAAAAAATTTAAATTTAGCTTTTTTTTTTTCGGACTGTTAAGTACCAAACCCCTAAAGTGCATACAAAGCCACCTATAGGGGGAAATTAAATGTCTTTGCCAGAAAACTGTCTTATGAATGTTTTTCAGCATGTTAGGAACCAACACGATAAAACCCAAGGAAGTCAATCTATATGGGAATCCAAAACAAAATTACTGAAAACGTGTCTTTTTCTGTGTTTAACATAGAAAACGCTAAAACGGATGCAAACCAACCAAAATGAAGAAATACAATAACATTACCAAAAAGGTATATTTTGGGTGTTTTTTAAATTATTACCTACAAAAAAAGCGAAAATGGATGGAAAGCACTCTATATTTGGAAGCAAAAGGACATTACGAAAAACGTGTATAATGAGTGTTTTATAGTTTCACAAGAACCACAAGACAAAAAACGCAAAAACTCGTGTATATAAAGAAGTTTCTTATATTCCAAAATGCTGAAACTCATGAATAAGGATTTTAATTGAGAAACAGAACTATCTTACCTAATGTGAGTATTTTGAGTGTTTTTCACATTCTTAGTTACGAAAATCCGAAATTACAAGCGAAACTAGTTATATGTGGGAAAAAATGACATTACCAGAAAAGTGTCTTTTGAGTGTTTTAGAGCGTGATATGCAACAAAACACAAATAAGCAGAACAATCACATTACATGGGAATAAAACCAACTTTTACCAAAAACATGCATTTAAGTGTTTTTAACTCCTTACATAAGAAAACGCTAAAACGCATGCAAAACACCCTTTATGGAGAAACAAAATAACATTACTAAAAACATGAATTTTAAGTGTTTTTGATGATGTTACCTATAAAACGCTTAAATACATGCAAAGAACCCTATGTTTGTGAAACGAAAGGATATTACGAAAATTATGTATTATGAGAGTTTTTAGGTTCCTTAAGTACCAAAAAGCTAAAACACACAAATAACACTCTTTATAGAGAAAAAATAAATAAATAAATAAATGAATAAATTTTTTTTTTATTCATCCTCATAGGTACATAGGTTCATAGGTAAAATTCTGGCAAAATTCAGGGAAATTAGGCAAAGAAAAAACATTAACAAAAAAAATATTTTTAGCTTTTTTTCCGGAGTTATGTACCAAACCCTGAAGTGCATGCAAAGCCAACTATATGGGAAAATTACACGACTTTACCAGAAACCTGTACCAGAAGCAATTTCAACAATATTACTGAAAACGAGTCTTTTCAGATATTTACGAAGAAAAACGCTAAAACGGATGCAAACCAACCAATATGAAGAAATAGAATAACATTACCAAAAATATATATTTTAAGTGTTTTTAAGCTTGTTACCTACAAAAAATGCAAAACTGGATGGAAAGCACTCTATATTAGGAAACAAGAGAACATTATGAGAAATGAAAAATAATAAGTGTTTTATAGTTTCACAAGAACTACAAGGCAATAAACGCAAAAACTCGTGTATATAGAGAAGTTTCTTACATACCAAAATGATAAAATGCATGAATAACTTTTAATCGAGAAACAGAACTACCTTACCAAATTCTGTATTTTGAGTGTTTTTCACATTCTTAGTTACGAAATTGCCAAATTACATGCGAAACTAGCTTTATGTAGGAAAAAAATGACATTACCAGAAAAATGTCTCGAGTGTTTTTGAGCGTGATATGCAACAAAGCACTAAAAAGCAGAATAATCACATTACTTGGGAATAAAACCAACTTTTACGAAGAACTTGTCTTTAAGTGTTTTTTTAACTTCTTACATACCAAAACGCTAAAACGCATGTAAAACACCCTTTTATGGAGAAACAGAATAACATTACCAAAAATATTTATTTTGAGTGTTTTTGATCATGTTATCTATAAAAACGCTTAAATACATGCAAAGAACCTTATCATTATAAAAAAAATAATTTTAGCTTTTTTCCGGAGTTATGTACCAAACCCTGAAGTGCATGCAAACCCACCTATATGGAGAAATTACTCGACTTTACCAGAAACCTGTCTTTTGAGTGTTTTTTCAGCAATTTAAACAATATTACTGAAAACGTGTCATTTCAGTGATTTACGTGGAAAAACGCTAAAACGGATGCAAACCAACCAATAGGAATAAATAGAATAACATTACCAAAAAGATATATTTTGATGTGTTTTTGAGCTTGTTACCTACAAAAAAATGCGAAAATGGATGAAACGCACTCTATATTAGGGAAGGAAAGGACATTACGAGAAACGTGTATAATGAGTGTTTTAAAGTTTCACAAGAACCACAAGGCAAAAATTTAAAAACTCGTGTACATAAAGAAGTTTCTTATATACCAAAATGCTGAAACTCATAAATAACACTTTTAATTGAGAAACAGAACTACCTTACCAAATGTGTGTATTAGAGAAGTTTCTTACATACCAAAATGCTGAAACTCATGAATAACACTTTTAATTAAGAAACTAAATGCCTGTATTTTGAGTGTTTTTCACATTCTTAGTTACCAAAACCCCAAATTCCATGCGAAACTAGCTTTATGTGGGAAAAAAATATTACCAGAAAATGTCTTTCAAGTGTTTTTCAGCGTGTTAGGCAATAAACCACTAAAAAGCCGGGCAATCACATTACATTGGAATAAAACCAACTTTTATAAAGAACTTGCCTTTAGGTGTTTTTGAGCTCATTACATACCAAAACGCTAAGACGCATGCAAAACACCTTTTATGAACAAACAGAATAACATCACCAAAAACATGTATTTTGAGTGTTTTTGATAATGTTATCTATATGATAATGTTATCTATATATATATTATAGTTCAAAAGAACCAAAAGGCAAAAACGCAAAAACTTGTGGATATGGAAAAGTTTCCTAGATACCAAAATGCTGAAACTCATGAATAACATTCCTAATTGAGAAACAGAACAACCTTACTAAATGCATGTATTTTGAGAGCTTTTCACATTCTTAGTTACCAAAACCCCAAATTGCATGCAAAACCAGCTTTATGTGAGAAAATAATGACATTACCATAAAAATGTCTTTTGAGTGTTTTTGAGCCTGATAGGCAATAAAGCACTAAAAAGCAGGGCAATCACATTACATTTGAATAAAACCAATTTTTATCAAGAACTTGCCTTTAACAGTTTTTGAGCTCCTTATATACTAAACCGCTAAAACGCATGCAAAACAAACTTTATGGAGAAACAGAATAACATTACCAAAAACATGTATTTTGAGTGGTTTTGATCATGTTATCTATAAAAACGCTTAAATACATGCAAAGAACCTTATGTTTGGGAAACAAAAAGACATTACGAAAAACGTATATTATGAGTGTTTTAAGTTGTTAAGTACGAAAAACCTAAAACCCACTCTTTATTTAGAAAAAAATAAATAAAATAAAAAAATTTAAAAATAGGAATTTATTTATTTATTTATTTTTTTTTTTGTTATTCTTCTTCATAGTTACCGAAACGCCAAAATTCTGGTAAAATTCAAGGCAATTATATGGTAAGAGAATATTATCAAAAAAGTTGATTTTAGCTTTTTTTTCGGACTGTTATGTACCAAACCCTAAACTGCATGCAAAGCCTCCTATATAAGGAAATTAAACGACATTACCAGAAATCTGTCTTTTGAGTGTTTTTCAGCATGTTAGTCACCAAATTGATAAATAATAAGGAACTCAATTTATATGGGAATCCAAAACAAAATTACTGAAAACGTCTCTTCCCAGTATTTTACGTAGAAAAACGCTAAAATGGATGCAAACCAACCAATATCAAGAAATAAAAAAAACATTACCAAAAAGGTATATTTTGAGTGTTTTTGAGCTTGTTACCTACAAAAAAAAACGCTAAAATTGATACAAAGCACTCTATATTGGAAAACAAAGGGACATTGCGAGAAAAGTTTATAACGAGTTTATTATAGTTCAAAAGAACAACAAGGCAAAATAACGCAAAAAATCGTGTACGATATATATGGAGAAGTTTCTTAGATACCAAAATGCTGAAACTCATGAATAACACTCTTAATTGAGAAACAGAACAACCTTACCAAATTCGTGTATTTTGAGTGTTTTTCATATTCTTAGTTACCAAAAACCAAAATTTCATGCGAAACCAGATTTATGTGGGAAAACATGACATTTCCAGAAAAATGTCTTTTGAATGTTTTTGAGCGTGATAGGCAATAAAGCACTAAAAAGCAGGGCAATTACTTTTCATTGGAATAAAACCAATTTTTACCAAGAACTTGCCTTTAAATGTTTTTTGAGCTCCTTATATACCAAACCGCTAAAACGCATGCAAAACAAACTTTATGGAGAAACAGAATAATATTACCAAAAACATGTAATTTTGGTGTTTTTTATCATGTTATCTATAAAAACGCTTAAATACATGAAAATAACATTATGTTTAAGAAACAAAAGGACATTACGAGAAACGTGTATTATGAGTGTTTTTTTTTTAAGTTCCTTAAGTACTAAAAAGCTAAAACCCACAAATAACACTCTTTATTTAGAAAAAAATAGGTACCGAGATGCCAAAATTCTGGGAAAATTCAGGAAAATTATATGAACAAAAGAACATTATCAAAAAAGTTAATTTTAGCTTTTTTCGGACTGTTATGTACCAAACCCTAAAGTGCATGCAAAGCCTCCTATATGAGGAAATTAAACGACCTTACCAGAAATCTGTCATTTGAGTGTTTTTCAGCATGTTAGGCACCAAAACGATAAATAATAAGGAACTCACTCTTTATGGGATTCCAAAACAAAATTACTGAAAATGTATCTTCTCAGTGTTTTAACGTAGAAAAACGCAAAAACTCGTGTATATAAAGAAGTTTCTTAGATACCAAAATGCTGAAACTCATGAATAACAATGTTAATTGAGAAACAGAACAACCTTAGCAAATGCGTGTATTTTGAGTGTTTTTCATATTCCTAGTTAGCAATACCCAAAATAACATGCGAAACTATCTTTATGAGGGAGAAAAATGACATTACCAGAAGTGTCTTTTAATTGTTTTTGAGCGTGTTAGGCAATGAAGTACTAAAAAGCAGGGCAATCACATTACATGGGAATAAAATCAACTTTTACCAAGAACTTGCCAATATGTGTTTTTGAGCTCCTTACATACCAAATCGCTAAAACGCATGGAAAACAAACTTTATGGAGAAACAGAATAACATTACCAAAAACATATATTTTGAGTGTTTTTGATAATGTTATCTATAAAAACGCTTAAATACATGCAAAGAACCTTATGTTTGGGAAACTTAAGGACATTACGAGAAACGTGTATTATGAGTGTTTTTAAGTTCCTTAACTACCAAAAAGCTAAAACCCACAAATAACACTCGTTATTTAGAAAAAAATAAAAAATAAAAATAAATAAATAAAAGGATTGTCTTGATTTTTATTTATTTTTTTTTGTTATTCACCTTCATAGGTACCGAGATGCCAAAATTCTGGGGAAAATTAGGGCAATTATATAATAAGAGAATATTATCAAAAAAGTTGATATTAGCTTTTTTTTCGGACTGTTATGTACCAAACACTATAGTGCATGCAAAGCCTCCCATATGAGGAAATTAAACGACCTTACCAGAAATCTGTGTTTTGAGTGTTTTCAGCATGTTAGGCACCAAAACGAAAAATAATAAGGAACTCACTCTATATGGCAAACAAAAACAAAATTACTGAAAACGTGTCTTTTCAGTGTTTTACGTAGAAAAACTCTAAAACGGATGCAAACCAACCAATATCAAGAAGTAAAAAAACATTACCAAAAAGGTATATTTTGAGTGTTTTTGAGCTTGTTACCTACAAAAAAAAAACGCGAAAATTGATACGAAGTACTCTATATTGGGAAAGAAAGGGACATTGCGAGAAAAGTGTATAATGAATGCTTTATAGTTCAAAAGAACCACAAGGCAAAACACGCAAAAACTCGTGTATATGGAGAAATTTCCTAGATACCAAAATGCTGAAAATCATGAATGACACTCTTAATTGAGAAAAAGAACAACTTTACTAAATGCGTGTCTTTTGAGTGCTTTTCACATTCTTAGTTCCCAAAATCCCAAATTGCATGCGAAACCAGCTTTATGTGGGAAAAAAAAATGACATTACCATAAAAGTGTCTTTTGAGTGTTTTTGAGCGTGATAGGCAATAAAGGACTAAAAAGCACTTTACATGGCATTAAAATCAATTTTTACCAAGAATTTGCCTTAAAGTGTTTTGAGCTCCTTATATACCCAAACGCTAAAACGCATGCAAATCACACTTCATGGAGAAAGAGAATAACATTACCAAAAACATATATTTTGAGTGTTTTTGATCATGTTACCAATAAAAACGCTTAAATACATGCAAAGAACCCTATTTTTGGGAAACAAAAGGACATTACGAGAAACTTGTATTATAAGTGTTTTTTAAGATCATTATTTACCAAAAAGCTAAAAGCCACAAATAACACTCTTTATTGAGAAAAAAAAATAAAATAAAAAAATACTTTTTCATCTTCTTTTTCATCTTCACAGGTACCGAGATGCCAAAATTTGGGCAAAATTCAGGAAATTATGAGTCAATTATCAAAAAAGTTAATTTTAGCTTTTTTTTTCGTACTGTTATGTACCAAACCCTAAAGTGCATGCAAAGCCACCTATATGGGGAAATTAAACGTCTTTGCCAGAAAACTGTCTTATGAGTGTTTTTCAGCTTGTTAGGCACCATAACGGTAAATAACATGCAAGTCACTCTATATGGGAATCTAAAACAAAATTACTGAAAACGTGTCTTTTCGGTGTTTTACGTAGAAAGACGCTAAAACGGATGCAAACCAACCAATAAAAATAAATAAAAATAACATTACCAAAAAGGTACATTTTGAGTGTTTTTGAGCTTGTTACCTACAAAAAACGCGAAAATGGATGCAAAGCACTCCCCATTGGGAAACAAAAGGACATTACGAGAAACGTGTATAATGAGTGTCTTATTATTTTTGAGCAAAAGAACGCAAACGCAAAAAACGCAAAAAACGCAAAAAAACGCAAAAACTCGTGTATATAAATAAGTTTCTTAGATACCAAAATGCTGAAACTCATGAATAACAATATTAATTGAGAAACAGAACAACCTTACCAAATGCGTGTATTTTGAGTGTTTTTCACATTCTTAGTTAGCAAAACCCCAAATAGCACGTGAAACTATGTTGGAAAAAAAATGACATTACCAGAAGTGTCTTTTGAGTGTTTTTGAGCGTGTTAGGCAATAAATCACATGGGAATAATTACATGGGAATTACAATGGGTATAATTACATGGGAATAAAACCAACTTTTACCAAGAACTTGCCTTGAAGTGTTTTTTACCTCCTTACAAAGCAAAACGCTATAACGCATGCAAAAAACTCCTTTATGGAGAAGCAGAATAACATTACTAAAAACATGTGTTTTAAGTGTTTTTGATCATGTTACCTATAAAAACGCTTAGATACATGCAAAGAATCCTATGTTTGGGAAACGAAAGGACATTACGAGAAACGTGTATTAGGACCGTTTTTAAAATCCTTAAGTACCAAAACGTTAAAACCCACAAATAACACTCTTTATAGAGAAAAAAAATAAAATAAATAAAAAAATAGCTTTTTTTTATATTGATTTTCAGAGGTACCAAGATGCCAAAATTCTGCCAAAATTCAGGGAATTTATGTGGAAAAAAGAACATTATCAAAAAAGTTAATTATGGCTTTTTCGGATATTTATGTACCAAACTCTAAAGTGCATGTCGCCTATATAAGGAAGTTAAACGACTTTATGAGAAACCTGTCTTTTCAGTGTTTTTCAGCATGTTAGGCACTAAAACGATAAATAATATGGAAGTCAGTCAATATGTGAATCCAAAACAAAATTACTGAAAACGTGTCTTTCCAGTGTTTTACGTAGAAAAACGCTAAAACGGATGCAAACCAGCAAATATGAAGAAATAGAATAACATTACCAAAAAGTGTTTTTGAGCTTTTCACCTACAAAAAACGCGCAAATGGATGGAAAGCACTCTATATTGGGAAACAAAAGGACATTACGAGAAACGTGTATAATGAGTGTTTTATAGTTTCACAAGAACCACAAGGGAAAAAACGCAAAAACTCGTATATATAGAGAAGTTTCTTACATACCAAAACGCTAAAACTCATGAATAACACTTTTAATTGGAAAACAGAGCTACCTTACCAAATGTGTGTATTTTGAGTGTTTTCACATTCTTAGTTACGAAAATCCCAAATTACATGCGAAACTAGCTTTATGTGGGAAAAAAATGACATTACCAGAAAAGTGTCTTTTCAGCGTTTTTGAGCGTTATATGCAACAAAACACTAAAAAGCAGAAAAATCACATTACATTGGAATAAAACCAAATTTTACAAAGAACTTGCCTTTAAGTGTTTCTTAACTCCTTACATACCAAAACGCTAAACGCATGCAAAACAACCTTTATGGAGAAACAGAATAACATTACCAAAAACATGTATTTTGAGTGTTTTTGATCATGTTACCTATAAAATCGCTTAAATACATGCAAAGAACGCTATGTTTGTGAAACGAAAATCGTGTATTATGAGTATTTTTAAGTTCCTTAAGTACCAAAAATCTAAAACCCACAAATAACACTCTTTATAGAGAAAAAAAATAATAAAAAAAATAGATTTTTTTTTTTGTTATTCATCTTCATAGGTACCGAGATGCCAAAATTCTGAGAAAATTCAGGGAAATTATGTGAAAAAAAACAAAAAAATTTTTTTTTAGCTTTTTCCGGAGTTATGTACGAAACCCGGAAGTGCATGCAAAGCCAACTATATGGGGAAATTACACACACACACAGACACACACACACACACACACATATATATATATATATATATATATATATATATATATATATATATATATATATATATATATATATATATATATATATATATATATATATATATATATATATATATATATATATATATATATATATATATATATATATATATATATATATTAAAAAAAATGTGTCGAGTGTTTTTTCAGCTTACGTACTAAAACGGTAAAACGCATGGAAAGCACTGTTTGTGGAGAAAAAAAATACCATTAATGTGTATTTTGAGATATCAGCGTAATAAGTAGTAAAACGCCAAAATGCATGCAGAGCGCCTATATGAAGTAACGAAACGACATTTCGAAAAACGTGTCATTTAGGTGTTTTTTTTTTTAGGGTATTAGGCACCAAAACGCTAAAAAAAAAAAAACAAAAAAAAAACATGGAAAATACCCTATATAGGAAAATGAAACAACTTCAACAAAATCATGTCCTTTGTGTGCTTTTGAGCTTCTTACGTAACAAACCGATAACTAAACTAAACAAAAACTTGTGTTTGAGTGTTTTTGAGCTTGTTAGATAACTAATCGCCAAAATGCATGCAAAGTTTCAGATATGGGGAAAAGAAAAGATATTAACGCTGTTTTTCAGCTTCTTATGTAGCGAAACGCTAAAACACGTAAATAGCATTCTATATGAAGAAACAGAACATCATTACGAAAAACGTGTATTATGGGTGCTTCTCGCCATCTTAGGGACGAAAACGCCAAAATACATATAAAGCACCCTATATGAAGAAACAGAACGACATGATCACAAACATGTATTATGAATATTTTTTAGTTTGTTAGTTATCAAAACGCCAAAGTACATGCAAAGCACCCTATAGAAGAAGAAAAAAAAATATTACCAAAAACATATCTTTTGAGTGTTTTTCAGCTTCGTACGCACCGAAACTCTAAAAGTGATATAAAATGCACTTAACTGAAAAATAGAACATTAACAAAAACGTGTGTTTTAAGTGTTTTTAAGTTAGTTAGGTACCAAAACGATAGAATGCATGTAGAATACTTTGTCTGGAGTAACTAAAAGATAGTACCTGCAACGTGCCATTTGGGAATTTTCGAGCAAATTAGGCAACAAAAATCTAAAAAGCATGGAAATAGCTCTATATGAGAAAAGAAAACAACGTTGTCAAAAACGTTTCTTTTTAGTGTTTTTGAGCGTACAAAACACTAAAATGTGAGCAAAGAAACATTTATGGGAAACTTTATCAAAAAATTCTTATTTCAGTGTCTTTTTAACTTGTTAGGTACTAGACCCCATATTGCATGCAAAGAACCCAATTTAAGGAAACGAAACGATATTAACAGAAACGTGTATTATGAGTGTTTTTATTTTTATTTTTTTTTATGTACCAAAACGCTAAAACACGTGAATATTACTCCATATGATAGAGAGAAAAAAACAAACAAACATTAACAAAACCAGTAGCAAAACCACCAGAAACTTGTCATTTAGGTGTTTTGAGCGTATTAGGCAGCAAAACGCTAAAAAGGCAAGGAAAACACCCTATATGGAAAAACAAGATAACATTAACAAAATCGAGTGTTTTTGAGCTTCTTACGTACCAAAACGATAAAAGGCGTCCAAAACAATATTAGCAAAAACGTATGTTCTGAGTTTTTGTTTTAGCTTGTTAGGTAACAAAACTCCAAAATGTATGCAAATTACCCTATATAGGTAAAAGAAACGATATTAACATAAAGGTGTATTATGTTTTTTTCAGCTTCATAGATACCAAAAGTCTAAAACACGTGAATAATACTATATTTGCAGAAACAAAACAACATTACCAAAAGCGTATTTTATGAGTTTTTTTCTCCCCATGATAGGTATCAAAACGCCTAAAAGCATAGTGAACACCATGCATAAAAAAAAAAAAAAAACAGACCAACATTACGAAAAACTTGTATGCTGAGTGTTTTTGAGCTTGTTAGATACAAAAACACCAAAGTGCATGCAAGACAACCTGTATAGGAAAAGCAATGAATATTAACAAAAACTTGTCTTTTGAGTGTTTTTCAGTTTCTTACGTACTAAAACTCTAAAACGCATGAAAAACACCCTTTATGGAGAAAGAGGACAGACAACATTACTATAAACGCGTGTTTTGAGAGTTTTCCCGATCATTAGCTACCAAAACGCCAAAATGCAGACAGCACACTATTTGATGTAAAGAAATTATATTACCGGAAACGTGTCATTTGAGTGTTTTGACCATATTAGAAAACAACCCCACAAAAAAAAAGAACATGGAAAACACTCTATATAGGAAAAAAAATATATAACATCGAAAACGTGTCTTTCGAATATTTTTGAGCTTCTTACGTACCGAATTTCTAAAAAGCGTGCAAAACATCATTTATGGTGAAATAGAACATTACCAAAAATGTGTGTTTTGAGTGTTTTTGAGCTTGTTGGGTACGAAAACGCCAAAATGCACACAAATTAACGGACATTGAGAAACGAAAAGTTATTAAGAAAAAATATTATTATGAGTGTTTTTCAACATCTTATGTACGAAAACACTAAAACACGTGAATATCACTCTATATGGAGAAAAAAGCATTAACCAAACAAATGGGTTTTTTCCTCATGTTAGGTACGACAATCTATACAGAATACCATATATAAAAAACAGAACATTACCAAAAACGTATATTATAAGTGTTTTTGAGCTTCGTAGGTAATAAAATACTGAAACACGTGATTAGCACATCCATTTAGGCGTTTTGGTTTCTAAAAAGCTGGAAAACGCTTAAATCATACGTTTTTGGTAATGTCTCCCGATAAAGGCTATTGTGCTCGCGTTTTAGCATTTTGGAACGTAAGAAGCTCAAAAACACTCAAAAGACACCATTTTGATAATGTTGTTTTGATTTTTATATAGAGTGTCTTACATGCTCTTTAGAGTTTTGGTGCCTAACGCTGAAGAGCTCCGAAATAAAATTTTTTCTGGGAATGTCATCTCTTTACCCTATAGAGGGTAAAATGGATGAATTTTTGCGTATTGGTACGTAATAAGCTGAAAAACATTCAAAATACACGTTTTTGGCAATATTATTCTGTTTCTCCATGAAGTTTCTTTTCTATGCATTATAGTGTTTTGGTACGTAAAAAGCTGAAAACACTCAAAAGACACGTTTTTGTTTGTTTCTCCAGTATAGCTTACTTTGCATGCACTTTGGCGTTTTCGAAAACACCACTAATACATGTTTTTGTACCCTAAATGAGGAAAGGAAACGCGATTTCCAGAAAAGTGCCTTTTGAATGTTTATTGGCGTGCTAGGCACCAAAACGCTAAAAAGCATGGAAAGCACCCTATAAAAGAAAACAAAACAACTTAACCAAAAACGTCTGTTTTCAGTGTTTTTGAGTTTCTTACCGAAACGCTAAATCGCATGAAAAAAAAAAAAAACATGGAGAAATAATATTATCAAAAACAAATATTTCGAGTGCTTTTGAGTTAGTTAAGTAGAAAAACGCCAAAATGCATATATAGTATCTTAAATGGGAAAATGAAAAGACATTAATAAAATGTGTACTATTGGTGTTTTTTTTTTTTTAACTTATTAGGTACGAAGTCGCTAAAATGCATGAATAACACTCTATATAAAATAACATTACCAAAAACGTATATTTTCAGTGTTTTCACATTGTTATGAATGAAAACGCCATAATGCATGTAAAGCCCCCTATTTGGGAAAAGGAAACGAGATTTCCGAAACGTGTCTAAAATGTGTTCTTCAGCGTGTTAGGCACAAAAATGCTAAAAAGCATACAAATCACCTGATATGGGAATACAAAACAACATTAAAAAAACGTTTCTTTTGAGTGTCCTACGTACCAAAACGATAAAAAAAAAAATCCATCCTTTATCCTCCATCCTTTATGGAGATCCTTTATGGGGATCCTTTATCCTCCATCCTTTATGGAGAAACAGAATAACGTTACCCAAAAACAAGTATTTTTAATGTTTTATAAGATTGTTACGTAAAAAAAAAGCCTAAATGAATCGAAAATACCCTATATGGGAAAAATCAAGACATTACGAGAAACGTGTATTATGAGTGTTTTTGACCTTCTTAGTATCAAAAGGGTAAAACGCATGAATAACGCTCTATATGGAGAAAAGAACAATATTGCCACAAAAAAAAAACGTGCATTTTGAGTGTTATGACATTGTTAGTTACCAAAAAGCCAAAATGCATGCAAAGACCCATATATACTCGTAGATATATGAAACGACATTAAAAACGCATGAAAATATCCTATATGGAGAAACAGAATACATTTACCAAAAACGTGTATTTTAAGTGTCTTTGAGCTTATTATGTACAAAATCGCCTATCATCAAACAAAACACCCTGCATATGGAAATGAAATAACATTACGAGAAACGTTTATGTTTTTTTTTTATTACTCTCTTAAGTACCAAATCAGTAAAAAGCTTCAATAGTGCTCTGAAGAAAAAGAACAAACTTACCAAAAACGTGTATTTTTTTACATTGATAATTACCAAAATGCCAACATGCATGTAAAGCAACCTATATGAAGAAATGAAACGAAATCACTAGAAACTTGTCTTTTGTTATTTTTGAGCGTGTTAGGCACCAAATCAGTAAGAAGCAATGAAATCACCCTATAGGGGAATACAAAACTATTAAAACTTCTCTTTAAAGTTTTTTTTTTTTTAGGTTCTTACGAACTAAAATGTCAAAATACATGCAAACACCCTGTTAGGTACCAAAGCACCAAAAAGAGCCTATATGAGGAAATGAAAGGACATGACAAAAAACGTGTATTATGAGTTTTTATTTTATTTTTTTTCATCTTCTTAGGTACCAAAACGCTAAAATAAATGAGAAGCACACTGTATGGAGAAAGAGAAAAAAACATTACCAAAATCGTGTAATTTGAATGTTTTTTTTTTCACATTGTCAGGTAGCAAAACACCATAATGCTTCCTCTCTATACGAGAAAATTAAACAACAATGTAAGAAATGTGTTTTTATGTGTTTTTCAGCGTGTTAGGCACGAAAACGCTAAATAGCATGGAAAGCACTTTATATAGAAATGCAAAATAACATTACTAAAACCATGTCTTTTAAGTGTTTTAAAATTTTTACGTTCCAAAACGCTAAAACACGTGCAACAAACACGAATAACCCAACCAAATAGAAAAACCTTACCAAAAACGTGTATTTTGAGTCTTTTTCAGTCTGTTACGTACATCAATTTAAAAATGCATGTAAAGCACCCTGTATGTGGAAACGATAGGACATTACGACAAACGTGCATTATCAGTGTTTTGAGTCTCTTAGGTACCAAACACTAAACCGCCTGAATGAAAATTGAATATATCCTATATCTCTTAATGGAGAAACAGAACATCACCAAAAATGTGTTTTTTAGTGTTTTTTTTTTTTTTACCTTGTTATGTACCAAAACGTCAAAAAACATACGAAGCATCCTATATGGGGAAGTAGAAAGACATTAGAAGAAACAAGTTTTGTTAGTGTTTTTGAGCTTCCTAAATACCAAAACGCTAAAACGCATGAATAGCACCCTATATAGAGAAAAGGAACAATATTAGCTAAAACCTTTATTTTAAGCGTTTTTCACATTATGTAGCAAAACATCATAATGCATGCAGATCCCTATATAAAGAAGCAAAACTATATTACAGGAAACGTGTCTTTTGAGTGTTTACTTGAGTGTTAGGAATCAAAATGCTAAAAAGCATTGAAAGCACCTTATTTGGCAATATAAAATAACATTACCAAGAAAGTATCTTTAGAGTGTTTTTGACCTTCTTACGTCCGAAATCGCTGAAACGCATGCAAAACAACCTTTATGGAGAAACAGAATAACATTACCAAAAACTTGTATTTTGATTGTTTTTGTGCTTGTTAAGTACAAAAATGCCAAATTACACGCAAAGCTTCCTACATGGAGAAAACAAAGGACATTACGAGAAAAGTGTATTATGAGAGATTTTGAGCTTTTTAGGTACCAAGACTCAAAAACACATAATTAGCACTTTATATGGAAAAATAACTCTACCGAAAACTTTTACTTAAACTCTTTTTCATATTGTTAAGTACCAAAAGACAAAATGCATTGGAAGCCCCCTTTATCGGGAAACGAAACGACATGATCATCAACGTGCCTTTTGAGTGTTTTTCAACGTGTTAGACACCAAAACGCTAAAAAGCATGAAAAGCGCTCTATAAAGGAATACAAAACAACATTACTAAAAACGTGTTTTATAG
Organism: Scylla paramamosain; assembly: GCF_035594125.1. NCBI lineage: Eukaryota > Metazoa > Arthropoda > Malacostraca > Decapoda > Portunidae > Scylla > Scylla paramamosain. The sequence goes on from NC_087156.1 coordinate 13,354,834, forward strand.
GTTCTTATGTACAGAAACACTAAAACCCATGCAAAACATCCTTTATGGAGAAGCGAAATAAGTATTTCGTTGATAAATTACATTCAGGACAGTTAGGGAACATCCCTTACAGAAGAAAAAGATCGCAGAAGAAAGATCCTAAATGGATGACTGAGGTTAAAACACTACATAGGGCGAAGGAGAAGTATATATGTGATTAAAGACAGAGGAAGTGGTTTTAAGGCCATAATATAATGAATTAGAAAAGTCAGGAGTTTAACAAGGAAAGCTAAAAATAGTTATGAATTAAAGGTAGCCAGCCAAGCGAAGATGGACCTCAAAGGATTTTATCAGGCATATAAGACGAAGAATAGAGAAACAATAGTTCCTTTAAGACAGCAGAATGGGACCTGATTAGTTGTTGAGAGGAGATTAGTAAAATTGTAAGCGAGTATTTTTTAATTGTCTTTGCCCAGGAAAAGATGCAGGATTTGCCGAATAGTGAGAAGATATTTAGAGTAGAAGAGGATGAGAAGCTGACAGATATTACCATAACTAAAAGAGATAGTGGAACAGGAGATAGATAAGTTGAAAAGTTCAAGTCACCAGGACCAGATGAAATATATTCCACAGTATTTAAGGAAAGGAAAAAGGTTATAAGTAATCTGTTAGTTTCTGTCCTTATGTAATCACTTTAGTCATGTGAGGTATCGGTAATTTGGAGGCAGGCGAATATAGTACCTATCTTTAAGAAAGGAGATAAAACTTTAACGTCTAACCTGTCAGCTTAACTTCTGTTGAATGTAAAATAATGGAGTCAATAATAGCGAAGAACATTTAAGAGCATTTAGACAAACATAACTTGATAACTCAGTAACAGCACGGCTTCTGGAATGGGGAGTCTTACTTGAGAAACTTGGTAAGTTTATACAGTAAGGTTTACAAGGCAGCAGATAATGGTGATAGTTATGGCATCCTATATCAGGACTTTAGTAAAGCGTTTGACAAGGTACCCCATCAGAGGCTACTGAGAAATGTTACGGCGCACGAGAGAGATGAGGTGTTTAGATTGGATAAGGTCATGGCTAAGCGGCAGGCGACAGAGTGTTGTAATAAACGGCTCTAAATTGGAGTGGGGTCAAGTAATTATTGGGGTGACAAAGGGATTATTAGTATTAGGGCCGATGTTGTTTGTAATATATGTCAATGGCTTGGATAGTGGAATTAGTAGTGTTGTTAGTAAATTTGCGGATGACACGAGACTATGTAGATTAATTAGGTCAGAATCGCATACCATCGCCTTGCAGGCAGATTTTAATAGGTTGAACGAATGGACGGACAGATGGCAAATGCAGTTTAATGTCAACAAATGCAAAGCACTTAGCGTAAGTAGAAGAAACCCACATAGTAGTTACACAATGAACAACCAAGTTCTGGTAGGTTCAGGGTAAGTAAAAGATTTGAGATTTAAGGTTATATCTGAACTCCGTCTAAAAAAGCAATGGAAAGAGGCCAGAAACAAAGCAAATAGTGTATTATGATTCATTTTTAGGAGTGCTAAAAGTAGAACTCCCGAAGTAATATTAAAGTTACGTTTGGCGCTGGCCAGACTTCATCTAGACTACGCTGTCCAGTTCTGGTCACCATATCACAGGAAGGATAAAGGTCTATTAGAATCAGTACAAAGGAAAATGACTAAAAGGATACAGGGGATGAGGAGTATTCCTTACGAAGCGATATTCAAGCTGTTAAATTTACATTCTTTAAAGAGACGTAGGTTAAGAGTGGACCTAATAGAAGTCTTTTAGTGGTATATGGGTTATAATAAAGGGAACATAAGGAAAATTCTTAGAATCTGTAAATATGATAGAACAAGAAAAAAGAACCAAAAAGAACTCCCGAAGTAATATTAAAGTTACATTTGGCGCTGGCCAGACTTCATCTAGACTACGCTGTCCAATTCTGGTCACCACATCACAGGAAGGATAAAGGTCTATTAGAATCAGTACAAAGGAAAGTGACTAAAAGGATACAGGGGATGAGGAGTATTCCTTACGAAGCGATATTCAAGCTGTTAAATTTACATTCTTTAAAGAGACGTAGGTTAAGAGTGGACCTAATAGAAGTCTTTTAGTGGTATATGGGTTATAATAAAGGAAACATAAGGAAAATTCTTAGAATCTGTAAATATGATAGAACAAGAAAAACGGGTTCAAGCCTGAAAACTTGATGTTCAAAAAGGAGACAGGAAAGAATTGGTTCTCAAATAGAGTAGCAGATGATTGGAACGGACGTAGTAATCAAGCTGTTAGTGCTGAGGCATTTAGGAACAGTAAGAGAAAATTACACATTTATGGATGGGGATGATAGGTGGAAATAGGTAGGCATATTTCATACAAGTACTGCCACTTGTAGGCCTGATGCCTTCTTGCAGATTTACTTATTTCTTATATTCTTACGTTCTTATTACCAAAAGCGTGTATTTTCAGTGTTTTTCAGCTATCACGTGAAAAAAAAAATGCCAAAATGCATGCAAAGCACCCTATATGAAGAAAAAGAGCGACATTACGAGAAACGTGCATTATGAGTGTTTTTGAGATTCTTAGGTACAAAAACGCTGAAACTCATGAATAACACTCTTAATTGAGATACAGAACAACCTTACCAAATGCGTATATTTTGAGTGTTTTTCACATTCTTAGTTACCAAAACCCCAAATTGCATGCAAAACTAGCTTTATGTGAAAAAAAAAAAAAAGACATTACCAGAAGAGTGTCTTTTGAGTGTTTTTGAGCGTGTTAGGCAATAAAGCACTAAAAAGCAGGGCAATCACATTACATGAGAATAAAACTAAATTTTATCAAGAACTTGCTTTTAAGTGTTTTTGAGCTCCTTACATATTGAAACGCTAAAACGCATGCAAAACACCCTTTATGGAGAAACAGAAAAACATTACCAAAAACATGTATTTTGAGTGTTTTTGATCATGTTACGTATAAAAACGCTTAAATACATGCAAAGAACACTATATTTGGGAAACGAAAGGACTTTATGAGAAACATGTATTATGAGTGTTTTTATGTTCCTTAAGTACCAAAAAGCTAAAACCCACAAATAACAATCTTTATAGAGAAAAAAAATAAAAAAATAGTAATTTTTTTTTTTGTTTTTTTGTTATTCATCTTCATAGGTACCAAGATGCCAAAATTCTGGCAAAATTCAGGGAAATTATGTGGAAAAAAGAACATTATAAAAAAAGTTAATTATAGATTTTTTTCGGACTGTTATGTACCAAACCCTAAAGTGCATGCAAAGCCACCTATATATGGAAATTAAACGACTTTACAAGAAACCTGTCTTTTGAGTGTTTTTTAGCATGTTAGGCTCCAAAACGATAAATACCATTGAAGTCACTCAATATGGGAATCCAACCCAAAATTACTGAAAACATGTCTTCTCAGTGTTTTACGTAGAAAAACGCTAAAACGGATGCAAACCAACCAATACGAAGAAATAGAAAAACATCACCAAAAAGGTATATTTTGAGTGTTTTTGAACTTGTTACCTGCAAACAACGCGAAAATGCATGCAAAGCACTCTATATTGGGAAACAAAAGGACATTACGAGAAACGTGTATAATGAGTGTTTTATAGTTTCACAAGATCCACAAGGCAAAAAACACAAAAACTCGTATATATGGAGAAGTTTCTTAGATACCAAAATAATGAAACTCATAACACTCTTAATTGAAAAACAGAACAACCTTACTAAATGCGTGTATTTTGAGTGTTTTTTCACATTCTTAGTTAAAAAAAAAAACGAAATTCCATGCGAATATAGCTTTATGTGGGAAAAAATGACATTACCAGAAAAGTGTCTTTTGAGTGTTTTTGAGAGTGTTAGGCAATAAAGCACTAAAAAGCAGGGCAATCACATTACATGGAATAAAACCAACGTTTACCAGGAACTTGCCTTTAAGTGTTTTTGAGCTCTTTATAGGCGCTAAAACGCATGGAAAACACACTTAATATAGAAACAAAATAACATTACCAACAACAGGTATTTTGAGTGTTTTTAATCATATTATCTATAAAAACGCTTAAATACATGCAAAAAACCTTATGTTTGGGAAAGGAAAGGATATTACGAGAAACGTGTATTATGAGTGTTTTTAAGTTTCTTAAAAACCAAAAAACTAAAACCCACAAGTAGCACTCTGTATTTAGAAAAAAAAAAATAATAAATAAATAGAAAAATAGGAGTTTTTTTTATATTTTTTTATTCATCTTCATAGGTACCGAGATGCCAAAATTCTGGCAAAATTCAGGGCAATTCTGTGATAAAAGATCATTATCAAAAAAGTTAATTTTAGCTTTTTTTTCGGACTGTTATTTACCAAACCCCAAAGTGCATGCAAAGCCACCTATATGAGGAAATTAAACGACTTTACCAGAAACCTGTCTTTTGAGTGATTTTCAGCTTGTTAGGCATAAAAACGATAAATAATATGGAAGTCACTCTATAAGACAATCCAAAACAAAATACTGAAAACGTGTCTTTTCTGTGTTTTAGGTAGAAAAACGCTAAAACGGATGCAAACCAACCAATATGAAGAAATAGAATATTACCAAAAAGGTATATTTTGAGTGTTTTTCATCTTGTTATCTACAAAAAACGCGAAAAAGGATGCAAAGCACTCTATATGGGGAAACAAAAGGACATTACGAGAAACGTGAATAATGAGTGTTTTATAGTTTCAAAAGAACCATAAGGCAAAAAACGCAAAAACTCGTGTATATGGAGAAGTTTCTTAGTTACCAAAACGCTGGTACTCATGAATAACACTCTTAAATGAGAAACACAACAACCTTACGAAATGCGTGTATTTTGAGTGTTTTTCACATTCTTATTTACCAAAACCCAAATTGCATCGAAAACTAGCTTTATGTTGGTAAGAAATGACATTACCAGAAAAGTGACTTTGGGTGTTTTTGAGCGTGTTAGGCAATAAAGCACTAAAAAGCAGGGCAATAACATTACATGGGAATGAAACCAACTTTTACCAAGAACTTGCCTTTAATTTTTTTTGAGCTCCTTACATACCAAAACGCTAAAACGAATGCAAAACACCCTTTATGGAGAATTAGAATAACATTATCAAAAACATGTATTTTCAGTGTTTTTGATCATTCTATCTATAAAAACGCGAAAATACATGCAAAGAACCCTATGTTTGGGAAACGAAAAGACATTACGAGAAACGTGTATTATGAGTGTTTTTAAGTTCCTTAAGAACCAAAAAACTAAAACCCAGAAATAACACTCTTTATAAAGAAAAAATAAATAAATGTATAAAAAGGGCATTTTTTTTTTTTTTTTTTTTTTTTTTTTGTTATTCATCTTCATAGGTACCGAGATGCCAAAATTCTGGGAAAATTCTGGGCAATTATGTGATACAAGAATATTATCAAAAAAGTTTATTTTAGCTTTTTTTTCGGAATGTTATGTACCAAACTCTAAAGTGAATGCAAAGCCACCTACATGAGGAAATTAAACGACTTTACGAGAAACCTTACTTTTGAGTGTTTTTCAGTATGTTAGGCACCAAGACGATAATAATATGGACGTCACTCATTATGGGAATCCAAAACAAAATTACTGAAAAAGTGTCTTTTCAGTGTTTTACGTAGAAAAACGCTAAAAAGGATGCAAACCAACCAATATGAAGAAATAGAATAACATTACCAAAAAGGTATATTTTGAATGTTTTTGAGCTTGTTACCTAAAAAAAATGCAAAAATGGATGCAAAGTATTGCAAAATAAAAGGACATTCTGAGAATCGTGTATAATGAGTGTTTTATAGTTCCACAAGAAACAAAAGGGAAAAAACACAAAAACTCGTGTAGCTAGAGAAGTTTCTTAGATACCACAATGTTGAAACTCATGAATAACACTTTTAATTGAGAAACAGAATTACCTTACAAAAATGTGTGTATTTTGAGTGTTTTTCATATTCTAGTTACGAAAATCCCAAATTACATGCGAAACTAGCTTTATGTAGGAAATAAATGACATTACCAGAAAAGTGCCTTTTGAGTGTTTTTGAGCGTTATATGCAACAAAGCACTAAAAAGCAGAACAATCACATTACATTGGAATAAAACCAAATTTTACGAAGAATAAAAAAAAAGAACAAGCTTACCTAATGAGTGTATTTTGGATGTTTTTCAAATTCTTAGTTACCAAAACCCCAAATTGCATTCGAAATATTGTGGGATAAAAATGTGAGAAAAAAATTACATTAACATAAAAAAGTTTTTTGGGTGTTTTTGAGCGTGTTAGGAAATAAACCACTAAAAAGCAGGGCAATCACATTACATATTGATAAAACCAATTTTTACCAAGCACTTACCTTTAAGATTTTTTGAGCTCCTTACATACAAAAACGCTAAAACGCATGCAAAACACCCTTTATGGAGAAACAGAATAACATTACAGAAAACACGTATTTTGAGTGTTTTTGATCATGTTACCTATAAAAACACTTAAATACATGTTTGGGAAACAAAAAAAAAACATTACGAGAAACGTGTATGAGTGTTTTAAAGTTTCTTAAGTACCAAAAAGCTAAAAGCCACAAATAACACTCTTTATAGAGAAAAATAAATAAATAAATAAATAAAAAATAGCATTTTTTTTTTTTTGTTATTCATATTTATAGGTACTGTCATGCCGAAAATCTGGCAAAATTCAGGAAAATTATGTGGAAAAAAGAATATTATCAAAAAAGTTAATTTTAGCTTTTTTTTCGGACTGTTATGTACCAAACCCTAAAGAGCATCCAAGGCCACCTATATGGGGAAATTACACGACTTTACCAGAAACCTCTTTTGAGTGTTTTCTTTTTTAGCATGTTAGGCATCAAAAGGATAAATAATATGGAAGTCACTCAATATGGGAATGCAAAACAAAATTACTGAAAACGTGTCTTTTCGTTGTTTTACGTAGAAAAACGCTAAAACGGATGCAAACCAACCAATATGAAGAAATAGAATAACGTTACCAAAAAGTTATATTTTGAGTGTTTTTGAACCTGTTAACCACAAAAAACGCGAAAATGGATGCAAAGCACTCTATATGGGGAAACAAAAGGACATTACGAGAAACGTGTATAATGAGTGTTTTATGGTTTCACAAGAACCACAAAGCAAAAAACGCAAAAACTCGTATATATGGATAAGTTTCTTAGATACCAAAATGCTGAAACTCATGAATAACACTCTTAATTGAAAAACAGAACAACCTTACTAAATGCGTGTATTTAGAGAGCTTTCCACATTCTTAGTTACCAAAACCCCAAATTGCATGCAAAACCAGATTTATGTGGGAAAAAATGACATTCCCAGAAAAATGTCTTTTGAGTGTTTTTGAGCGTGATAGGATATAAAGCACTAAAAAGCAGGGGAATCACATTAAATTCGAATAGAACCAATTTTTACCAAGAACTTGCCTTTAAGTGTTTTTGAGTTCCTTATATACCAAAACGCTAAAACGCCTGCAAAACACACTTTATGGAGAAACAGAATAACATTACCAAAAACATGTATTTTGAGTGTTTTTGATTATGTTATCTATAAAAACGCTTAAATACATAGAAAGAACCTTATGTTTGGGAAACGAAAGGACATTACGAGAAACGTGTATTATGAGTGTTTTTAAGTTCTTAAGTACCAAAAGGCTAAAACCCACAAATAACACTCTTTATTTAGAAAAAAAAAAAATTTTAAAAATAAAAAATAGAATTTTTTTTTTTTTTTTTTTTTTTTTTTCATTTATCTTCATAGGTACCGAGATGGCAAAATTCTGGGCAAATTCAGAGCAATTATATGATAAAAGAATATAATCAAAAAAGTTGATTTTAACTTTTTTTTCAGACTGTTATGTACCAAACCCTAAAGAGCATCCAAAGCCTCCTATATGAGGAAATTGAATGACTTTACCAGAAATCTATACCACCTATATGAGGAAATCAAACGTCTTTGCCAGAAAACTGTCTTTTGAGTGTTTTTCAGCATGTTAGGCACCAAAACGATAAATAACATGGAAGTCACTCTATATGGGAATCCAAAACAAAATTACTGAAAACGTGTTTTTTCGGTGTTTTACGTAGAAAAACGCTAAAACGGATGCAAACAAACCAATATGAAGAAATAGAAAAACATTACCAAAAAGGTATATTTTAAGTGTTTTTGAGCTTGTTACCTACAAAAAAGGTGAAAATGGATGCAAAGCACTCCTTATTAGGAAACAAAAGGAAGTTACGAAAAACGTGTATAATGAGTGTCTTATTATTTTCGAGCAAAAGAACTTGTGGTTCACAAGAACCACAAGGCAAAAAACGCAAAAACTCGTGTATATAAAGAAGTTTCTTAGATACCAAAATGGTGAAACTCATGAATAACAATCTTAATTGAGAAACAGAACAACCTTACCAAAATCGTGTATTTTCAGTGTTTTTCACATTCTTAGTTAGCAAAATCCAAAAAAAAGCATGCGAAACTAGCTTTATGTGGGAAAAAAATGACATTACCAGCAGTGTCTTTTGGGTGTTTTTGAGCGTGTTAGGCAATAAAGCACTAAAAAGCAGGGCAATCACATTACATGGGAATAAAACCAACTTTGACCAAGAACTTGCCATTATGTGTTTTTGAGCTCCTTACATACCAAAACGCTAAAACGCACGCAAAACACTCCTTTATGGAGAAGCAGAAAAACATTACAAAAAAATATGTGTTTTAAGTGTTTTTGATCATGTTACCTATAAAAACACTTAAATACATGCCAAGAACCCTATCTTTTTGAAACGAAAGGACATTACGAGAAACGTGTATTATAAGCTGATTTTAAGTTTTTAAGTTAAGTGTCTTTTGAGTGTTTTTGAGCGTGTTAGGCAATAAAGCACTAAAAAGCAGGGCAATCACATTACATGGGAATAAAAACAACTTTTACCGAGAACTTGCCTTTAAGTGTTTTTGAGCTCATTACATACCAAAACGCTAAAACGCATGCAAAACACGTTTTATGGAGAAACAGAATAAAATTACCAAAAACACATATTTTGAGTGTTTTTGATCATGTTATCTATAAAAGCGCTTAAATACATGCAAAGAACCTTATGTTTGCAAAACGAAAGGACATTACGAGAAATGTGTATTATAAGTGTTTTTAAATTCTTTAAGTACCAAAAAGCTAAAACCCACAAATAACTCTCTTTATTTAGAAAAAAAGTAAGAAAATAAAAAAATAGGATTTTTTTTTTTTTTTGTTATTCATCTTCATAGGTACCGAGATGCCAAAATTCTGGGAAAATTCAAGGTTATTATATGATAAAAGAAAATTATCAAAAAAGTTAATTTTAGCTTTTTTTTCGGACTCTTATGTACCAAACCCTAAAGTTCATCCAAAGACTCCTATATGAGGAAATTAAACGACCTTACCAGAAATCTGTTTTTTGGGTGTTTTTCAGCATGTTAGGCACCAAAACGATAAATAATAAGGAACTCACTCTATATGAGAATCCAAAACAAAATTGCTGAAAAGTGTCATTTCAGTGTTTTACGTAGAAAAACGCTAAAACGGATGCAAACCAACCAATATCAAGAAATAGAAAAACATTACCAAAAAGGTATATTTTGAGTGTTTTGAGCTTGTTACCTACAAAAAACGCGAAAATTGATGCACAGCACTCTATATTAGAAAACAAAAGGATTTTGCAAGAAAAGTGTATAATGATTTTTTTTATAGTTCAAAAGAACCAAAAGGCAAAAAAACACAAAAACTCGTATACATGGAGAAGGTTCCTAGATACCAAAATGCTGAAACTCATGAATAACACTCTTAATTGAGAAACAGAACAACCTTACTAAATGCGTGTATTTTGAGTGCTTTTCACATTCTTAGTTACCAAAACCCCAAATTCCATGCGAAACCACCTTTATATGAGAAAAAAAAATGACATTACCAGAAAAGTGTCTTTTAAGTGTTTTTGAGCGTGATAGGCAATAAAGCACTAAAAAGCAGGGCAATCATATTACATTGGAATAACACCAATTTATACGAAAAACTTGCCTTTAAGTGTTTTTGAGCTTCTTAAATACCAAACCGCTAAAGTGCATGCAAAACAAACTTTATGGAGAAACAGAATAATATTACCAAAAACATGTATTTTGGATGTTTTTGATCATGTTATCTATAAAAACGCTTGAATACGTGCAAAGAACATTATGTTTGGGAAACAAAAGGACATTACGAGAAACGTGTATTATGAGTGTTTTTTTTTAAGTTCCTTAAGTACCAAAAAGCTAAAACCCACAAAAAAGACTCTTTATTTAGAAAATAAAAAATAAAAAAATAAAAAAATAGGAATTTTTTTTTTTTTTTTTTTTTTTGTTATTCATCTTCATAGGTACCAAGATGCCAAAATTCTGGGAAAATTCAGGGCAATCATATGATGAAAGAATATTATAAAAAAAGTTAATTTCAGCTTTTTTTTTCGTACTGTTATGTACCAAACCCTAAAGTGCATGCAAAGCCTCCTATATGAGGATATTAAACAACCTTACCAGAAATCTGTTTTTTGAGTGTTTTTTAGCATGTTAGGCACCAAAACGATAAATAATAAGGAACTCACTCTATATGGGAATCCAAAACAAAGTTACTGAATCCGTGTCTTCTCAGTGTTTTACGTAGAAAAACGCTATAACGGATGCAAAGCAACCAATATCAAGAAATAGAAAAACGTTGCGAAAAAGGTATATTTTTAGTGTTTTTGAGCTTGTTACCTGCAAAAAACGCGAAAATTGATGCAAAGCACTTTATATTGGGAAACAAAAGGACATTGCAAGAAAAGTGTATAATGAGTGTTTTATAGTTCAAAAGAACCACAAAGCAAAAAACACAAAATCTCGTGTATATGGAGAGATTTAATAGACACAAAAATGCTAAAATTCATGTATAACTCTCTTAATTGAGAAACAGAACAACCTTACTAAATGCGAGTATTTTCAGTGCTTTTCACATTCTTAGTTACCAAAACCCCAATTTGCATGCGAAAATATATTTATGGGAAAAAAAAGACTTTACCAGAAAAGTGTCTTTTGAGTGTTTTTGAGCGTGATAGGCAATAAAGCACCAAAAAGGAGGGCAATCACATTACATTGGAGGAAAACGAATTTTTACCAAGAACTTGCCTTTAAGTGTTTTTGAGCTCCATATATACCAAAACACTAAAACGCATGCAAAACACTCTTTATTGTGAAACATAATAACTACCAAAAACATGTATTTTGAGTGTTTTTGATGATGTTACCAATAAAAACGATTAAATACATGCAAAGAACACTATTTTTGGGAAACGAAAGGAGATTACGAGAAACGTGTGTTATGAGTGTTTTTAAGTTCATTAATTACCAAAAAGGTAAAAGCCACAAATAACAATCTTTATTGAGAAACAATAAATAAATAAAAAAAAAATTTTTCTTTCTTATTCATCTTCACAGGTACCGAGATGCCAAAATTCGGGCAAAATTCAGGAAATTATGTGAAATAAGAACATTATCAAAAAAGTTAAATTTAGCTTTTTTTTCGGACTGTTATGTAACAAACCCCTAAACTGCATGCAAAGCCACCTATATGGGGAAATTAAACGTCTTTGCCAGAAAACGGTCTTATGAGTGTTTTTCAGCATATTAGGAACCAACACGATAAATAACATGGAAGACAATCTATATGGGAATCCAAAACAAAATTAATAAAAACGTGTCTTTTCGGTGTTTTACGTAGAAAAACGCTAAAACGGATGCAAACCAACCAATATGAAGAAATAAAATAACATTACCAAAAAGGTATATTTTGAGTGTTTTTGAAATTGTTACCTACAAAAAACGCGAAAATGGATGAAAAGCACTCTATATTGGGAAGCAAAAGGACATTACGAGAAACGTGTATAAAGAGTGTTTTATAGTTTCACAAGAACTACAAGGCAAAAAACGCAAAAATTCGTGTATATAGAGATATTTCTTACAATCCAAAATGCTGAAACTCTGGAACAACACTCTTAATTGAGAAACAGAACAATCTTACTAAATGCGTGTATTTTGAGTGCTTTTCACATTCTTAGTTACCAAAACCCCAAATTCCATGCGAAACCAGCTTTATGTGGGAAAAAAATGACATTACTAGAAAAATGTCTTTTGAGTATTTTTGAGCGTGTTAGCCAATAAAGCATTAAAAAGCAGGGCAATCACATTACATTTGAATAAAACCAATTTTTAACAAGAACTTGCCTTTAAGTGTATTTGAGCTCCTTATATACCAAAACACTAAAATGCATGCAAAATACACTTTATGGTGAAACAGAATAACATTACCAAAAACATGTATTTTGAGTGTTTTTGATCATGTTACCAATAAAAACGCTTAAATACATGCAAAGAACCCTATTTTTGGGAAACGAAAGGACATTACGAGAAACGTGTATTATGAGTGTTTTTAAGTTCCTTAAGTACCAAAAAAAAGCTAAAACCCACAAATAGCACTTTTTATAGAGAGAAAAAAAATAAAATATAATTTTTTTTTTTATTCTTCTTCATAGGTACTAAGATACCAAAATTCTCTGCAATATTCTTTGGGAATCGAAAACAGAATTACTAAAAACGTGTCTTTTCGGTGTTTTACGTAGAAAAACGTTAAAACAGATGAAAACCAACCAATATGAAGAAATAGAATAACCAGATAGAATTACCAAAAAGGTATATTTTGAATGTTTTTGAGCTTGTTACCTACAAAAAACGCGAAAATGGATGCAAAGCACTCCGTATTGGGAAAGAAAAGAACATTACGAGAAGCATGTATAATGAGTGTCTTATTATTTTCGGGCAAAGGAACATGTGGTTCACAAGAACCAGAAGGCAAAAAACGCAAGAACTCGTGTATATAAAGAAGTTACTTAGATACCAAAATGCTTAAATTCATGAATAACAATCTTAATTGAGAAACAGAACAACATTACCAAATGCGGGAATTTTGAGTGTTTTTTTCACATTCTTAGCAAAACCCCTAATAGCATGCGAAACTAGCTTTATGTGGGAAAAAAATGACATTACCAGAAGTGTGTTTTCAGTGTTTTGAGAGTGTTAGGCAATAAAGCACTAAAAAGCAGGGCAATCATATTACATTGGAATAAAACCAACTTTTACCAAGAACGTGCCTTGAAGTGTTTTTTCAGCTCCTTACATACCAAATCGCTAAAACGCATGCAAAACACTCCTTTATGGAGAAGCAGAATAACATTACCAAAAACAAGTGTTTTGAGTGTTTTTTATCATGTTACCTATAAAAATGCTTAAATACATGCAAAGATCCCCATATTTGGGAAACGAAAGGACATTACGAGAAATGTGTATTATGAATATTTTTAAGTTCCTTAAGTACCAAAACGTTAAAACCTACAAATAACACTCTTTATAGAGAAAAAAATAAATAAATAAAATAAATAAATAAATAGCATTTTTATTTTTTTGTTATTGATGTTCATAGGTACCAAGATGCCAAAATTCTGTCAAAATTCAGGGAAACTATATGGAAAAAAGAACATTATCGAAAAAGTGCATGCAAACCCACCTATATGGGAAAATTACACGACTTTAACAGAAACCTGTACCAGAAGCAATTTCAGCAATATTACTGCAAACGAGTTTTTTCAGAGATTTACGAAGAAAAACGCTAAAACGGATGCAAACCAACAAAATATGAAGAAATAGAATCACATTACCAAAAGATATATTTTGAGTGTTTTTAAGCTTGTTACCTACAAAAAATGCAAAAATGGATGGAAAGCACTCTATATTAGGAAACAAAAGAACATAACGAGAAATGAGAAATAATAAGTGTTTTATAGTTTCACAAGAACCACAAGGCAATAAACGCAAAAACTCGTGTATATAGAGAAGTTTCTTGCATACCAAAATGATGAAATGCATGAACAACACTTTTAATCGAGAAAAAAAAAACTACCCTACCAAATTGTGTATTTTGAGTGTTTTTCACATTCTTAGTTACGAAATTGCCAAATTACATGCGAAACTAGCTTTATGTGGGAAAAAAAATGGCATTACCAGAAAAATGTCTTTTGAGCGTTTTTGAGCGTGATATGCAACAAAGCACTAAAAAGCAGAACAATCACATTACTTGGGAATAAAACCAACTTTTACGAAGAACTTGTTTTTTAACTCCTTACATACCAAAACGCTAAAACGCATGTAAAACACCCTTTATGGAGTAACAGAATAACATTACCAAAAATATGTATTCTGAGTGTTTTTGATCATGTTACCTATAAAAACGCTTAAATACATGTAAAGAACCATATGTTTGTATAAGAAAAGGACATTACGAAAATCGTGTATTGTGACTGTTTTTAAGTTCCTTAACTACCAAAAAGCTAAAACTCACAAATAACACTTTATAGAGAAAAAAACAATTTTTTGTTATTCATCTTCATAGGTACCGAGATACAAAATTCTGGAAAAATTAAGGGAAATTTTGTAAAAAAAAAAAATTATTATAAAAAAATAATTTTAGCTTTTTTCCGGAGTTATGTACGAAACCCTGAAGTGCATGCAAACCCACCTATATGGAGAAATTCCCGAACTTTACCAGAAACCTGTCTTTTGAGTGTTTTTTTTTTTTCAGCAATTTCAACAATATTACTGAAAACGTGTCTTTCCACAGATTGACGTAGAAAAACGCTAAAACGGATGCAAACCAACCAATATAAAGAAATAGAATAACATTACCAAAAAGATATATTTTGATGTGTTTTTGAGCTTAACTACAAAAAATGCGAAAATAGATGAAACGCACTCTATATTAGGAAAGAAAAGGACATTACGAGAAACCTGTATAATGAGTGTTTTATAGTTTCATAAGAACCACAAGGCAAAAAACTCAAAAACTCGTGTACATAAAGAAGTTTCTTACATACCAAAATGCTGAAACTCATGAATAACACTTTTAATTGAGAAACAGAACTACCTTACCAAATGTGTGTATTAGAGAAGTTTCTTACATACCAAAATGCTGAAACTCATGAATAACACTTTTAATTAAGAAACAGAACAACCTTGCTAAATGCCTGTATTTTGAGTGTTTTTCGCATTCTTAGTTACCAAAACCACAAATTCCATGCGAAACTAGCTTTATGTGGGAAAAAAAATATATTACCAGAAAATGTCTTTCGAGTGTTTTTGAGCGTGTTAGGCAATAAACCACTAAAAAGCAGGGCAATCACATTACATGGGAATAAAACCAACTTTTACCAAGAACTTGCCTTTAGGTGTTTTTGAGCTCATTACATACCAAAACGCTAAAACGCATGCAAAACACCTTTTATGGACAAACAGAATAACATTACCAAAAACACATATTTTGAGTGTTTTTGATCATGTTATCTATAAAAACGCTTAAATACATGCAAAGAACCTTATGTTTGGGAAACGAAAGGACATTACGAGAAATATGTATTATGAGTGTTTTTTTAGTTCCTTAAGTACCAAAAAGCTAAATCCCACAAATAACTCTTTATTTAGAAAAATAAATAAATAAAAAATAAAAAAATAGGATTTTTTTTTTTTTTGTTATTCATCTTCATAGGTACCGAGATGCCAAAATTCTGGGAAAATTTCGGGCTATTATCTGATAAAAGAAATTTATCAAAAAAGTTATTTTTAGCTTTTTTTTCGGACTGTTATATACCAAACCTTAAAGTGCATGCAAAGACTCCTATATGAGGAAATTAAACGACCTTAAAAGAAATCTGTCTTTTGAGTGTTTTTCAGAATGTTAGGCACCAAAACGATAAATAAATAAGGAACTCACTCTATATGGGAATCCAAAACAAAATTACTGAAAAAGTGTTTTCTCAGTGTTTTACGTAGAAAAACGCTAAAACGGATGCAAACCAACCAATATAAAAAAAAAATACAAAAACATTACCAAAAAGGTTTATTTTGAGTATTTTTGAGCTTGTTACCTACAAAAAACGCGAAAATTGATGCAAAGCACTCTATATTAGGAAATAAAAGGACATTGCAAGAAAAGTGTATAATGTTTTATAGTTCAAAAGAACCAAAAGGCAAAAAACGCAAAAACTTGTGGATATGGAGAAGTTTCCTAGATACCAAAATGCTGAAACTCATGAATAACATTCCTACTTGAGAAACAGAAGAACCTTACTAAATGCGTATATTTTGAGAACTTTTCACATTTTTAGTTACCAAAACCCCAAATTGCTTGCGAAACCACCTTTATGTGAGAAAAAAATGACATTACCAAAAAAATGTCTTTTGAGTGTTTTTGAGCCTGATAGGCAATAAAGCACTGAAAAGCACGGCAATCACATTACATTTGAATAAAACCTATTTTTATGAAGAACTTGCGTTTCAGTGTTTTTTGAGCTCCTTATATACTAAACCGCTAAAACGCATGCAAAACAAACTTTATGGAGAAACAGAATCAAATTACCAAAAACATGTATTTTGAGTGTTTTTGATCATGTTATCTATAAAAACGCTTAAATACATGCAAAGAACCTTATGTTTGGGAAACAAAAGGACATTACGAGAAACGTATATTATGAGTGTTTTTAAGTTTAAGTACCAAAAACGTAAAACCCATTCTTTATTTAGAAAAAAAAAAAAAAATAGGATTTTTTTTTTTTTTTTTTTTTTGTGTTATTCATCTTTATAGGTACCGAAATGCCAAAATTCTGGGAAAATTCAATGCAATTATATGATAAGAGAATATTATCAAAAAAGTTGATATTAGCTTTTTTTCAGACTGTTATGTACCAAACCCTAAACTGCATGCAAAGCCTCCTTTTTAAGGAAATTTTTTTTAGTGTTTTCAGCATGTTAGGCACGAAAATGATAAATAATAAGGAACTCACTTTATCTGGGAATACAAAACAAAATTACTGAAAACGTGTCTTCCCAGTGTTTTACGTAGAAAAACGCTAAAATGGATGCAAACCAACCAATATCAAGAAATAGAAAAAAACATTACCAAAAAGGTATATTTTGAGTGTTTTTCAGCTTGTTACCTACAAAAAAAACGCTAAAATTGATACAAAGCACTCTATATTGGGAAACAAAGGGACATTGCGAGAAAATTGTATAATGAGTGTATTATAGTTCAAAAGAACAACAAGGCAAAAAACGCAAAAACTCGTGTATATGGAGAAGTTTTCTAGATACCAAAATGCTAAAACTCATGAATAACACTCTTAATTGAGAAACAGAACAACCTTACCAAATTCGTGTATTTTGAGTGTTTTTTTTTATATTCTTAGTTACCAAAAACTCAAATTTCATGCGAAACCAGATTTATGTGGTAAAATATGACATTTCCAGAAAAATGTCTTTTGAGTGTTTTTGAGCGTGATAGGCAATAAAGCACTAAAAAGCAGGGCAATCACTTTTCATTGGAATAAAACCAATTTTTACCAAGAACTTGGCTTTAAATGTTTTTCAGCTCCTTATATACCAAACCGCTAAAACGCATGCAAAACAAACTTTATGGAGAAACAGAATAACATTACCAAAAACATGTAATTTGGGTGTTTTTTATCATGTTATTTATAAAAACGCTTAAATATATGCAAAGAACATTATTTTTGGGAAACAAAAGGACATTACTAGAAATGTGTATTATGAGTGTTTTTTTTTTAAGTTCCTTAAGTACCATAAAGCTAAAACCCACAAATAACACTCTTTATTTAGAAAAAAAAAAGGAATTTTTTTTCATCTTCATAGGTACCGAGTTGCCAAAATTCTGGGAAATTTCAGGAAAATTATATGAACAAAAGAATATTATCAAAAAAGTTAATTTTAGCTTTTTTTTTTCGGACTGTTATGTACCAAACCCTAAAGTGCATGCAAAGCCTCCTATATGAGGAAATTAAACGACCATACCAGAAATCTGTCTTTTGAGTGTTTTTCAGCATGTTAGGCACGAAAACGATAAATAATAAGGAACTCACTCTATATGGGAATCCAAAACAAAATTACTGGAAATGTATTTTCTCAGTGTTTTACGTAGAAAAACGCAAAAACTCGTGTATATAAAGAAGTTTCTTAGATACCAAAATGCTGAAACTCATGAATAACAATCTTAATTGAGAAACAGAACATCCTTAACAAATGCGTGTATTTGAAGTGTTTTTCATATTCCTAGTTACCAATACCCAAAACAATATGCGAAACTAGCTTTATGAGGGAAAAAACTGACATTACCAGAAGTGTCTTTTAATTGTTTTTGAGCGTGTTAGGCAATGAAGTACTAAAAAGGAGGGCAATCACATTACATGGGAATAAAACCAACTTTTACCAAGAACTTGTCAATATGTGTTTTTGAGCTCCTTACATACCAAACCGCTAAAACGCATGGAAAACAAACATTATGGAGAAACAATAACATTACCAAAAACATGTATTTTGAGTTTTTTTGATAATGTTATCTATAAAAACGCTTAAATACATGCAAAGAACCTTACCTTTGGGAAACGTAAGGACATTACGAGAAACGTGTATTATGAGTGTTTTTAAGTTTCTTAACTACCAAAAAGCTAAAACCCACAAATAACACTCGTTATTTAGAAAAAAATAAAAAATAAATAAATAAAAGGATTTTTCTTTTTTTTTTTTTTTTTTTGTTATTCACCTTCCTAGGTGCCGAGATGCCAAAATTCTTTGAAAATTTAGGGCAATTATATGATAAGAGAATATTATAAAAAAAGTTGATATTAGCTTTTTTTTCGGACTGTTATGTACCAAACACTAAAGTGCATGCAAAGCCTCCCAAACAAAATAACTGAAAACGTGTCTTCTCAGTGTTTTACGTAGAAAAACGCTAAAACGGATGCAAACCAACCAATATCAAGAAGTAGAAAAACATTACCAAAAAGGTATATTTTGAGTGTTTTTGAGCTTGTTACCTACAAAAAAACGAGAAAATTGATACAAAGCACTCTATATTGGGAAACAAAGGGACATTGCGAGAAAAGTGTATAATGAATGTTTTATATTTCAAAAGAACCACAAGGCAAAAAACGCAAAAACTTGTGTATATGGAGAAGTTTCCTAGATACCAAAATGCTGAAACTCATGAATAACACTCTTAATTGAGAAACAGAACAACTTTACTAAATGCGTGCATTTTGAGTTCTTTTCACATTCTTAGTTACCAAAATCCCAAATTGCATGCGAAACCAGCTTTATGTGGGAAAAAAAATGACATTACCAGAAAAGTGTATTTTGAGTGTTTTTGAGCGTGATAGGCAATACAGCACTAAAAAGCAGGGGAATTACTTTACATGGCAATAAAATCAATTTTTACCAAGAACTTGCCTTTAAGTGTTTTTAGCTCCTTATATACCAAAACGCTAAAACGCATGCAAAACACACTTTATGGAGAAAGAGAATAACATTCCCAAAAAAACATATATTTTGAGTGTTTTTGATCTTGTTACCAATAAAAACGCTTAAATACATGCAAAGAACCCTATTTTTGGGAAACGAAATGACATTACGAGAAACGTGTATTATGAGTGTTTTTAAGATCATTATTTACCAAAAAGATAAATGCCACAAATAACACTCTTTATTGAGAAAAAAAAAAATAAATAAATAAATAAATACGATTTTTTTTTTTCTTTCTTTTTCATCTTCACAGGTACCAAGATGCCAAAATTTGGGCAAAATTCAGGAAATTATGAGTCAATTATGAAAAAAGTTAATTTTAGCTTTTGTTTTCGTACTGTTATGTACCAAACCCTAAAGTACATGCAAAGCCACCTATATGGGGAAATTAAACGTCTTTGCCAGAAAACTGTCTTATGAGTGTTTTTCAGCTTGTTAGGCACCTTAACGGTAAATAACATGCAAGTCACTCTATATGGGAATCTAAAACAAAATCACTAAAAACGTGTCTTTTCGGTGTTTTACGTAGAAAAACGCTAAAACGGATGCTAACCAACCAATAAGAAGAAATAAAATAACATTACAAAAAAGGTACATTTTGAGTGTTTTTGAGCTTGTTACCTACAAAAAACGCGAAAATGGATGCAAAGCACTCCCTATTGGGAAAGAAAAGGACATTACGAGAAACGTGTATAATGAGTGTCTTATTATTTTTGAGCAAAAGAACTTGTGGTTCACAAAAACCACAAGGCAAAAAACGCAAAAACTCGTGTATATAAAGAAGTTTCTTACATACCAAAATGCTGAAACTCATGAATAACAATATTAATTGAGAAACAGAACAACCTTACCAAATGCGTGTATTTTTAGTGTTTTTCACATTCTTAGTTAGCAAAACCCCAAATAGCACGCGAAACTATGTTGGAAAAAAAATGACATTACCAGAATTGTCTTTTGAGTGTTTTTGAGCGTGTTAGGCAATAAATCACAAAAAAACAGGTCAATCACATTACATGGGAATAAAACCAACTTTTACCAAGAACTTGCCTTGAAGTGTTTTTTACCTCCTTACAAAGCAAAACGCTAAATCGCATGCAAAAAACTCCTTTATGGAGAAGCAGAATAACATTACTAAAAACATGTGTTTTAAGTGTTTTTGATCATGTTACCTATATGAACGCTTAAATACATGCAAAGAATCCTATGTTTGGGAAACGAAAGGACATTACGAGAAACGTGTATTAGGACCGTTTTTAAGTTCCTTAACAGTGGTGTTCCTCAGGGTTCTGTCCTGTCACCCACTCTCTTCTTATTATTCGTTAATGATCTTCTAAACCAAACTTCTTGTCCTATGCACTCCTACGCTGATGATACCACCCTGCACTTTTCCACGTCTTTTCATAGACGTCCAACCCTTCAGGAGGTAAACATATCACGCAGGGAAGCCACAGAACGCCTGACTTCTGATCTTTCTAAAATTTCTTATTGGGGCAGAGCAAACTTAGTATTGTTCAATGCCTCAAAAACTTAATTCCTCCATCTATCAACTCGACACAACCTTCCAGACAACTATCCCCTCCTCTTCATTGACACTCAACTGTCCCCCTCTTCTACACTGAACATCCTTGGTCTGTCCTTTACTTATAATCTGAACTGGAAACTTCACATCTCATCTCTAGCTAAAACAGCTTCTATGAAGTTAGGTGTTCTGAGACGTCTCCGCCAGTTTTTCTCACCCCCCCAGCTGCTAACTCTGTACAAGGGCCTTATCCGTCCATGTATGGAGTATGCTTCATATGTCTAGGGGGGTTCCACTCATACTGCTCTTCTAGACAGGGTGGAATCAAAAGCTTTTCGTCTCATCAACTCCTCTCCTCTAACTGACTATCTTCAGCCCCTCTCTCACCGCCGCAATGTTGCATATCTAGCTGTCTTCTACCGCTATTTTCATGCCAACTGCTCTTCTGATCTTGCTAACTGCATGCCTCCTCTCCTTCCGCGGCCTCGCTGCACAAGACTTTCTTCTTTCTCTCACCCTTATTCTGTCCACCTCTCTAACGCAAGAGTTAACCAGTATTCTCAATCATTCATTACTTTCTCTGGTAAACTCTGGAACTCCCTGCCTGCTTCTGTATTTCCACCTTCCTATGACTTGAATTCCTTTAAGAGGGAGGTTTCAAGACACTTATCCACCAATTTTTGACCACTGCTTTGACCTTTTTATGGGACTGGCATTTCAGTGGGCATTTTTTTTTTATTAGATTTTTGTTGCCCTTGGCCAGTATCCTTCCTACATAAAAAAAAAAAAGAAAAAAATGGGAAAACGAAACGAAATTTCTAGAGACGTGTCTTTTTAGTGTTTATAAGCATGATAGGCACTAAAACACACACACACACAAAAAAAAAAACGGAAAGCAACCTATAAGGGGAAAAAAAAACGTCTCTTTTCAGTTTTTGAGCTACCTACGTACCAAAACGCTAAAACGCAGGCAAAACACCCTATTTGGAGAAACACAATAACATTACCAAGAACAATTGTTTTGATCGTTTTTGAGCTTCTCACTTAAAAAACGCCAAAATGTATGCAAATTACTCTAAATAGGAAAACGATACCACATTACGAAAAATGTGTTTTCCTTTTGTTTCTTAGGTACTAAAACATGTACAAAATCGCCAAATTGTATTCAAAATACCCTATATTGCTAAAGAAAACGCCATTATGAGAAACTTGTCTTATGAGTGTTTGTGAGCTTCTTAGGTATAAAAACGTTAAAACTCTTTATAGAGAAACAGAACAATATTACCAAAAATGTCTATTTTTAGTGTATTTCACATTATTAGATCCCATAATGCGAAACGGCACACAAAGCACCCTAAATTGGGAAACAAAACGAGATTTTCAGAAATTTCTCTTTGGAATGTTTATGAGCGTGCTAGGCACCAAAACGCTAAAAAGCATGAAATGAAAAAAAAAAATCAAAAACGTCTATTTTCAGTGTTTTGAGCCAACTACATAACAAAATGCTAAAACGCATACAACCCTGCATGGAAAGCAGATTAACTACCAAAAACAAACATTTATATATATATATACTCGTATATATATATATATATATATATATATATATATATATATATATATATATATATATATATATATATATATATATATATATATATATATATATATATATATATATATTTTTTTTTTTTTTTTTTTTTTTTTTTCCCAACTTCTTACGTACAAAAACGTCAAAATGCTGAGAACTACTTTACATAAGGAAAAGAAAAGAAACATTAAGATAAACGTTTATCATGAGTGTTTTTAAGCTTATTAGGTACCAAAACACTAAACCACATGGATAGGTCCTTGGGGAAAAAAAAAAATTACAAAAATCGTGCATTCATATTGTTAGTTGCAATAACCCAATATGCATGCAAACCAATCTATAAAATGAAAGTAATGAAAGTAATGAGTCTTTCGAATGTTTGTAAGCGTGTTAGGTACGAAAACCTAAAAAGCATGAAAAATACGCTATACTGGAAAAGAAAACATTACGAAAAATTTGTTTTTGAGCTACTTATGCATCAAAACGCTAACACACATGCAAAACACACTATTGGAAAAACATAATAACATTACAAAAAAAAAAGTATAGAGTGTTTTCATGCTTATTACGAACAAAAACCTCAAAATGCATGGAAAGTGCCCTATATGGAAAAAGAAAGAGACATTAGAAAAAACATATATTATGAGCGTTTTTGAGGTCAATAGGTACCAAAACGCTAAAACGCATAAATAGCACTCAGTATGAATATAAGCAAACGTGATTGTCTAAAAAAAGCGTGTTTTTTTTCAGTGTTTATACGCGTGTTAGGCAAGAAAACGCAAAAAGAAAAAAAATGGAAAACACCTTATATGTGAAAAGAAAACAACTTTATCAAAAATGTCTCTTTTCAGTGTTTTTGATCTCCTTACGTACCAAACTCTAAAACGCTTGCAAAATACAGTTTATGGACAAACAGATTAACATTACCAAAAACAAGTATTTTTATCGTTTTTTGAGCTTTTTATGCACAAAAACGTCAAAATACATTGAAAATGTTCTATATGGGGGTAACGAAAGAACATTACGAGAAATGAGTGTTATTAGTGCTTTTAAGCAACTTGATGTACAAAAAACGTTAAAACGCATAAACAGCACTCAGTATGAAGAAACAGAAGAAAAAAAAAGCATTCCCTAATATGTGTTTTTCAGCATATTTCACTTTTTGAGATTACAAAATGCCAAGATGCATGCAAAGCCTTTCACAAAGGGAAACCAAAGAAAATTTCCAAAAACTTTTCTTTTGAGTATTTATAAGCGTTTAATGCATCGAAACAATATATGGGAAAAGGAAACGAGATTTCAAGAAAAGTGTCTTTTCAGTGTTTATATGCGTGCTAGACCTGGAAATCACCCTATATGGAATACAAAACTACATTACGAGAAACTTGTCTTTTGTGTGTGTGTTTTTTTTAGCTTCTTACGTACCAAACCAATAAAACGCATGCAAAATACCGTTTATGGAAAAACAATATTATATTTATATAAAAAAAAAGTATTTTAAGTGTTTTGAGCTTGTTACGTAGAAAAATGCCAAAATTCATGGAAAATAATCTATATGGGGTTACGAAAGAACATTATGAGAAATTATAAATGCTTTTAAATTCTTTAGGTAACAAAACGCGAAATCACCTAAGTATCTCTGTATATGGAGAAACAGAACAGCATTAGCAAAAACGTGTATTTTGAGCGTTTTTTTTCTTTCACATTGTTAGGTACCAAAAAGCTAAAACGCATGCAAAATCCTATATATGAGCAAACGAAACGAAATTTCCAGAAACATTTATTTATTTAATTATTTTATTTATTTATTCATCTTTATTTATTTTCTTTATTTATTTATTTTATTTTTTTGGTGTTTAGGAGCCTTTTAGCCACCGAAACGCTCAAAAGCATGGAAATCAACCTATATGGGAATACAAATGAACATTACCAAAAACATATACATTGAGTGTAATACACATTGCTAGGTTTTGACAAATCGGCAAAATGGATTCTGAGCCCAGATTGTGGGGAAACAAAACGAAATTTTCAAAAACGTCACTTTTAAGTGACGCTAAAAAGAGTGGAAGTCGCTCTACATAGAAGAAAAAAAACAACAACTCTCAGGTGTTTTGAGCTACTTTCGTTACAAAACGCTAAAATACATGTAAAACATTTGAAAAGAGAATAATTAAAAAAACTAAATATTTTGAGGGTTTTCGATCTCGTTACGCACAAAAACGCAAAAATACTGCAAATTATCTATATGAGGAGAAAAAAAAAAAACGAGAAACGTGTATTGTGAATGTATTTGAGCTTCTTAGCTACCAGAACGCTAATGCTCATTAATAGCACTCTATATGGAGAAACAGAATAACATTACCAAATAGCCAAAATGCATTGAAAAGCATCATATATGGGGTAAGGAAGCAAGAGTTCCAAACAAAAAATGTGTCTTTTGAGTGTTGATGAGCTTGGTATATAAAAAAAAACACTAAAAATTATGGAAAACACCCGATATGCGAAAATAAAACATTATCAAAGATGGCTTTCTTTCAATGTTTTTGAGCCTTTTACGAGCCAAAACGCAAAATCAAACAGAATAACCTTACGAAAAAAGTATTTTAAATGTTTTTGAGCTGGTTACGTAGTAGAATGTAAAAATGCATGAAAAGTGCCCGATATGGGGAAATGAAAAATGATATTAAGAGAAGCGTGTATTATGAGATTTTTTGAGCTTTTCAGGTATCAAAACACCAAAACGCATGAATAGCACTCTATACGTAGAAAGATTACAAAAAAGTGTATTTTGAGTGTCTTTCATATTATCAAAACACTAAAATATACGTAAACCCTCAATAACGGCTTTTTCAGGGTTTTTCAGCTACTTACGAGCCAAAAACGCAAAATCGCAACCAAAACTCCCTTTATGGAAAAAACAGAATAACATGACGAAAAAAAGTATTTATAAATGTTTTTGAGCTTTGTACGTAGCAAAAAGCTAATATGCATGAAAAGTACCCTATATTGGTGAATGAAAAAGACATTACGAGGAACGAGTATTGTGAGAGTTTTTGAGAAGCAAGACGTTTTTACGAGAAACGTGTTTTAGAGCTTCTTAGGCACTAACACTTGTAACGCATTACTAGAAATCTATATGTAGAAACAGATCATTACTAAAACGTGCATTTCGAGGACATTTCACATTGTTAGGTACAAAAACACCAAACTGCATGGAAAGGACACTATATGGGGAAAGAAAACGATATTTCCAGAAACGAGTCTCGAGTGTATAACAAAACCAAAAATGCATGCACAGCATCCTATATTTGGGAAAGAAATTACATTTCCATAAAGGTGTCTTTTCAGTATTTATTAGCGTTTTAGGCAGATAAAAACGTACAAAAAAGTCTAAATGGATGCTAGCTAGATGAAACGAAAAGACTACGAAAAACGTGCATTACAATGTTTTTGAGTTTCTGAAGTCCCAAAACGCTAAAACGCATAAATAGCACTCATTATTAAGAAACATAAAGAAAAAACTTTACCAAAAACGTGTATTTTCACATTGTCAGATGCCATATCGCAAAAATTAATGTTATTTACTTTATATAGGGAAACAAGAAGCTATTAAGAAAATTGTGTATAATGAGTGTTTTTGAGTTTCTTAGGAACCAAAACTCAAAAAACGCATCAATAGCACTCTATATAGAGACCGAACAATATTATCATAAACGTGTTTTTGAGTGTATTTTATACTGTAAGGTGCCATAGCACCAAAGTATGTGCAAAGCACCTTATTTGGGGAAATAAAACTATATTTCAATAAACATGTCTTTTGAGATTAGCGTGTTTTGAGTGTTTTTAAGCTATTTACGTACCAAAACGCATAAACGCATGGAAAACGCTCTCTGTGGAGAAAAACAATTGTTACCAAAAACAAGTATTCTTGTTACGTACAAAAACGCCAAAGTGCACGGAAAGTACCCTATACTGGAAAAGGAATGGATATTACGTAAAACGTGTATTATCAGTGTATTTCATTTTCTTGGGTACAAAAATTATAGAGCTCATGAATAGCACTATATATATATATATATATATATATATATATATATATATATATATATATATATATATATATATATATATATATATATATATATATATATATATATATATATATATATATATATATATATATATATATATATATATATATATATATATATATATATATATATATATATATATATATATATATATATATATATATATATATATATATATATATATATATATATATATATATATATATATATATATATATATATATATATATATATATATATATATATATATATATATATATATATATATATATATATATATATATATATATATATATTACCAAATACGTGTATTTTGAGTCTATTTCACACTGTTAGGTAGCCAAAAAAAAAAAGCCTGCAGAACATCCTATTTAAGAAAATGAAATGAAATTACGAGAAACATATTCTTTCAGTGTTTTTCAACGTGTTTTGCACTTTAATTCTAAAAAAAAAACATGGAAACCATAGTATATGGGAAAATGAAAATACCAAAACTTGTCTTTTACTGTTTTTTTTTTTATTCTTACATACCAAAACACTAAAACGCTCACAAAGAACACTTCATGAAAAAACATAATAACTTTCACAAAAAAAGAAACATTTTAGTGTTTTTGAGCTTCTTACGTAGAGAAGTACCAAAATACACATAAAGTACCATATGTGAAGACACAAAAAGACATTTCCTTTAACGTGTATTATGAGTCTTTGAGGTTTTTAATTATTAAATCACTAAAATGCATACATAGGATTTTGTATGGAGAATGAGAACAATATTACCAAAAAATACGTGTTATTTCAGTGTATTTCACATTGTTAGGTGCTAAAACCCCAAAATGCATGTACGAGTAAACCAGCAATTATGGGGAAGTTAAATGAGTTTTCCAGAAACGTGCGTTTTGATTGTTTACGAGCGTGTTATGCACCCAAGAACAAAAACATATTAAGCACCCTTTATGGGAAAAGTCATTACCAAAAACATGTATTTTGAGTGTTTTTAGGGTAATTCCGTACTCAAACACTGAAAAAAAGAAATTGAAATCACCCTTCATGGAGAAACACAATATTAGCAAAAAAACAAATATTTTGCGTGCTTTTGAGCATGTTACTTCCAAAAATCACCAAAAAAAACATAGAAAGAACCTTATACAGTACTGTATAAAGAAACGTGTATTAGTATTGTTTTTGAGCTTGTTAGGAAGAAAAACGTTAAATCACATAAATAGCACTCTATATGGAAAAACAGAACATTACCAAAAAACGTATAATTTTTTTATGTATTTTACATTGCTGGGTACTACAACTTTAGAAGGACTATGGAATTACCAGGATCGCCTATTGAGATTTTTTTGTGCGTGTTAGGCACCAAAACGCTAAAAAGCATTGATATCAATCTATATCAGACCAAAAAAATAAATAAATAAATAAATAAAATAAATAAATAAATAAATAATACGAAAAAGTGACATATCGTTTTTTTTTTTAACTTCTTAGGTACCAAAAAACTAAAACGTATGGAAAACACCCTTTATGGAGAAACGTAACAAAAAAAAAAAGAAAAGGGATTTTGAGTTTTTTTTTTAGATAGTTACGTAGAAAAATGCCAAAATGCATACAAAATACTCTATTAAGAGAAACAAAATGATATTACGAGAAACGTGCATTATGAGTCGTTTTTTTTTTTCCGTTCTTAGGTACTAAAACGCGGAAACGTGTTAATATTAATTTTTCAGGAGAAACAGAACATTAACAAAAACGTGCATTTTGAGTGTTTTCACCTTGTTAAATACTAAAACGCTAAAATGCCTGCAAAACTTTATATGCAAGGAAATGGAACGACCTTACAAGAAATGTTTCTTTTAAGAGTTTTTAGCGTGTTAGGCACCAAAGCGCTAAAAAGCATGGAAATCACCCTATATGGGAATACAAAACAACATTACGAAAAACGTGTCTATTGAGTGTTTTATAAATTCATACGTACCAAAATGCTAAAACGCATGCAAAAATGTTATGGAGAAACATAATAATATTACGAATATCAAGAATTTTTCTTTTTTTTTTTTCTTTTTTTCAGTTTGTGACGTAGAAAAATACCAAAAAGCATTCAACGTACTTTTAATGCGGGGAAAAAAAATGACATTTCATGAATCGTGTATTATGAGTGTTTTTGTGCTTTTTAAGTTTCAAAACGCTGAAACAAGCACTCTATATGGAGAAACAGAATAACATTACCAAAAACGTGTATTTGCTGTTTTTTTTTTTTTTTTTAGAGTAAGATACCAAAACGCCAAAATGCATGCAATGCACCTTCTATGGGAAAGAAAAACGAGATTTCCAGAAACGTGTCTCTTGAGTGTTTATTATCTTTTTAGGCACCAACACGCTAAAAAGTATTGAAAGCACCTTATATGGGAATAAATAAAAGCATTACCAAAAACTTGTCTTTTGAGTGTTTTTTTCAGCTACGTACGTAAGCAAAACTCTGAAACGCTGAAAAACGCACTATATGAATTAACAAAAAACATTACCAAAAACATTACCAAAAACAAGTATTTTCAGTGTTTTTGGGATTGTTACGTAAAAAGACGCCAATATGTATGCAAAGTGTCCTATATGAGGAAAGAAAAGGTCATTACAAGAGAATTTTATCATAAATGTTTATCAACTTTATAAGTACCTAAACGCTAAAACACATAAACAGCTATCTATATGGAGAAACAGAACCACATACCTCCCTCCCCCACCTAAAATAAAAAAGAAAAATACAAAATACAGTAGAATATAGTAGTAAAATATAGTAGAAAAAAGAAAAAGACATATCCAGAAACGAGTCTTTTGAGTGTTTATGATTGTGTTATGCAAAAAAGCATGGAAAAATCCCTATAAAGGAAAATAAAATAATATTACCAATAACGTGTATTTTCCGTGATTTGGATTACGTGATTACGTGATTTTGGATTACGTGATTACGTACTAAAAATGCTGATACCCATTCAAAAATAAAATATTGAGAAACAGTATACGTGTATTTTAGAAGTTTTGAGCTTGTTACATAGAAAAATGGGGAAAAAAATGCATGCAAAGTAATCTATATGGGGAAACTAAAAGGCATTACAAGAATAGTGTATTAAGGGAGTTTTGAACTTTTTAGATACTAAATGTTAAAACGCATATCTATATCGAGAAAGAGAATAACATTACCAAAAACGGGTATTTTAATTGTTTTTCACATTATTAGGTACCAAAGTGCCAAAATCTATGTAAAGCTCACTATTTGGGAAAACGAAAAGATATTACCAGAAACATGTCTTTTGAGTGGTTTTGAAAGAATTACGTACAAAAACGCCACAAAAACATGGAAATCACCCTATATGGGTCTTTTCAGTGTTACTGAACTTAATGTAAAACAAAACGTTAAAACGCATGCAAACATTTGTTAGGGAAAAGATAATGACACTTCGAAAAACAAGTGTTTGTAGTATTTCTTTTTTTTTTTTTGTGTGTGTGTGTTTGTTACGTACAAAAACGCAAAATACAGGCAATGTACCTTATATGGCGAAATAAAAGGATATTACCAGAAACGTGTATTATGAGTGTTTTTAATCTTCTTAGGTACCTAAACACTAAAACTCATGAATACCACTCGATACGAAGAAACAGAATAACGTTTATTTTCATCATATATCACACGTTTAGGTACCAAAACGCCAAAATGCTTGCAAACCACCTTAAATGGCGAAGAGAAGAAACACATCCAGAAACGTGTCTTTTGAGTGTTTATAAACGTGGTAAGCACCAAAACGCTCTAAAGCATGGAAAATGCCATATATGGGGAAACAAACAAAAGAAAAAAACATTTATAAGAAAAGTTTTTTCACTTTTTTGAGCTTTTTCCGTACTAAAACATGCTTATGAAACCTCCTTTATGGAGAAAGAGATTAACGTTACCAAAAACAAGTATTATGGGTGTTTTCAGTTTCTTTCGTACTAAAGCGTAAAAATTTATGGAAAATATCCAGTATTGGGAAAGGATATGACATTACGTGAATTGTGCATTTCAAGTGTGTTTCAGCTTCTTAGTTACCGAAAGTCTAAAAGGTATGCAGAAACTCTAAAAGGTATATGTCGAAAAAGAACATTACCAAAAATGTGTATTTCGAGTATTTTTACAATGTTATGTACCAAAACACCAAAAAGCATATGGAGAAATGAAACTACATTATCAGAAGAGTCTTTTCAGTGTTTATTTTTTTTTCTTTTTAGATCCCAAAACACTAAAAAAAAAAACTATGGAAAGCATTATGTATTTTACACGATTAGGTACCAAAACACCAAAATTCTTGCAAAGCACCTAATATGGTAAAGAGAAAAAAACGTTTCCAGAAACGTGTCTTTTTAGTGTTTATAAACGCGTTATGCAGAAAAACGCTCTAAAGCATTGAAAACGTTCATATTATATGAGTAAGCCACTTCGAGTGAGCTACTTCGGTACTAAAACCCTAACATGCTTACAAAATACCCTTTATGGAGAAAGAGAGTAACGTTTCCAAAAGCAAGTATTATGCGTGTTTTCAGCTTCTTTCGTACAAATGCGCAAAAATGCATGGAAAATACCTAATATAGGGAAACGAAACGTGTTTTGAGTGTTTTTCACATTCTTGGATTCCAGAATGCCAAAATGCATGCTAAGCACCCTCTATTGTGATTTGAAACTCCATTTACAGGAACAAGTCTCTAAAACGCATGGAAAACACCTTATGTAGAAAAAAAAGAAAACATTATAAAAAAAACTTTTTTTTTTTTAGATACATATGAAAACACTAAACGTCATGAAAAAAAACAATATAGAGAAATATAATAACTTTAAAAAACGTGTATTTTCAATGTTTTTTTTAGCTTTTTACGCAAAAACCGGAAATATATATTGAAAGTATATAATATCGGCAAACAAAAGAACATTACGAAAAACGTGTATTTTGAGTGTTTTTGAGCTTTTTAGGTACTAAAACGCTAAAAAGCATGAATAGCACTCTATATGTAGAAACAGAACAACAAATTGAGTATTTTGTGTATTTTCATGTTAGACATCAAATCGCCAAAATGCATACAAAGTAACCTCTACTTTGAAAATAAACGACTTTACAAGAAACGTATCTCATGAGTGTTTTTCTCCATGTTTGACAACAAAACTTAAAAAAAAAAAAAAAAAAACCGAAAGCACCCGATATATGAAAATAAAACATTACCAAAAACGTTTCTTTTGTGTGTTTTTGAGATACCAAAAATCTAAAACACATGCCAAAACGCCATTTATTCAGACACAGGGTAACATTACTAGAAACAAGTATTATGAATGTTTTTTTTTTTAAGCTTGTTACGTACATAAACGCCAAAATGCATGCGAAGCACCCTGTATGGGAAAACAAAAGGACATTACGAAAAACGTATAAAAGGAGTTTGTTTGTTCTTCTTAGGTACTAAAACGCTAAAGCTTGTTAAATAGCACTTTATATAGAGAAAAAAAATTAAGTGTATTGAGGTATTTGAGTGTACCAAAGCGCCAAAATGCATGTAATATCCCCTATATGGGGAAACGAAACTACATTACAAGAAGCGTTTCTTTTGAGTGTTTTTGTGCATGTTAGGCAACAGAACACTAAAAAGCATGGAAAGCAATCGATACCGAAAAGCAGTCTTTTGAGATTATTGAGCTTCATACTTACCAAAACATTAAAACGTACGAAAAACACCCTGTATGGAGACACAGAATAACATTACTCAATTAATGTTTTTTTTTTTTTTCAGTGTTTTTAAGTATGATACGTACATAAACGGAAAAATGTCTTCAAAGTATCCTATATGGGTTGTCGAAAAGACATTACGAGAAACATGTATTTTATTTATTTTTTTTTTATTTTTTTTATCGTCTTAGGTACAAAACTCTGAAACGCATGAGTATGAAGACACAGAACAACATTTTAAAAAATGCGTATTTTAAAGGTTTTTCACATTGACAAGTTCGAAAACGACAAAATACATGCAAAGCATTTTGGTGAAAGGAAATGAGATTTCCAGTACGTTGTCTTTTCAGTATTTATGGGCATTATATGAACCTAAACGCCAAAAAAGCATGTAAAGCGCCCTATATTGGTAATAAACCAACATTACTAAAATCTTTTCTTTTCACTGTTTTTGAGCTACTTATGTATCAAAACGCTGAAAGGCATGCAAAACTCCCTTAATTGAGAAACAGAATAAACATTAACAAAAAAACAAGCATTTTGAATGTTTTTTTTTTTTCAGGTTGTAACGTATGAAAATGCCAAAATGCATGGAATGAACCTAATATGGAGGATCTAACTACATTACGAGAAACGTGTATACTGAGTATATATATTTTTTTAACTACTTAGGTAACAAAACTCGAAAACAAATGAAAAGCACTCAATATAGATAAACAGAATAACATAATCTAAAACATGGATTTTGAGTATATTTTCACACCATAACGCTAAAAAGCATGGAAAGCACATTACATGGGGAAATATAGAGATATTCAAAAAACATATCTTTTGAGTGTTGATGCACCAAAACGCTTAAAAAAATATATGAAAATCACTCTATAAGCGAAAAAAAAAAAACTAAAAAGGTGCCTTTTTACTCTTTTGAACTACTTATGTATCAAATCACTAAAACGCAAGGAAATCCTCATTCATGAAAAGAATAAAAAATAATATTAAAAACAAGTAATTTGATTGCATTTTTTAGCTTGTTATGTACAAAGATGTCAAAAATAAATTAAAAGCTTTCAATATGAGAAAATGAAAAGTCTTTACGAGAAATAATTATTCTTAATTAATTAATTAATTAACAGCTCCTTAGGTACTAAAACTTAAAAACGCACGAATAGCACTCTATATGGAAAAACAGAACATCACCAAAAACCAGTATTTTGACTGTTTTTCACATTATTAGGTACCAAAACTCAAATATCCATGCGAAGGACCCTATATGGGATTAGGTAACTAGATTTCCAAAAAAGTGTTTATGTTTATGAGCGGGTTAGGCACAAAACGCAAAAAAGCATGGAAAGCACCTTATATCGGAAAACAAAACAACATTACCAAAAACGTGTCATTTGAGTGTTTTTGAACTTCTTACGTTCCAAAACACTAAAACACCCTTTGTGGAAAAGCAGATTAACATTATCAAAAACAAGTCTTTTAAGTTTTTGAGCTTGTTACATACAAGAACGCCAAAATGCATGAAAAATAAATATGGAAGAGAAAGGACATTACCATAGATGTGTATTATGAATGTCTGTGTTTCTTAGGTACCAAAACGCTAATGAGCATAAATAGCACTCGATATAGAAAAAAAAAAAAAGACCAAAAAAACGTGTATTTTAAGTGTTTTTCACACTGATAGTACAAAAATGGCAAAATGCACGCAAAACATATGTGAAATCAAAACGACTTTGCCAGAAACAGGTGTTTTGAGTGTTTTTGAGAATTTTAGGTACTAAAACGCTAAAAAGAATGGAATTCACTATATGTGAAAAAAATAAAATAAACAGTGCCGCGAGAAACGTATGTTTTGAGTGTTTTTAAATTTCTTACGCATCCAGAACAAACTTATGGAGATAGAGAGTAACATTACCAAAAATAACTATATATCTTTTTTTTATTGTTACGTAGAAAACGCCAAAATGCAAAGAACCCCATATAGTGAAACGAAAGCATTACGAAAAATGTGTATTATATGTGTTTTTGAGCTTTTATTGGTACTAAACGCGAAAACGCTTCAATATGGAAAAAAAATAAATAAAATAAAAATACGTAGTAAAAATTTGTAATTTGCGTTTTTCTCACATTCTTGGGCACCAAAACGGCAAAATGCATAAAAAAAACCTTTTATGGGGAACGAAATGATATCCACCAAAAAATATATATATTTTGTGTTTTGTGCATATTAGGCCCCAAAATGAATGCAAATTACCCTATAAGGGAAACGAAAAAACATTACCACAAACGTGTCTTTTATGTGTTCAAGAGCAAGCTAGGCAAGAAAACGATAAAAAGAATGGAGAGCACACTCTGAGAAAACAAAACAGTATTACCAAAAACGTCTTATTAGGGTATTTAAAACGTATGCAAAAAAAAAAACTTTTATAGAGAAGCACTATAACCACCAAAATTGTGTATTTTGAGTATTTTGAATATGTACAAAAAGCCAAAATTAATGCAAATTATCCTATATGGGGAAACGAAAAGACATGACGAGAAACGTGTATTTTGAGTTTTTGAGCTTCTTACGTGACAAAATGCTAAAATGTATTAATAGCATTTCATATTGAGAAACAAAACAACATTAACAAAAACGTGTATTTTGAGTTCTTTTCATATCTTTATGTATCAAAACACCAAAATGCATGCAAAGCTCCAAATATGGGTAAAGAAAATAACATTACCAAAAACGTGTCATTTGAGTGTTTTACAACATTGTAGCCATCAAAACCCTAAAAAGCATGGAAATCGCCGCATATGGGAATACAAAATAACACTACGAAACAAGTGTCTCGAGTGTTTTTGAACTTATTACATACCAAAACGCTAAAACTGAAAAAAAAAACTTTTTATGAAAAAAATACCAAAAATTATCAAAAAAAAAAAAAAAGTATATTTAGTGTTTTCGAGCTTTGTACGTATAAAACCACCAATATTCATGGAAAGTACCTTGAATGGGGAAACGAAAAAAACATTACAAGAAACATGTATTATAAGTGTTTTTTGAGCTTCTTAGGAACCGAAACGCTAAAACGTATTAATATCACTCTATATGGGGAAGAAATAACATTACCAACAACGTGTATTTTTTAGATTGTTTCATATTGTTAGGTGATATAACGAAAAAAATGCAAGTATCCTATATGGGGAAACAAAAAACATTTCCAGAAACGTTTCTTCTGAGTGTCTATGAGCATGTTGGGTAACAAAAACGCTAAAAAGCATCAAAAGCACCCTATATAGGAAAAGAAAACAATATCACTAAAAAACGTATATTTCAAGTGTTTTCAGTTACTAACGTATCAATACGCTAAAACATCTGTAAAACACCATTTATGGAAAAACACAATTACATTACAAAAAAAAAAAAAACATGATAGTTTTTAGGCTTGTTTACCTAACAAGCCTAAAAACTATCATAATGTTTTTTTTCTAAAACTTTTGAGTGTATTTCACATTTTTGTTAACGAACCGTCACAATGCACGAAAAGCACCCTATATGGTGTAAGGAAACGAGGTTTCAAAAAAAAAACCCACTTGATTGTTTTATGAGCGTGCTAGCACCAAAACACTGAAAATATGGAAAGCACTCTGCATGAGAAAACAAAACATTTTCAAAATTGTTTATTTTCTATTTTTTTTTTTTTTTTTTTTGTGCTTTTTGAGCTACTTACGTACAAAAACGGAAAAAAAAAACGCTTGCAAAACACTCGTAATGGAAAAACAAAATAAAATAGCAAAAAACAAGGTTTCGAGGTTTTTGAGCTTCTTACGTAGAAAAAAAAAACATTTGATACAGTATGGCATGAAGAACTTGTGAGAATATTTAAGGAAACAGGCGTGGATGGTAAGGACATAAGGTTGATAGCAAATTTGTATTGGAATGGAAAAGCAGCTGTGAAAGTGGAAAAAATGAAGTCAGAATGGATAAATATAAGGAGAGGAGTGAGGAAGGGGTGTGTACTTTCCCCAGACCTCTTTTCCTTGTTCGGACAGAAATGCATGGCAAATTTAATAGAGATGGAGGGAGTGAGAATTGGAGGAAGAAACATGACAAATATACGGTATGCTGATGAAACAGTTCTTTTGGCGGACTCAGAGGAAAAGCTGCAAAGGCTTGTGGATGAAGTACAAGAAGCAAGTGAGGAGAGAGGTCTGAAGATAAACACAAAGACGGAAGTCTTGGGAATAACAAAGAGAAGACAAAGGCTCAGTGTAAGGTCTGGTTTCCACCAAGAAAAATAAATTAGTTGAAACAAATATTATGAGCATTTTTTTAAGCTTCTTAGCTGCCAAAAAAATAAAACGCGTGAATAGCACTCAATATGGAGAAACAGAATAATATTACCAAAAACGTTTTTGATTTTAGATATTAAAGCGTACTCTGACTGTTATTTCATATAAAGTATCAAAACGCTAAAATGCATCCAAAGCACCTCATATGAGAAAAGGAAACGAAATTTTCAGAAACGTGTATTTTGAGTTTTTATAAGCGTGGTAGGCACATAAACGATAAAAAAAAAAAAAAAACATGGAAAACATGAAAAACATGGGAAAACAAAACAATATTCTAAAAAAGAAATATCTTAACCTACTTATATACCAAAACGCTGAAAAGCATGCAAAAGTTTTTATAGAGAAACATTATAACTTTACCAATAACGTATATTTTGAATATTTTTGAGCTTGTTACGTACAAAAATGGCAAAATGCATGAAAAACAGAATATGGGGAAACGAAAACAAGAAACTTGTATTATGAGAGATTTTGAGCTTCTTAATTACTAAAATGGTAAAAAGGATGAATAGCACTCTATATCGAGAAACACCTTTACCAGAATTTTAAGTGTTTTTCCCATATTTCTGAAAATATCCTTTCCTTTCCCCATATAGGGTCCTTTACATGTATTTTAGGGTTTTGATATGTAACTGTGAATTAGGTACCAATACGCCAAAATGCTTGCAACGAAGACCAAATGAGTAAACAAACAACTTTACAAAAAACATGTATTTTGAGTGTTTTTGAGCTACTTACCAAAACGCTAAAAAGCATGTAAAAACACAGCTCATAAATATACGGAGTAACAGTACCAAAAAACAAGTATTTATAAATGTTTTTCAGCTTGTTACGTACAAAAATGCCAAAATGCATCCAAAATACCTTAGAAGAGGAAACGAAAAGACATTACGAGAAACAAGTATTATGGGTGTTTTTGAGCTACATAGGTACCTAAACAATGAAACGGATTAATAGCACTCTATATGGAGAAACACAATATCATGGACAAAAACGTGTATTTTGAGTATAATTCACAGTTACATATCAAAACACTAAAATACATGTAAAGGACCCTATATGGGGAAAGGAAAGGATATTTTCAGATATACGAGTATGTCTTTAGAGGGTTTTTACAAGTGTTCTAGGCACCAAAACGATAAAAAGCATGGATAGCACCGTATATGGTAAAACAAAACAATATTACCAAAAATATCTCTTTTTAGTGTTTTTGAGCTAGATAATGTGCCAAAAACATGTAAAAAGGGAAAACGAAACGACATTCCAAGAAACATACTTTTTTGCGTGCTTTTTTTTTTTTTATACATATTAGCCAACAAAACGCTAATAAGCATGGAAATCACCCTATAAGAAAATGAAAAACAGTATTACCAAAAACGTGTCTTTTGAGTGTTTTTCACCTTCTTACCTAACAAAACGTACCTAAACGTATTTAAAAAGGCCCTTTATGGAGAAATATTCCCCCCCCAGAAATAGCATTTTGAGTGTTTTTGAGCTTCTTACGTACAAAAACGATAAAATGGAGGCTATGGACCAGATATGGGGAAACGAAAAGACATTACGAGAGATGTGTATTATGAACGTTTTTTGAGCCTCTTAGGTATCAAAATCCTAAAACGCATTAATAGGACATTATATCGAGGAACAGAACAACATTAGCAAAAAAAAATATTATTTTTAGTGTTTTTCCAATAATTAGGTACCAAAACGACAAAATGCATGGAAAACCCACCATATGGGAAAACAAAATTTACAAACATGTCTTTTCAGTGTTTTTCAGCTATTTACGTACCAAAATGCTAAAATACATACATAATCTTTATGGAAAAACGATAACATTACCTAAAAAAAAAAATATTTGAATGTTTTTGACCTTGTTACGTACAAAAATGAAAAAAAAGAATGCATGTAAAGTACCTTATATGGGAAAAAGAAAAGACATTACGAGAAATGTGTATTATGAGTGTTTTTAAGCTTCTTAGGTACCAAACGATAAAAAGTAATAATACGACTCTATATGGAGAAACATATTATCATGACCAAAAACTTGTATTTGAAGTGTATTATACAGTTAGATATCAAAATGACAAAATACATGTAAGACACAATGTATGGGGAAAGGAAACGTGATTCCCAGAAACGTGTCTTTTGAGTGTTTATGAGCGCTTTAGGAACCAAAACGATTAAAAAAAAAAAGCACGCAAAACACCGTATAAAGGAAAAGAAAACAATGCTACAAAAAAATGTTACTTTTCAGTGTTTTTTTCAGCTATTTATGTACCGAAACTCTGAAAAACATGTAAAAAAAAACTTTATGAAGAAGCTATACCTTTAGCGCAAAAAATACTTAGCAAACTACTCTACATAGGGAAACGCAAAAGACATTGTATTATGAGAGTTTTTGAGCTTCTAAAGTATCAAAACACTAAAACGCATAAGCATAGCTCTATAATCAGAAATAAAATAAAATAAACCAAAAAAGTCTATTTTGACTATTTACGCATTATTAGGTACCAAAGCGCCAAAAATGCATCCAAAAGCCTCCAATATTGGAAAACAAAATGGCATTACCAGAAACGTGTCTTTTGAGTGTTTTAATCGTGTTAGCAACCAGAACGCTAAAAAGCATGTAAGCGAATACGAAACATTATCTTTTGAGAGATTTGGAGATTCCTACGTACCAAAACAACAAAAACGCATGGAAAATACACTTTATAAAGAAATGTAATAATATTACCAAAAACAAGTATATAGAGTGTTTTTTTTTCAGTTTCTTAGGTAGAAATTTGCCGCAAATACAAATACAAAAAAAAGCCATTACCATTAACGTGCATTATAAGTGTTTCTCAGCATTTTAGGTACTTAAACGCAAAAACGCGTTGATACCACTCAATATTTAGAAAAGAACAACATTGCAAAAAATATGTAAATTGAGTATTTTTCACATTGTTAAATACCAAAACGACAAAATGTATAAAAAAAAAAAAAGTCGCTTATGCCGCTTATATGGAAAACAAAACGACATTTTAAGAAACGCATCTTTTTGCGTGTTTTTGTGCATGTTAGGCACCAAAACGCCATATATGAAAGTACAAAAACATTACCAAAAACATGTCTTTTGAATTTTCTAAGCTTTTTACACACCAAAACATTAAAACGCATGCAAAAACACTCTTTATGGAGAAACAGAATAACATTAGGAGAAACAAGTATTTTGAGTGTTTTAGAGCTTGTTACGTACAAAAACGCCAAAATGCATGCAAAATCCCCAAATGGTGACACGAACACAAATTCCGAGAAATGTTTATTATAAGTGTTTTTTTTTTTTTTTTGAGATTCTTTGGTACGAAAACGTTAAAACTCTTAAAGAGCACTCTATATGGAGAAACAGAATGACATTATAAAAAACGAGCATTTTTGGTGTGTTTCAGTGTTAGGTGGAACCTTACGAAAAACTACTCCTTTAAGTGTTTTGAGCTACTTATGTAATAAAACGCTAAAACGCATGCAAAACATTCTTCATGGAAAACAGAATAACTAACACACACACAAAAAAAAGATGTTTTTGATCTTAATACGTACAAAAACTCTAAAATGCATGGAAAGTACAATGTATGAGGAAATGAAAAGACATTACGAGAAACGTGTATGAGTTTTTTTTTCTTGAAGTTCTTCGGTACCATAAAGTTAAAATAAATTAATAAAATTGTATTTGGAAGAACAACATTACCTATTTCACATTGTTACGTGTCATGACGCGAGAATGCATAAGAAACAAATCCCGAACTGCGTCTTGTGAGTGTTTTATCAGCGTGCTAGGAACCATATCGCTTAAAAGCACGGAAAGAACTCTATTCGGAAAAATAGGATACTACATTACTGAAAACTGGTCCTTTGAGTGTTTTTTTTTTTTCAGCTACTTACGTAACAAAACGTTATAATGCACGCAATACACACTTTAAGGAGAAACACAATCACCATACCAAAGTCCCGTATTTTTTGAGGTTTTGAGCTTGTTACGTAGAAAAATACATGGAAATTACCCTATTTGGAGAAACAAAAGAACATTACTGTAAGCAAGTAATATAACTGTTTTTCATCTTCCTAGGTATCAAAACACTAAAACAAATGAATAGCACTTTATATGGTGAAACAAAACTACATTAAAAAAAACGTGTATTTTGAGTGTATTTTATAAAGTCAGGTAGGAAAATGCCAAAATGCATGCAAAGCAGCTTAAAAGTGGAACGTAAAAGAAAAAAGAAATATTACTTTAAACGTGTATTATAATTTCTTTTTCAGCTTCTTAGGTATCAAAACATTAAAACAAATGAATAGCACTTTATATGGAGAAATAGAACAACATTAACAAAAACGTGTATTTTGAGTGTATTTTACATTGTTAGGTACCAAAACGCCAAAAGGAATGCAAAGCAGTCCGTAAAGGGAACGGAAAGGAAATTTTTTAAAAATCGTGTCGATTATTTATGAGCTTGTTATGCACCAAAACGCGAAAAAAGCATGGAACGATCCCTATAAAGAAGAAAAAAAAAAAAACGAAAAAACGTCTTTTTTTAGTATTTTTGAGGGAATTACGCACCACAACGAAAAAAATAAAACGCACATTTTTTTGTTAATGTTGTTCAGTTTCTATATATGGAGTGCTACTCACGCGTTTTAGAGTGAGTAGCACTCACGAGAATTCCTGAGAAGGGAAAAAAAAACATTTGATAATGCACATTTCCGGTAATGTTTTGTTTCACCATAAAAATTCGCATTTCTGGTAATGTTATTTTTTTTCCCCTACAATGGATGTTTAACATGTAGTTCAGCGATTTGATACGTAAGAAGCTCAAGACCACTGAAAAGGCACGCTTTTCGTAATGTGCTCTTGTATTCCAGTATAGAGTGATTTCCATGCTTTTTTTGATTATTAACGGGCTCATAAGCACTATAAAGACATGTTTCTATTAATTTCATTTCGTTTGCCTATATAGAGTGCTTTCAATACATTTTATTCCTTTGGTACCTAACGATGTGAAAAAAAAAATTCAAAATAAACGTTTTTGATAATGTTTTGTTCTTCCATATATGCTACTATTGACTTATTTTAGAGTTTTGATAGTTAAGTAGCTCAAAAACACTCACAACACATATTTCTCGTAACGTCCTTTTGTTTTCCCATAAAGAGGTTTTTGCGTGCATTTTGTTGTTTTGATTCATAACACTATAAAACAAAAACAAATAAATAAAAAAAACATAAGTTGTACTTTTCTCTCCTTAGAAAGGAGAGAATTCACGCGTTTTACCGTTTGGGTATCTAAGAAATTCAGAAACACTTGTAACACATGTTTCTTGTAATATCGTATCGTTTCTAATACAGGGTATTTTTCATGCATTTTGCCGTTTTTATACGTAAGAATTTCAAAAATATATTTTTGATAATGTTATTCTGTTTCGCCATAAAGGTTTTTTTTTACTTTTGTTTTAATGTTTTGGTACTAAAGAAACTCAAAAACACTAAAAAGACCCTTTTTTTTGGTAATGTTTTCTCTTCCAAGCGTTTTGTGTTCTCTACAAAAAGTGCTCTACTTTCATTTTCGCGTTTTGGTACCTAAAAATGTGAAAAACATTTAAAACATTTTTTTTATTTTTTGGTAAAGCTGTTCAGTTACAACATATAGAGTACTATTCAAGAGTTTCAGCGTTTGGTTACCTACGTTCATACACGCGTCTCGTAAGTACGTTTTGTTTCACTATATAAGGTTCTTTGCATACATTTTGCCGTTTTTTTTTTGTAATTAACAAGATGAAAAAAAAAAACTCACAATACACGTTTTTTTTTTTTTTTTGTAATGTTATTCTGTTTCTCCATAAAGGATATTTTGGATACGTTTCAGCACTTTTGTACGTACGAACCTCAAAACACTCAAAAGACATTTTTTTTTTTTGTGGGGGGGGAATTAAGCGTTTAGGTACCTCTCTCTCTTAAAAAAAAAAAAAAATATCTAAAAGACACGTTTCTGATAATGTCGTTTTTTTCCCCATATACAGTACTTTTCATGCATTTTGGTATTTGTAGCTAACAATGTGAACAACACTCAAATAATTTTTGGTTATGTTATGTTTCTCCTTATAGAGTGCTATTCAGGAGATTTTTTTTATTGTTGTTTGGTAACTACGAAGCTCCAAAAATATATTATTAATGTGTCTCGTAATTTGTTTTCGTTTCTTTATATCGGTTTATTTACATGAATTTTGATGTTCTGGTACCAAACGAGATCAAACACACTTAAAATAGACGTTTTTGATAAGTTCGTTCTCTTTCATCAATCAATGTGATTTATATACATTTTTGAGTTTTGGTACCTAACAAGGGGAAAAGTACTCAAAACACACGTTTTTGGTAATGTTGTTCTGTTTTTCCATATAGAGTGCTTTTTACACGATTTAGCGTTTTCTTACCTAAGAAACTCAGAATCACTTACAATATAAGTTTCTTGTAATAACATGGCTTCACGAAGGGGAAGTCTTGCCTGACAAACTTGTTAAGTTTTTACAGTAAGGTGTACGAGGCAGTAGATAATGGTGATAGTTATGATATCTTATATCTGGACTTTAGTAAAGCATT
Organism: Scylla paramamosain; assembly: GCF_035594125.1. Taxonomy (NCBI): domain Eukaryota; kingdom Metazoa; phylum Arthropoda; class Malacostraca; order Decapoda; family Portunidae; genus Scylla; species Scylla paramamosain. The sequence goes on from NC_087156.1 coordinate 13,398,261, forward strand.
TGACAAGGTACCCCATCAAGGGCTCCTGAGAAAGGTTAGGGCACACGGGATAGATAGGAAGGTGTTAGGCTGGATAGGGTCATGGCTTGGTAACAGGCGACAGAGAGTGATAATAAACGGCTCGAAATCCGAGTGGGGTCATGTAATTAGTGGGGTGCCACAGGGATCAGTATTAGGGCCATTGCTATTTCTAATATATATCAATGACCTGGATAGTGGAATTAGTAGTGATGTTAGTAAATTTGCGGATGACACAAAGATAGGTAGATTAATTAGGTCAGAATCGGATGCCATCCCCTTGCAGGCAGACTTAGATAGAATGAATGAATGGACGGATAGATGGCAAATGCAATTTAATATCAATAAATGCAAAGTGCTTAGCGTAGGTAGAGGAAACCCACACAATAGGTACACATTAAACAACCAGACTCTGGTAGGTACAGGGTACGAGAAAGATTTAGGAGTTATAGTTAGCTCTGAACTCCGTCTAGGGAAACAATGCATAGAAGCCAGAAACAAGGCAAATAGGGTACTAGGATTCATTTTTAGGAGTGTTAAAAGTAGAAGGCCGGAAGTAATATTATACTTGGCGCTGGTCAGACCTCATCTAGACTACGCTGTGCAGTTCTGGTCCCCACATTACAGGAAAGATATAGGTCTATTATAATCATTACAGAGGAGAATGACTAAAAGGATACAGGGGATGAGGAGTATTCCTTACGAGGCGAGGTTGAAGCTGTTGAATTTACATTTTCTAGAGAGACGTAGGTTAAGAGGGGACCTGATAGAAGTCTTTAAGTGGTATAAGGGTTATAACAAGGGAGATGTAAGCAAAATTCTTAGGATCAGCAACCAGGGTAGAACAAGAAATAACGGGTTCAAGCTTGAAAAATTTAGGTTTAGGAAGGAGATAGGAAAAAATTGGTTCTCAAATAGAGTGGTAGATGAGTGGAACGGACTCAGTAATCATGTAGTTAGTGCTAGGACACTAGAGACCTTTAAGAGAAGATTAGACAAGTTTATGGATGGGGATAACAGATGGAAATAGGTAGGTGTGTTTCATACAGGGACTGCCACGTATAAGCCTGGTCGCTTCTTGCAGCTTCCCTTATTTTTTATGTTCTTATGTTCTTATAACAGTTTGTTTTTCTTCCATTTAGGGGTTTTTGTACGTAACAAGCCCAAAAAACAATGAAAATAAACGTTTTTTGGTAAAGTTATTCAGTTTCTCTTTAAAGGGTGTTTTGCATGTGTTTGTAGCGTTTTCATGCGTAATAATAATAAGAAGGAGAAACACTCAAAAAAAAGTATTTCTTAAAGTTGTTTTATATTCCCATAAGAGATTTCCATGCTATTTAGCGTTTTGGTACCTAACACGCTCATAAAAACTCATAAGACAGGTTTCTGGAAATCTCGTTTCCTTTCTCTGTATATGATACTTTACATGCATTTTGGCGTTTTTTTTTTTTTTCTTATGTAACAAACTAAAAACACTCAAAATACTTGTTTTTTGTCATGTTAATCTAGTTCCTCATTAGGGTTCTTTTGTATTCGCAGTTTATTTATTTATTTATTTATTATTATTTTTTTTTTTTTTTTTTGCGTTTTGGTGCGTAATTACCTCAAAATACTGAAAAAAGACGTTTTTCGTATTTATCTTTTTTCTCCTTATAGGGATCTTTCCATTCTTTTTCGCGTTTTAGTGCATAATACGCTTACAAATAATCAAGACACGATTTTTGGAAATTTCTTTTCCGTTCCCCTTTGCATGATTTTGACGTTTTTCTAACTAACAATATAAGATACACTCAAAATACACGTTTTTGTTAATTGTGTTCTATTTCTCCATATGAAGTGCTATTCATTTGTTTTAGTGTTTTGATATCTAGGAAGATGAAAAAAAAATATATAATACCTGTTTACAGTAATGTTCTTTTGTTTCTCCAAATAGGGTACTCGTACTTTCCATGCATTTTTCTACGTAACAAGCAGAAAATCTCTAAAATACGGGATTTTGGTATGGTGACAGTGTTTCCCCTTAAAGTGTGTTTTGCGTGCATTTTAGCGTTTTCATACGTAAGTAGCTCAAAAAACACTAAAAGGATCCGTTTTCAGTAATGTGGATTCTTTTTCCCCGTATAGAGTTCTTTCCGTGCTTTTAATTAAGCGATATGGTTCCTAACACGCTGATAAACACTCACAAAATGCAGTTCGGGAATTGTTTCCTATGCATTCTCGCATCATGACGTAACAATGTGAAATACTCAAAATACATGTCTCCAAATTCATTAATTTTAAACTTTTGGTACCTAAGAACTTAAAAAAAAAAAAAACTCAATACTCGTTTCTCGTAATGTCTTTTCGTTTCCCCATACATTCCATGCATTTTGGAGTTTTTGTACGTATTAAGACCAGGAACTTTTTTTTTTTTTTATTTATTCTGTTTTCCATGCAAAATTTTTTGCATACGTTTTAGCGTTTTATTACATAAGTAGCTCAAAACACTCAAAGGATGTGTTTTTCGTAAGGTTCCACCTAACAGTGTGAAATACACTGAAAATACTCGTTTTTGATAATGTTTTTTTTTCTCTTTCTCTATATAGAGTGGTCTTCAAGAGTTTTAGCGTTTTGGTAACGAAGAATCTCAAAAAAGAAAAACACTTATAATAAACGTTTCTTGTAATTTGTTTTCGTGTCGCCATCTGGGGATTTTGCATGCATTTTAGCATTTTTGTATGTGACAAGCTCAAAAACACTCAAAATACTTATTTTTCGTAATGTCATTCTATTTCTCCGTAAAGGGTGTTTTTACATGCGTTTTAGCATTTTGGTGCGTAAAAAGCCATGTAAAAAGACATGTTTTTGGTAGTGTTGTTTTTGTACTTTCAGTCAAAAATACACGTTTTTGTTTATTTTATTCTGATTCTGATTATAGTGATACTTTTGCGTTTTAGTGTTTTGATACTTAAACTAAAAAATTCTCATAATACAATGTTATTTTGTTTCCTTATGTATAGTAGTTCGCATTGCATTTTGTGATTTTTCTACGTAACAAGCTCAAAAACACTGAAAATGCAAGTTTTTGTTAAAGGTGTAGTTTCTCCATAAAAGATTTTTTTTACATGCTTTTCAGAGTTTTGGTACATAAAAAGCTGAAAAAAAACTGAAAAGTGATATTTTTTGTAGCATTGTTTTTCTTTTCTCTTATACTGTGCTCATAAACTCTCAAAAACGCTCATAAACACTCAAAAGACACGTTTCTAGAAATTTCGTTTCCTTTCCCCATATAGAGAGTGCTTTACATGTTTTGATATTTAACTGTGAAATGCACTCAAAATACACGTTTTTGGTCATGATAATATGTTTCTCCATATAGAGTCGCATTGTTACTTTTTTATCGTGTGGTACATGAGAAGCTAAAAAAATACCCATAATACACATTTCTCGTTATTTCTTTTCTTTTCCCCATATAAGGTACTTTACTTTTTTTTTCGGTTTTGTACATACCAAGCTCAAAATGTTATTTTGTTTCTCCATAAAGAGTATGTATGTATTTTAGCGTTTTGGTACGTAAATAGCTGAAAAACACTGAAAAGACACTCGTTTTTCTTAATTTTGTTTCTCCATATGGTGGGCTTTTCATGCATTTTGGCGTTTTGGTACCTAATTATTGGAAAAAAAAAAAACACTCAAAATACATGTTCTTGGTACTGCTGTTCCATTCCTTGATATAATGTGCTATTGATTCGTTTCAGGATTTTCGTACCTAAAAGGCTTAAAAAACGTTCATAATACACATCTCTCGTAATGTCCTTTCCTTTCCCCATATCTGGTCCAAAAGAAATACTCAAAAGACACGTTTTTGGTAATGCTGTTTTTTTTTTTTTCTCTCTCATTTTCATAAAGGGTGATTTCCATGCTTTTTAGCGTTTTGTTGGCTACTGTATAAAAAAAAACGCAAAAAAATATGTTTCTTGGAATGTCGTTTCGTTTCCCCTATTTACATGATATTGGTACGTATCAAGCTTAAAAACACTAAAAAGAGATGTTTTTTGGTAATATTGTTTTCTTTTACCATATACGGTGCTTTTTTATCGTTTTGGTGTCTAGAACGCTCATAAAAACCATCTAAAGACACATTTCTGAAAATATCGTTTTCTTTCCCCATACAGAGTCCTTTACATACATTTTAGGCTTTTGATATCTAACTGTGAATAATACTCAAAATACACATATTTGGTCATCATATTATGTTCCTCCATATAGAGTGCTATTGATCCGTTTCATTCTTTAGGTACCTATGTAGCTCAAAAACACCCATAATGCTTGTTTCTCGTAATGTCTTTTCGCTTCCTATTATATGGTGTTTTGAATGCATTTTGGCGTTTTTGCACGTAACAAGCTGAAAAATACTCATAAATCCTTGGTTTTGGTATTGTTGCTCCGTTTATCCATGAGAGGTGTTTTTGCATGCTTTTTAGCGTTTTGGTAGGTAAGCAGCTCAAAAAACACTCAAAAGACACGTTTTTTGTAAAGTTGTTTGTTTCCCCATTTGGTCGGCTTTGCAAAAATTTTGACGTATTGGTACCTAATAATGGGGAAAAAAAATTTAATTACGCGTTTCTGGTAAAGGTGTTTCTTGATATAGAGTCCTATTCATGCCTTTTACAATGTTAGTAACTAAGAAGCTCAAAAGCTCTCATAATACACATTTCTTGCATTCGTTTCCCAATATAGAGAGGTTTTCATGCATTTTGTAATTTTTGTACGCAACAAGCTGAAAAACATTCAAAATGTAATTTTTTGTTAGTTTCTCCATAAAAACTTTTTGCAAGCTTTTTCAGCGTTTTGGTACTTAAGAAGGTTAGAATATTCTTTTATATATATATATATATATATATATATATATATATATATATATATATATATATATATATATATATATATATATATATATATATATATATATATATATATATATATATATATATATATATATATATATATATATATATATATATATGTATGTATAATATTGTTTTGTTTTCCTATATAGGGTGTTTTCCATTTTTTTTTTTCGTTTAGATGCCTAGCACGCTTATAAAAACTAAATAAAAAAGTCAAACTACATATATTTGGTAATGTTATTCAGTTTCTCCATAAAGGATGTTTTACATGCGTTTTAGAGTTTTGCTACGTAAAAAAAATATAAAAAAACACTCAAAAGACACGCTTTTTGTAAAGCATTTTTCTATTACAATATGCATTATAGCGTTTTGGTGGTTAACAGGCTAAAAAAACTAAAAACACATGTTTCTGGTATTGTCGTTTCGCTTCTTCATTTGCATGCATTTTGGCTCTTTCTTACCTAACAATATGAATATATTAAAAATAGACGCTTTTGGTACTGTTGTTTTGATCCTCCATATAGAGTGCTATTGACGCATTTTAGAGTTTTGGTACTTAAGTAGCTGAAAAACACAATACACGTTTTTCCTGATGTCCTTTCGTCTTTCTATATAGGTGTTTTTGTACGTAACAATCTGAAAAACACACAAAATACTTGTTTTCCTAATGTTATTCAGTTTCTTTATATTTATTTTTTTTTCTTTGCATCCGTTTTATCGTTTACGAAAGTAAGAAGCTGAAAAAGAAAATGAAAAAAAAACGTTTTAGTACCTAAAACTCTCAAAAACCCTCAAACAACCTGTTTCTTGTAAAGGCGTTTTGATTCCACTTATGCTATGCGTACATTTTGGCATTTTTGTACCTAACAATGTGAAAACAAAAACAAAAAAACACTTAAAATACACGTTTTTGGTAATGTTCTTTTTTTTCATGTCGAGTGCTATTTACGCTCATTGGCGTTTTGGTGCCTAAGAAATTCAAAGACACTCATAATACACATCTCTGTTAATGTCCTTTCTTTTCCATATATATTTTTCATGCATTTAGGCGTTTTTGTATGTAGGATGCTCAAAAACACACACACACAAAAAAAACTTGTTTTTGATAATGTTAATTTGCTTTTCTACAAAAGGTGTTTGCATATAAGCTGCTTTCCATACGTTTTAGCGTTTTGTGCCTAACCCGCTCATAAACACTGAAAAGACACGTTTTTTTTTTTTTCGGAAATCTTGTTTCCTTATCCATATAGGGTACTTCTCATAGGTTTTTGCGTTTTTGCATCTAATAATGTGAAAAACAGTCAAAATACATATTTTTGGTGATGTTCAGTTTTTTTTTTTTTTCAATATAGAGTGCTTTTTGTGCGTTTTAAAGTTTTAATACCTGAGAAGCTCAAAAACACGTAATATCTTTTCGTTTCCTCATATTGGATACTTTTTTATTCATTATTGATGTTTTTTGTACGTAACAATCTCAAAAATACTCAAAATACTTAGTTTTTTTTTTAATTAATGGGGATTTCAGGGTGTTTTAGTGATTTCATACGTAATTAGCATAAATGACTAAAAAACACATTTTATAGTTTCTTTTTTCGCATATAGAGTAATTTTCATATCGGTATGTCGGTACGCTTCGGTATGTACTTTGGTAACAAGCACTCTAAAAAAGGACGTTCATGGTAATGTTTTCTATTTCGTATAGGGTGCTTCCTATATTTTTTTTTTTTTAGCGTTTGGTGTCTAATAAGCACAAAGACTCTCTAAAAATACTTTTCTTGTAATGTCGTTTACTTTTTCCCCATACAAGGTGTTATGCCTGCAGTTTTGCGTTTTGGTACCTAACAATGTAAAAAAATAAATAAATAAAAAAACTAGAAAATGCATGCTTTTGATGAAATTGTTCTGCTTCTTTATGTCGAGTGTTATTCATGCGTTTTAGCCTTTTGCTAACTAAGAAGCTGAAAAGACTCATAATATACGTTTCTTGTAATTTTTCTTTTTCCAATGTATGGTAATTTGGATGCATTTTGGCGTTTGTGTACATAACAAGCTGAAAACCACTTATTTTTATTAATGTTATTCAGTTTTTCTATAAAGAGTGTTTTATATGTGTTTTAGAGTTTTTAACGTAAGAAGCTGAAAACTAGACTCAATATACTCGTTTTTTAAGTAATGTTCTTTTTCCAATTCTGTATAAGGTGCTTTCCATGCTTTTTAGCAATTTGGTGCCTAACACTCAAGAACATTCAAAGTCACGTTTCTGGCAATGTCGCCTGGCTTCCCGAAATTGGAGGCTTTCTATGCCTTTTCGCGTTTTCGTATCTAGCAATGTGGAAAACACTCAAAATACACGTTTTTTTTTTTTTTTTTTTTTGTAGTGTGGTACTGTTTCTCCATATAGAGGTTTTCATAATGTTCATGTGTTTCTCCATATAGAGTGCTGTTTATTTGTTTTAGCGTTTTCGTATCTAAGAAGCTCAAAAGCAATCCTTATACACGTCTCTCCTGATGTCCTTTCGTTTCCTTATATAGTGTATTTTCCATGTATTTTGGCGTTTTTGTACGGGTGAAGCACAAAAACACTTAAAATACTTGTTTTTGGTAGTGTTATTCTTTTTATACATAAAGGGTATTTTGCATGCGTTTTAGCATTTTGGTATGCAAAAAGCAGAAAACACTGAAGATGCACTTTTTTTGGTGATGTTTTATATTTTCATATAGGGTGTTTTCCATGCTATTAAGCGTTTTTAGTCCCTAAAATGCAGAAAACACTCAAGAGATACGTTTCTTCTGATGATGTTTCTTTCTTTTCCCCATTTAAGTGGGTTTGCATGCACTTTGGCGTTTTGGTAACTAGTTAGCAATGTGAAAAACACTCAAAATTCACGTTTTTATTAATGTTGTTATATTTTTCCATATTGTTCGCTATTAATATGATTTTTTTTATTTTTTTATTTTTTTTTTTTTTTTTTTGCGTTTTGTACATTAGAAGCTGAAAAACATTCATTATACACATTACTAGTAATGTGTTTTCGTTTCCCAAAAATAATGTATGTTGCATTTATTTTTATCATTTTCAACGTAACAAGATAAAAAAAAAAAAACAGGCAGAAGTCTTATTTTTGTTAATATTATGTTTTAGTCATAAAAGGTGTTTTGTATGTTTTAGCGTTTTGTTACGTTAGAAGTTTAAATCATTTAAAAGACAAGTTTTTTTTTTTTATAATATTGTTTTGTATTTCTATATGTGGTGATTTTTTTTTATTTATTGATTGATTGATTTTTTTTTTTTTTAACGTTTTGGTACTTAAACTCTTTCAAAAATACTCAAAAGACACTTTTTTTTTTGTAATGTCGTTTCGTTTCCACACAGAAGGAGCTTTGCATGCATTTGTTTTTAGTTCCTAAAAATGTGAAAACAGTAAAAAATACACGTTTTTCGTAATGTTGTTCTGTTTCTCCATATAGAGGACTATGTATGCATTAAAAAAAATCTTGGTACCTAAGAAGCTCAAAAAACTCATATTACAAGTTTTTTTTTTTTTTATATGTCTTTTCGTTTTCCCATATATGGTAATTTACATGCATTTCGAATTTTTGCGCGTAACAAATTCAGTAACTCTTAATTTTTTTTTTTTTTTTTTGTTTGTTTCTCCATAAATGGAGTTTTCTATGCGTTTCAGGGTTTTGGTACGTAAAACGGAAAACAATAAGAAAAAAAATGCTTTTTGGAAATTTTTCTTCTATTCCTATATGTTTCTTTCCACCTTTTGGTGCTTAAAAACTCTCAAAAGACACATTTATGGTAATGTAGTTTCGATTTCCCTCAAAGTAGGCTTTCTATCATATTGGGGTTTTAGTACCTATTATTGTACAAAATAAAAATTTTTTGTACTGTTGTTCTGGTTCTCCATATATAGCGTTATGCGTTTTAGCGTTTTGGTACCTAAGAAGATCAATAACTCATTTCGTTTCACATATAGGGTACCTTGCATGCATTTTAGTAATTTTCTACGTAACAAGCTCAAAGACATTCAAAATACACGTTTTTTGATAAGTTACTGTGTTTCTCCATACAGGGTGTTTTGCATACGTTTTAGCAATTTGATACGTAAGAAACTCAAAAACACATTTTTCACATTTGTCGTTTTTTTTTTTTTTTCATAGGTGCTTTCGATGCTTTTTAGCGTTTTTTGGTGCCAGCACATCATAAACAGTCAAAAGACACGTTTCTGGAAATCTCGTTTCTCTTCTCCATATAGGGAGCTATGAGTGCATGTTCCCGTTTTGGTACCTGATAATGTGAAAAACACTCAAATTACACGTTTTTGGTAATACTGTTCGGTTTCAGTATATAAACTGCTATTCGTTTTTATACCTAGCAAGCTTAAAAACACTCTCTCATATTGCAAGTTTCTCTTTATGTCTTTTCGTTTCCCAATCCATGGTAATTTTCATGCATTTCACGTTTTCTACGTAACAAGCTAAAAATACTTTTTTTTTGTAATGTAATTTTATTATTCCAAAAAGGATATTTTGCCTGCGTTTTAGGGTTTTGGTAAAAATTATCTAAATAAATATTTTTGGCATTTTGTTTTTCTTTTTCCATTTATGCTTTTAAGCCTTTTGGTGCCTAAAACGCTTAAAAGCATTTAGACACTTTCATGGTAATGTCGCTTCATTTCCTCATAGATTATGCATGCATTTTCGCGTTTTGATACCTAAGAATGTTAAAAACAATCAAAATACATTTTTTTTTTGTTGTGTTGTTCTTTTCTCCATTTAAAGTGCTATTCATATGTTTAAGTATTTTGGTAACTGAATAGCTCAAAAACTCTCATCAAACACGTTTTTTTTTTCTTTTCCTTTCCCCATATAGTGTATTATGCATGCATTTTGCCGTTTTTGCACGTAAGAGGTTCAAAAACACTCGAAACACATGTTTTTGATAATGTTATTATGTTTCTCCATAATGGGTGTTTCAAGCGTTTTAGCGTTTTGGTGCATAAGTAGCTTAAAAATACTCAAAAGACACGTTTTTTGTAATGTTGTTTTGTTTCCACATATAAAGTGCTTCCATGGGTTTCAGACACCTTTCTGGAAATGTTGTTTTCATTGGCTTCAAAGGACATGTTTCTGAAAATGTCATTTCTTTTCCCCATATAGAGTGCTTTGCATATATTTTGGCGTTTTGGTACCTAACAATGTGAAATACACTGAGAATACATGTTTTTGCTAATGTTATTGTTTTTTTTTTTCTCAATATAGAGTGCTATTCATGCTTTTTCACGTTTTATTACCCAAGAATCTCAAAAATATTTATAATACACGTTTCTCGTAATGTCTTTTCGTCTCCGAATACAAAGTACTTTGCATGAATTTCTGTGTTTTTTTTTTTACGTAACAAGATTCAAAATACTCAAAATACTTGTTTTTGGTAATGTTATTCTGTTTCTTCGTAAATGGTGTTTTCCATGAATTCTGGAACGTAAGTAGCTGAAAAACACTCAAAAGACACGTTTTTAGAAATTTTTCTGTAAATGTTTTGTTTAGGATCGTTTGCATGCCCTTTGGCTTTTTCGTACCTAATAATGTGAAATACTCTAAAAATACACGTTTTTGGTAAAATTGTTTTGTTTCTTGATATATAATGCTATGCATGCGTTTTACCGTTTTATACCTAAAAAAAAAAACACGTATAATACAAGACTTTCGTAATGTTTCGCAAGTTTTTTGGGATTTTGTAGGTAATAAGCTGAAAAAACACTCAAAATATTTGTTTTTAGTAATGTTATTCTGTTTATGCATAAATTGTGATTCGCATCCGTTTCATCGTTTTCATATGTAAGAAGCTCTGAAACACTCAAGACATGTTTTTGGTAATGTTGTTTTCTATTCCCATATGGGGAGTTTTCCATTTTTTTTTTTTAGCGTTTTTTGGTGCCTAACATGCACAAAAATGCGTTTTCGCGTTTGGTATCTAAAAAGTTCCAATACTCTCATAACAAACGTTTGTAGTAATGTCCATTCGTTTCCCCACATAGTGTACCTTGAGACATTTTGGCATTTTCTACGTAACAAGCCCAAAAGCACTCAAAATACACGTTATTGGTAAAGTTATACTGTTTCTTTATAACAGTTTTTATAAATGCGTTTTAGAGTTTTGGTACGTCAGTAGCTAAAAATCACTGAAACGGGATCCATCTAGGGTAATTATAATGCTTTTTATCGTTTTGGTGCCTGGCATGCTCATAAACACTCAAAAGACACTTTTCTGGTAATGTAGTTTCCTTTCCCCATACACAGTGCTTTCCGTGCATTTTTGCGTTTTTGTATAAAACAATGTTAAATACACTCAAAATACACGTATTTTGGTAATGTTATTTTCATTTTTTTTCCATATAGAGTGCTATTGTTGCATTTTAGCATTTTGGCACCTAAGAACCTAAAAACAATCATAATACATGTTTCTCGTAATTTAAACACTCATAATACACGTTTCTCGTAATTTCTTTCCGTTTCCTTATATATGGTAATTTGCATGCATTTTTGCTTTTTCCTAGTTGACAAGCTCAAAAACTCAAAATATTTTTTTTTTTTGTAAAGTTATTCTGTTTTAACATAAATGGTGTTTTAATTGCGTTATTGCGTTTTGGTACGTAGGAAGCTGAAAAAAAAACTTTTTTCCTTATACAGTGCTCAGAAGACACTTTTTTTTTTGTAATAAATTATTTTCTCATATAAGGTGTTTTCCATGCTTTAATAGTGTTTTCGAGCTTAACACGTTCAAACACATTCAAAAGATACGTTTCTTTAAATGTTTCCCTTCTCTAGGGTGCTTTGCATGCCGTTTTTCATACCTAAAAAGCTCAAAAACATTAATGATACACGTTTCTCGTAATGTATTTTCCTTCCCCCTTATAGATTACTTTCCATGCGTTTTGGCGTTTATCTACGTATCAAGCTGAAAAACACTCAAAATACTTGTTTCCGGTAATGTTATTCTATTTAGCTATAAACGGGTGTTTAGCATGTATTTTAGCGTTTTGGTATGTAAAAAAAAAACCACTTAAAAGACATGTTTTTCGTACTGCTGTTCTGCATTCCCCTTTAGATGATATCCATCCATCCTTTTTTTTGCGCCTTGGTGCCTAACACGCTCAAAAACACTCAAAAGACACGTTTTTGGTAATGTTTGGTTTCCTCATAAGGGGCTTTGCATGCATTTTGGGGATTTGCTACCTAAAAATGTGAAACATTAAAAATATGCGTTATTCTGAAAAAAAAAAAAAAATATATATATATATATATATATATATATATATATATATATATATATATATATATATATATATATATATATATATATATATATATATATATATATATATATATATATATATATATATATATATATATATATATATATATATATATATATATATATATATATATATATATATATATATATATATATATATATATATATATATATATATATATATATATATATATATATATATATATATATATATATATATATATATATATATATATATATATATATATATATATATATATATATATATATATATATATATATATATATATATATATATATATATATATATATATATATATATATATATATATGTATCATTAAAATGATATGTTAACCATCTATTATTTATTATACAATATATTTTTGTTATCTGTGTTAAAGAAAATGTAAGTTGTGTTCTGTTGGAATGGGAGAAGTTTGGTACGCTTCTTTGTGGTGTTTTGTTTCACCCACTACCTGTGAACATAGTCGGCCTGGCGGGTTGTCTAAGCCGGCCCACCAATGTACTGTGGGTTGTTGTGTTGGGTGGTCCTCTGTGCTGCAGGTTAGTTGTGTTTATTTATATACCTTGTGCTGTGAATTAGTATACTGTGGTGAAGGTTACAAGCAAAGGATGTGTTTAGTAGCTAAGGTAATACAAGTGATATTATTGTTTGCCAGACGGAGAATGTAGGGACGCCCTGGACTTCATGTCGGTTGGTGTGTTGGTTGGTCCTCCGTGCTACAGGTTAGTTGTGTTTATTTACCCGACATGTGCTGTGATTAGTATAATTTGGTGAAGGTTACAAATAGAGGATGTATTAGTAAGATAGGGTAATGTACAAGGGATATATTGTTGCCAGACAGAGTTGTGAGGACGCCCTGGACTGGATGATAGTTGGGGTGGTGACATGTCAGGTGTGCTACGGGGATTCGAAGAGCGTCAGTGTGGGCCACTGAAGTGAGTACATTATGGGAATTTATTGAGTATTATGTTTATTATATACAAGTGAAGTTTAGTTGGATTTTGTATACTGATTGTTGCTTTATTTTTATATTTGGGATATGATTGTAACGGATGTCAGAATCTCTACATGAAGTGTTATTTTCTTGGTACCATTGTGAGGGATTGAACTGGGTGTACTATGATATGTGGATGTGTATTGATTAGCCCATGTTTGCAGGTCGAAACACTTCAAGCAATAAATACCTGTTACGATTTGTGGTTTATTACACATTTGGAATCCCCAACATTTCGACTTCAACCACAATGGGCTGGCAAGAGGAGATGGAATTGTTAAAGAGGAAGAGGGCCATTGCCAAAGGGAAATTCACAAGAAAGGTGACCCTGCTGGATGAGGGTGTGCGGGAAGGTGAGCCAGTATCAGTATTGAAGAGTAGCTATGAACAGATTTCTGAGGCCTTTCAACACCTAGAAGACAGTAATGATGTGATATTAAAATATGTGTGTGATAATAAATTAGAAGACAAGTTAGTTAAGGAGGCTGAAGAATACATGCTAGATTGTGAAAGAATCATGAAGAAAAGACTAACAGAAATTAGTAACATTGAAAACATACAGAACAGTGTCAAGCCTAAAGTGAAGTTAAAGGCATTTGAGCCTCCTAAATTTTATGGGAATTTAAGAGAGTACCCTCGTTTTAAGGAGGACTTTAAAAATCTAGTCAAAAGTGTGTATGGTGAAGATGCGTATGCATTGAAAATGTGTCTCAGTGGTGATGCCCTTCAGACTGTCAGAGGTGCAGAAGGTAATTATGAAGAAATGTTTGAAAGGTTAGATGACAAGTTTGGAAATGCAAGAAAGGTGGTGGACTTGGTAATAAGTGACCTTAGGGCTTTGAAAAGGATCAATGAAGGTGATACCAAAGGATTTATAAGGATGGTGGATCAGGTGGAACAGTGTTGGCTAGATTTGAAAAATATAAACTTGAATGAGGAACTTAATACTGCTAATGTAGTCAGTCATATTGAGAAGGTGTTGCCCACACTTCAGAAGAGGGAGTGGGTAATAAAGGCAGAAGAAGTATCTGCTACTAGTGATCTCTTTCCCACTTTATTGAAATTTCTGCAAAGGGAGAGAAAGGTATTGGAGTATATGAATTCTAGTGTCAGATCTACTGGCGGTGATAGAAGTTCAGTACATCATGTAAATAATTCAGCTGACAAGGTCATGGAGTCAGATCTGGTAACACTAATAAAACAGATGAAGGAAGAGCAACAACTAAAGAATAAAGATTTAGAGTCATGTATTGTAAATTTGACAGAGATGGTGAAAGGTACCCACTTGAAGACTGGAAATAATGAGGGAGGATGCTGGATTCACAATTCCAGGAACCATGATACTCTTGATTGTTATAAATTTAAGAATCTCGGCAACAAGGAGAGGTTTGAGTTAGCTAGAAGCAATGGAATATGTTTTAAATGCTTAAAGGGATATATCATCAGGCATGGAATTGTAATACAAACAAGTTGTGTGATGTCAGGATCAGGAGTCAAGGTGTGTGTAACCGTCATCATCAACCACTGGTGCATTTTGAACAGGAAGAAGGTGCTAGTCATAATACAGTATCTGCAAACACTCTGAACACCTTATTGAATATCAGTACTGTGTACAGTAACACTCAACCTATAACAGTACTGTGGGATTCAGGTTCTGACATAACCTTGGTGACACACAGTATGGCAGAAAAACTAAGTTTGAAGGGCAAGGATGTGAATTTATCCATGATTAAGGTTGGCAATGTAATTGAACATCATTCTACCAAAGAATATTGCATACCACTGATTGATAGGACTGGGCATGTATGGGAAATTAATGCCATTGGTATAGAGGAAATATCTGCTAAAATCAATGAATTTGATGTGTCAGGAGTTAAGGAGTTATTTGTAGGAGTATCAAACCATGATATTAATCGCCCTTGTGGTGAGATTGACATGCTGATTGGGGCCAATTACAGTGAATTATTGCCTAAAGTTGTTCAGACTAATGAAGGTCTTCAATTGTTAGAGAATCCATTTGGGTTCAGTATACGTGGCAGACACAGCAAAATAACAGCCTCAGGGAGCACGACGAACCATGTGATTGTGAGAACTCACAAGGTGTCAAGCTCAATAAGCCTCAATGAGATCAAGGTAGAACCTACAGATAAACTTAAGTCACAATTAGATAAATTCTTTGCTTTAGAGGAGAGTGGGGTGCAGTGTGACACAAGATGCCTTAAATGCCTGTGTAAGGGTTGCCCTGTAAGTGACTGTGTCAATATTAAGGAAGAAAGAGAACTGAAATTGATTGAGGAGGGATTAGTATATCATGAAGAAGGGAAGTATTGGACACCAAGCTATCCTTGGATAAGGGACCCGAGACATCTTAAGAACAATGTAAAAGTGGCTGTGGCTAGATTAAAAACTACAGAAAATAGACTGAAAAAATTGGATATCCAGTATGCCCAGAGTTATCACAATGAAATCAAGGACATGGTGAAAAGGGGGGTAGCGAGACAATTAAGTGAAGAGGAAATGCAGTCATACAATGGCCCAATTCACTACATTTCCCATCATGAAGTATTGAAACCAGATTCTGCTTCAACACCTCTGCGTATTGTATTTAACTCATCTTCATCATACATGGGACAAAAACTTAATGATTTTTGGGCAAAAGGGCCAGTTGTTCTTAACAACATGATTGGAGTCTTGCTAAGATTTAGACAGGAAAGGGTTGCCATAACTGGTGATATATCAAAAATGTATCATTCTGTGAAAATCAACACACTGGACCAACACACACACCGATTTCTTTGGAGAGATTTAAACAGTAACAGACCACCTGATCACTATGCCCTGACCTCAGTGACTTTCGGGGATAGGCCGAGTGGGACCATAGCTGTGCTAGCATTAAGGCATACTACAGAAAAATTTGGTAAAGGAGATCCTGAAGTTTATAACATGATTGTAAACAACACATATGTTGATGATATTCTCTATTCCATTGATACGGTAGAAAAGGCTTTTGATTTGATACAAAGAGCAGAACATGTAATATCTCTTGGAAACTTTCATGTGAAGCATTGGATAGTAAGTGGGCAACATGAGAACCATAGTATCAACATCATGGAATCTGACAATGGAGTAATTTTAGTGGGTCAAAGAATATCAAAATGGTTAAAGGAAAACTGGAATCAAGATCACTTCATGTTGATACCAGCTAACCACCCAGTTACTAGACTGTATGTGTCCAGCTTACATAGTAGAGATCATGCAGGTATTGAAACCACCTTGGCCAAGTTACAGAGTAAGTTTTGGGTGCCGGGAGCCAGGAAATTAATAAAGTCAATTAAAGATAAATGTGTCACATGTAGAAAACTCTCAAAACAAACTGAGAACCAGTGTATGGGTCAGGTGTTAGAAGAAAAAATGAAGCCAACTCCACCATTCTATCATACTGCTGTCAATTTGTTTGGACCATTCAATATTAAGGACACTGTTAAAAGGAGAACTCATGGTAAGGTATATGGGGTAATATTCAACTGCGTAGTTACTAGGGCAGTTTATGTAGATTTGGCAGAAGGATACAGTGCAAGTGATTTCATGGCAACTTATCAAAGATTCATCTCAGTCAGGGGTGCACCCAGAATACTGTATTCTGACAGAGGGAGCCAGCTGATAGCAGCTGGAAAGAATATTGAAAGAATTGGAAAAAAATGAAGGAGTTACTTGGAAATATAATAGACCTAGTGATGCACCGTGGTACAATGGTGCCAGTGAATCCCTTATCAAATCAGTGAAAAGAAATCTTTGTATTGCAATTGGGGATTCAGTATTAACTTTTGGTGAACTTCAGACAGCCTTATTTAATGTAGCCAGTATGATGAATGAAATACCCATAGGGGTAAAACTGCTTTAATTTAGAACTTGGTAATTACCTCTGCCCTAATGATCTATTGCTTGGACGAGCTAGTGTAAAATGTCCACAGGGAATATATGAATCAGATGGAGACCATATAAGAAGATTAGAGTTTATTCAGAAAATTGTTGAATCATTTTGGAGAAAATGGCAGAGAGATTTCTTTCCAACGATGGTAGTAAGACAAAAATGGCACACCAATAGGAGAAATGTAAGAGTGGGTGATGTGGTTTTAGTTCAAGATGCTAATGCAGTTAGAAGAACCTGGAAATTAGCTCAACTAATAAAGGCAGATCCAGGTCGTGATGGTGCTGTAAGAGATGTAGACTTAAGGTATAAGACAGTCAAGGAAGGTAAAGGATATGATGGGGTGACAGACAAAGTCATGAGTAGGTCAGTGCATAGGTTAATAGTGTTATTACCTAAGGAAGAACAAGAGTGATGATGAGCGTGTAGGATCATTATAGATATGATTTATCTACATGTACCAAAGCATTCTATGTACTACCTGTGTATATTGTATGTTCACTTTGGTCGGGGTGGAGTGTATCATTAAAATGATATGTTAACCATCTATTATTTATTATACAATATATTTTTGTTATCTGTGTTAAAGAAAATGTAAGTTGTGTTCTGTTGGAATGGGAGAAGTTTGGTACGCTTCTTTGTGGTGTTTTGTTTCACCCACTACCTGTGAACATAGTCGGCCTGGCGGGTTGTCTAAGCCGGCCCACCAATGTACTGTGGGTTGTTGTGTTGGGTGGTCCTCTGTGCTGCAGGTTAGTTGTGTTTATTTATATACCTTGTGCTGTGAATTAGTATACTGTGGTGAAGGTTACAAGCAAAGGATGTGTTTAGTAGCTAAGGTAATACAAGTGATATTATTGTTTGCCAGACGGAGAATGTAGGGACGCCCTGGACTTCATGTCGGTTGGTGTGTTGGTTGGTCCTCCGTGCTACAGGTTAGTTGTGTTTATTTACCCGACATGTGCTGTGATTAGTATAATTTGGTGAAGGTTACAAATAGAGGATGTATTAGTAAGATAGGGATATATTGTTGCCAGACAGAGTTGTGAGGACGCCCTGGACTGGATGATAGTTGGGGTGGTGACATGTCAGGTGTGCTACGGGGATTCGAAGAGCGTCAGTGTGGGCCACTGAAGTGAGTACATTATGGGAATTTATTGAGTATTATGAGTGATATACAAGTGAAGTTTAGTTGGATTTTGTATACTGATTGTTGCTTTATTTTTATATTTGGGATATGATTGTAATGGATGTCAGAATCTCTACATGAAATGTTATTTTCTTGGTACCATTGTGAGGGATTGAATTGGGTGTACTATGATATGTGGATGTGTATTGATTAGCCCATGTTTGCAGGTCGAAACACTTCAAGCAATAAATACCTGTTATGATTTGTGGTTTATTACACATTTGGAATCCCCAACAATATATATATATATATATATATATATATATATATATATATATATATATATATATATATATATATATATATATATATATATATATATATATATATATATATATATATATACATAAATATAAAATATACGTTGTTCTGTTTCTCCATATAGAGTGCTATTCATGCATTTGAGCATAATGGTACCTAAAAAAAGGCTTAAAACTACCATAATACACGTAATGGTGATATTATTCTGTTTCTCCATAAAGTGAGTTTCGCGGGCGTTTTTTAGTGTTTTGGTATGTAAACTAAAAACACTCAGAAGACATTATTTATTTTTTTTTTTTTATAAATCATTTTCTCATATAAGGTATTTTTCATGCTTTAATAGTGTTTTCGTGCTTAACACGTTCAAACACACTCAAAAGATATGTTTCCTTAAATGTTTCCCTTCTCTATATAGGGTGCTTTGCATGCATTTTGTCATTATGGCACCTAACAATGTCAAATGCATACATATTTTTTTTCTTTTGTAATTCTTTTCTTCTTATATAGTGCTAATCATGCGTTTTAGTGTTTTGGTACCTAAGAAACTCAAAATCAGTAATAATATACGTTTCTCGTAATGTCTTTTTGTTTCCCCATAAATGATTTGTTTGCATGTATTTTGTCGGTTTTGTACGTATCATGCTGAAAAACACTCAAAATGCTGTTTTTCTGGTAATGTTATTTTGTTTCTCCGTAATGGTTGTTTTGCCTGCGTTTTATCGTTTTGGCACGTAACTCAAAAACAATGAAATTACATTTTTTTGTTAAAGATGTTTTGTTTTCCCATATAGGGTGATGCTTTTTAGCGTTTTTGTGTCTAACACGCTCATAATCACCCAAAAGACACTTTTTCTTGAAATGGTTTCTTTTCCCTATTTTTTGAGTTTTGGTTCTTAACAATGTGAAATACACTGAAAATACAAGTTTTTGTTTATCCATATAGAGTGATATTCATGCGTTTTAGCGTTTTGGTACCTAAGAAAGTTTCTGGCAATCTTGGTTTCCCCATATTTGTATGCATTTTATTATTTTGGTACCTAACAATATGAAAAACACCCAAAATACCATTTTCTTTTTTTTTTTTTGGTAAAGTGTTTGTGTTTCTCCATAAAGGGCATTTTGCATGCTTTTTAGCATTTTGGTTCGTAAATAGCTGAAAAACAATTAATGTATACGTTTTTGATAGTGTTGTTTTCTTTTTCTAGGTAGGGTGCTTTCACTGCTTTTAGGCATTTTTAAGCCTACCACGCTCATAAACACTTAAAAGACTCGTTTCTGGAAATGTCGTTTCTTTTCCTCATATAGGATGCTTATGCATTTTGGCGTTATGGCACAAAATGTGAAATACACTCAATATACAGATTTTTTGTAATATTGTTCTGTTTCTCCATATAAAGTACGATTTAAGCATTTTAGTGTTTTGGTATCTCAGAAGCTCAAAAACACTCACAATCCACATTTCTCGTACTTTGTATGCATTTGGCATTTTTCTACATAACGAGCTCAAAAACACTTAAAATACATGTTTTTGGCAAAGTTGTGTTTCTCCATAAAGGGTGTTATCTATGCGTTTAAGCGTTTTGATACCTAAGTATCTCGAAAACACTCAAAAAACACATTTTTGATTATGATTTGTTTTCCCATATAGGGAGCTTTCCGTTCTTTTTAGCTTATTTGCGCCTAACACGCTTATAAACACTTAAAAGACATATTTCTGAAAATGTTTCCACCAAAAAATTGCTTGGTTTTCAGCGTTTTGCTGCTTAAGACGTTCATAAATACTGAAAAGACACGTTTCTGGAAATGTCATTTCCTTTCCTTATATAGGGTGTTTTGCCTACATTTTGAAGTTAACGCACCTAACAATGTGAATACACATATATTTTTTAATATTGTTTTGTTTCTCCATATAGGCTTCTATTAATTAACGCGTTTTCGCGTTTTGCTACATAAGAATCTCAAAAACATTCATAATACACGTTTCTCCTAATGTTTTTTTTTTCATTCCTCATACAGAATACTTTGCCTACATTTGGAGTTTTTCTTTGTAAGAGGTCCCAAAACACTTAAAATATATCTTTTTTGGTAATATTTCTCTATGAAGAGTGTTTTGCTTGCGTTTTAGCTTATTGAAACATAAGTAGCTCAAAGGCACTCAAAAGTCGTTTTTGATAGTTTATTTCTCCATATAGGGTACTTTTTATGCCTTTAAAAAAAAAACTCAAAAGACACATTTCTGGTAATGTCGTTTCTTTTCCCCATATGGGAAGCTTTCCATGCATTGTGTCGATTTGGTACCTAACCATGTGAAAACACTAAAACACACGTATTTGGTTATGTTCTGTGTCCCCATAGAGAGTGCTATTCATACGTTCTAGCGTTTTAAAAAGAAGCTCAAAAAACAATCAAAATACTTGTTTTTCATAACTATTATTTTTCTCGAAAAATTATGTTTCTCTGCGTTTCATAGTTTGTGTTCGTAAGAAGCTGAAAACATTTAAGACATTTTTTTTTCTATTCCCATATAGAGCGTTTTCTATGCCTTTTAGCGTTTTAGTGCCTAATATGCAGAAACACACTCAAAAGATACGTTTTTTATAATGTCGTTTCGTTTCTCACTTAAGGGGCTTTTAATGCATTTTTGCGTTTTGGTAACTATCAATATGAAAAAAAAACACTCAAAATACACGTTTTTGGGAATGTTTTTTTTTTCTGTTTCTCCATATATTATTGAAATTTTCGTTTTGGTAATCTTGAAGTTCAAACACGCTCATAATACACGTTTCTTGTAATGTCTTTTCCTTTCCACATATAGGGGAATTTGCATCTATTTTGGTCTTTTCAACGTAATAAGATAAAAAAAAAAAAAAAAACTCAGACTACTTATTTTTGGTAATGTTGTTCTATTTAACCATAAAGGATGTTTTGGTTATAGTTTTGGTTATGTAATAGCGCTTTGGTACGTAAGAAATTCAAAACAATGAAAAGAAACGTTTTTCGTAATGTGTCTTTCTATTACCATATAGAGTGATTGCATGCTTTTCAGCGTTTAGGTGCCTAACACTCTCAAAACATTCAATTCATTTCTGATAGTTGTCGTGTTTCTCCATAAAAGAAAAAAAAGTGTATTCCATGTGTTTTAGCGATTTGGTATGTAAGTAGCTGAAAAAACTCAAAAGGCTTTTTTTTTGCGTCATATAGGGTGCTTTTCATGCCCTTTACATTTTCGTTTCCTAACACGCTCATTCCAGAATTTGAAGGTGTTTTGGAAGGACCATCAATTCTAAAAGTTGAAATAACGGCAGTCATAGCAAAGATGAAAAATCGTAAAGTTGCGGGTGAAGATGGAATGGTGATAGAAATGGTACGAGCAGCGAGTGATTTGGTTGTGGATCAAATAACGGAGTTAGCAAACAAAATATATGAGACGGGGTATGTGCCAAAAGCCATACAAGAGGCAATATTCATAAACATCCCCAAGAAGATGGGAACTACTGATTGTGAAAAACTTAAAACAATTAGTACTATAAGTCAGATGGTAAAGATAATTCTTGGAGTATTGAGAAATAAATTGAAGAGAAAGGTTGAGGAAAATGTAGCAAAAGAACAGTTTGGTTTTAGGAAAGGGATGGGTACCAGCAATGCCATTTTCTGCTTAAGAAATATTATTGAGCGGGCAGTGGAGAAGCAGAAGGATCTATATATGTGCTTTGTCGATTATGAAAAAGTATTTGATACAGTAAGGCATGAAGAACTTGTGAGAATACTTAAGGAAACAGGTGTGGATGGTGAGGACATAAGGTTGATAGCAAATTTGTACTGGAATGGAAAAGCAGCTGTGAAAGTGGGAGAAATGAAGTCATAATGGGTAAAAATAAGGAGAGGAGTGAGGCAGGGGTGTGTGCTTTCCCTAGACCTCTTTTCCTTTTACGGACAGAAATGCATGGAAAGTTTAATAGAGTTAGAGGGAGTGAGAATTGGAGGAAGAAACGTGACAAATATACTGTATGCTGATGATAGTTTTTTTTTTTTTTTTTTTTTGCGGACTCAGAGGAAAAAGCTGCAAGGGTTTGTGGATGGAGTACAAGAAGCAAGTGAGAAGAGAGTTCTGAGGATAAACACAAAGAAGACGGAAGTCTTGGGAATAGCAAAGAGAAGACAAAGGCTCAGAGTAAAGATATATATATATATATATATATATATATATATATATATATATATATATATATATATATATATATATATATATATATATATATATATATATATATATATATATATATATATATATTGGTGGAAAGCAGATTAAACAGGTTCGAGAATTTAAATATTTGGAGATTATTGTGTCAGAGGAGGCAGATTGTGAAAAGGAAATAAAGAAAAGAATCGTGTTGGCAAAAACTGCTTTTATAAAAACAAGAACTTTGATAACAAATTTAAGTATGAATATGAAATTGAAAATCAGACTATTAAAATGCTACGTGTGGTCAGTTTTATTATATATATATATATATATATATATATATATATATATATATATATATATATATATATATATATATATATATATATATATATATATATATATATATATATATATATATATATATATATATATATATATATATTTTTTTTTTTTTTTTTTATGTAGGAAGGATACTGGCCAAGGGCAACAAAAATCTAATAAAAAGAAATGCCCACTGAAATGCCAGTCCCATAAAAGGGTCAAAGCAGTGGTCAAAAATTGGTGGATAAGTGTCTTGAAAAGTCCCTCTTGAAGGAATTCAAGTCATAGGAAGGTGGAAATACAGAAGCAGGCAGGGATTTCCAGAGTTTACCAGAGAAAGGGATGAATGATTGAGAATACTGGTTAACTCTTGCGTTAGAGAGGTAGACAGAATAGGGGTGAGAGAAAGAAGAAAGTGTTGTGCAGCGAGGCCGCGGAAGGAGGGGAGGCATGCAGTTAGCAAGATCAGAAGAGCAGTTGGCATGAAAATAGCGGTAGAAGACAGCTAGATATGCAACATTGCGGCGGTGAGAGAGGGGCTGAAGACATTCAGTTAGAGGAGAGGAGTTGATGAGACGAAAAGCTTTTGATTCCACCCTGTCTAGAACAGCAGTATGAGTGGAACCCCCCCAGACATGTGAAGCATACTCCATACATGGACGGATAAGGCCCTTGTACAGAGTTAGCAGCTGGGGGGGTGAGAAAAACTGGCGGAGACGTCTCAGAACACCTAACTTCATAGAAGCTGTTTTAGCTAGAGATGAGATGTGAAGTTTCCAGTTCAGATTATAAGTAAAGGACAGACCGAGGATGTTCAGTGTAGAAGAGGGGGACAGTTGAGTGTCATTGAAGAAGAGGGGATAGTTGTCTGGAAGGTTGTGTCGAGTTGATAGATGGAGGAATTGAGTTTTTGAGGCATTGAACAATACCAAGTTTGCTCTGCCCCAATCAGAAATCTTAGAAAGATCAGAAGTCAGGCGTTCTGTGGCTTCCCTGCGTGATATGTTTACCTCCTGAAGGGTTGGACGTCTATGAAAAGACGTGGAAAAGTGCAGGGTGGTATCATCAGCATAGGAGTGGATAGGACAAGAAGTTTGGTTTAGAAGATCATTAATGAATAATAAGAAGAGAGTGGGTGACAGGACAGAACCCTGAGGAACACCACTGTTAATAGATTTAGGAGAAGAACAGTGACCGTCTACCACAGCAGCAATAGAACGGTCAGAAAGGAAACTTGAGATGAAGTTACAGAGAGAAGGATAGAAACCGTAGGAGGGTAGTTTGGAAATCAAAGCTTTGTGCCAGACTCTATCAAAGGCTTTTGATATATCCAAGGCAACAGCAAAAGTTTCACCAAAGTCTCTAAAAGAGGATGACCAAGACTCAGTAAGGAAAGCCAGAAGATCACCAGTAGAGCGGTCTTGACGGAACCCATACTGGCGATCAGATAGAAGGTTGTGAAGTGATAGATGTTTAAGAATCTTCCTGTTGAAGATAGATTCAAAAACTTTAGATAAGCAGGAAATTAAAGCAATAGGACGGTAGTTTGAGGGATTAGAGCGGTCACCCTTTTTAGGAACAGGTTGAATGTAGGCAAACTTCCAGCAAGAAGGAAAGGTAGATGTTGACAGACAGAGCTGAAAGAGTTTGACTAGGCAAGGTGCAAGCACGGAGGCACAGTTTCGGAGAACAATAGGAGGGACCCCATCAGGTCCATAAGCCTTCCGAGGGTTTAGGCCAGCGAGGGCATGAAAAACATATAGTTGTGAAACATGGACTATTAAAAAGAAATTGGAAAAGAAGTTGGAGGCTGCTGAGATGTAGTTCCTGAGAAGATTGCAAAGGATTCCATGGACAGCAAGAGTGACAAATGAGGAAGTACTAAGACGTGCAGGAGTGGAGAGAGGCTTGATAAGAAGTACGAGTATTAAGAGGAGGCAGTTTCAGTTTTTGGGACACATTCTGAGAGCTGGAGGATTGGAAAGAGATTGTTTGCTAGGGAGAAGAGCAAGAGGAAGGCAAAGAAAGAAATATATGGAGACCTTGCCGGAAAGTATTAACATGGGATGGAACAGCGAGGATCTGGTTAGGATGGCAGAAAGAAGAGAGGATGGGCGCGCCATGATCGCTGACGTCACATGACAAGCACTTCGATAAGGTGAGGTAAACACGGTCATAAACACTTAAAAGTAACGTTTTTTTTTTTTTTTTTTTTTAAATATCGCTTCTTTTCCACATATAGGGTGTTTTCCATTGATTTTGACGCTTTGATACCTAAGAATGTGAAAACACTCAAAATACACGTTTATGGTAATGTTTTTCTTTTTCTCCATACAGAGTGCTATTTATGTGATTAGCTTTTTGGTACCTATGAACCTCAAAAAATCTCATAATACACGTTTCTCGTGTATTATGTATACTTTGCATACATATTGGCATTTTTCTACGTAATAAGCTCAAAACACACAAAATACCCGTTTTTTATAGTTATTGTGTTTCTCCGTAGAGTGTTTTGCAAGCATTTTCGTGTTTTCGTATGTAAGTAGCAGAAAACACCAAAAAAAACACGTTTATGGTAATGTTATTTTGTTTTCCCATATAGGGTGTTTTCCATGCTTTATAGCGTTTTAGTGCTTAGCACCCTCATAAACGCTCAATATTTTTTTTATCCTGTTTCCTTTCCCCACTTAGTTTCCTTCCCCCACTCACTCGTTTTTGGTAATTTTCTCTTATTAACGCGCTTTCGCGTTTTGGTACCTTAGTATCTCAAAAACACTCATCATTTTAGTACCTAAAAAAGCTGAAAAAAAAATCATAATACACGCTTCTCGTAATGTCTTTTCTTTTCCCCCGTATAGAGTTCTTTGCATGATTTTGGCATTTTTCTGTTAAAAAAAAAAAAACAAGCAATGTACTTGTTTTTGGTAATGTTATTCTGTTTCCCCATAAAGAGTGTTTTCCATGCGTTTTACCGTTTTGGTAAATAAGTCGCTCAAAAATAATGAAAACACGTTATTTTTAATGCTCTTTTGTTTTCCAAAATAGATTGCTTTCCATACTTTTAAGCGATATGGTGCCTACCACACTTATAAATACTCAAAAGACATGTTTCTGAAAATCTCTTTACCTTTCTTCATAGAGGGTTCTTTGCAAGCATTCTGGTGGTTTGGTACCTAACAATGTAAAATATACTTAAAATACACGTTTTTTTGTTAATCTTGTTGTTACTCCATATAGAGTCCTTTTCATACGTTTTCGAATTTTGGTACCTAAAAAGCTCAAAAACACTAATAATACACTTTTTCTCATAATTTCTTTTCGTTTCCCCATATTTTACATGCATTTTCCCGTTTTTTTTACGTAACAGGATAAAAAAAACACTCATAGATGCTTGGTTATGGTAATGTTATTCTTTTCTCCTTAAAGTTTTTTTTAGCCTGCATTGTAGCGTTTTATTACGTGAATACCTCATAAACACTCACTCGTTTTTGGTAATGTTCTTTTGCTTTCCCATATAGAGAGCTTTCCATGCTTTTTAGTATTTTCGTGCCTAACACGCTTATAAACACTCAAAAGACAAGTTTCTTCTTTTATTTTTCACACATAGAGTGCTTTCAATCCATTTTGGCGTTTTAGTACCCGACAATGTGAAGTACACTGAAAATACACTTTTTTGCTAAGTTTCTATTTTTCCATATAGAGTGGTATTCTAGCGTTTTAAAGATTTTATAACTAAGAATCACAAAAACACAACATAATACACGTCTCGTTATGTGTTTTCGTCTCGTTAGTGTATTTTGCATGCATTTTGCGTTTTTGTATATAACAAGCTAAAAAACCCTCAAAATACTTGTTTCTGATAATGCTATTCTCTTTCATCATAAAGGGTGTTTTGCATGCGTTTTGGAACGTAAGAAGCTGAAAAACACTAAAAAAACACATTTAGGTAATATTTTTTTCTCTTCCCTAATAGGGTGCTTTCCATGCCTTTTAACATTTCTGTGTCTAAACATGCAAAACACACACACACACACACACACACACACTTCTTTTGTGGACTTCAAAAAGGCTTTTGATCTTGTTGATCACACTGTTGTCATCAGCAAAGCAGTGAGTCTGGGTCTCCCTCCTAACCTGATAGCGTGGCTAACCGACTTCCTCACAGGGAGGCGTCAGGCCGTTCGCTATCAGGGCTCTGTCTCTACTTTCCAACAGCTGACTTGTGGGGTCCCCCAGGGGACCAAGATGGGTCCTCTATGCTTCCTCCTCTTCATTAACGACGCCCTCACTGACACCCCCATCGCTGGAAGTATGTGGACGACTGCACCGTGGGCGTCCCAGTTTCCACCAAGAACCCGGACTACTCGCCACTGCAAGTGATCCTGGAGCGACTGCAGACGTGGACGGAGGAGAGCAGGATGACCATCAACCACAACAAAACTGTGGTGATGCATTTTTGTACCTCCTCTGTACCAGTGCCCCCTCCCCAGCTCTCAGTGGGCCCTCACCCCCTCCAGGTAGTCCGATGTGCCAAGCTCCTCGGAGTCACGGTGGACGACCAGCTGACCTGGAAGCAGCATGTCGCCAGCACCATAAGATCAGCTACCTACAGGCTGTACATGCTGCGCAGACTCAGGTCGCTGGGGACGCCGACAGATGAGTTAAGGGGGGTGTATCTTACTTTTATCCTCCCCAAACTCATGTACGCCTCCCCGGCGTGGTCCTCCTCCCTCACACAAACTCAACAGCTACAGTTGGAGAGTGTGCAGAAAAGGGCGTGCAGGGTCATCCTTGGCCCTACATACACCACCTATGAAGAAGCCCTGAACACCCTGAAGCTGTCCAGACTATCCACCAGGTACAGTGAAGCTCTAGAGAAGTTTGGAAGGGCACTTCTGAATTATCCACGTCTCAGAAACATGCTGCCGCCTGACGCGCCTCGCCCTACCCGTGCCACCAGACACCACAATAAGATAACGCCCCTAAAGGCGCCACGTACGGACCGGTACAGACTCAGTGCGATTCCCACCATGGTGCGAGCCATCAATCAATAGTCTCTTCTAGATTTGACTTACCTTTAGGATTAATGTCAAGTATTTCCCCACACCCAATGAACATTTTCAGTTTGTTGACTGCCTAAAGAATAAACCGTTTATTATAATTATTATTATTATTACACACACACACACACACACACACACACACACACACACACACACACACACACACACACAAAGATACGTTTCTTGTAATGTCATTTCGTTTCCCTTCATAAAATGGATTTGTATGCATTTTGGCATTTTAGTACCTAACAATATTATAAAACTCAAAATACACGTTTGTGATAATCTTGTTCTGTTTCTTCATATAAACTGCTATTAACGCGTTTTTGCGTTTTGCTACTTAAGAAGCTCGAAAACACTCATAACACAAGTTTCTCGTGATATCTTTTCGTTTCTCCATATAGGGTAGTTTAAATACGTTTGGGCGTTTTCCAAGGTAAAATGCTAAAAAATACCTGGAATGCTTTTCTTTTTTTTTTTTTTTTTTTTTTTAATTTTAGCCATGAAAGGTCTTTTGCATGTGTTTTACTGTTTTCTTACGTAACAAGTTCAAAAACATTCAAAAGACACATTTTTGGTAATGTTGTTTTCCATTCCCAAATATGGGAATGCTTTGAATGGAAACGCTTTTTCAGCGTTTTCATGCCAAACAAAAAAAAACAAAAAAACTCAAAAGATACTTTTTTTGCAATGTCGTATGGTTTTCCCATATAGAGGGCTCTGAATGCATTTTGGCGTTTTGATACTTATGTAAAATACATAAAATACTCATTTTTGGTAATGTTATTCTTTCTCCATATAGAGTGCTATTCATGCGTTTTAGCATTTTGGCGCCCAAGAAGTAAAAAAAAAAACTCTCATAATACACATTTCTAGTAATATATTTTCCTATCCACATATAGAGTACTTTGCATGCGTTTTATCAATTAGATACGTAAGTAGTTCAAAAACACTCAAAAGACACGTTTTTTGGTGATGTTTTGTTTCCTCATATAAAGTGCTTTCCATTTTTTTAGTGTTTTCGTGCCTAACAAGCTAATAAACACTAAAAGACACGTTTCTGGATAACTCGATTCCCTTCTGCATATACGATGCTATGCATGCTTTTGTCGTTTTCGTTGCGAACAATTTGAGAAATTACTCATAGAACACGTTTTTGTTAATATTATTCAAAATCTTGCAATGTCTTTTCGTTTCCCCATTTATGGTTATCTACATGCATGTGGCATTTTTGTATGTAATAAGTTGAAAAACACTTAAAATCCTTTTTTTAATATTATGTTTCTCCATAAAGGTGTTTTGCATGCATTTTAGGGTTTTTGTACGTAAGAAGCTAAATAAACGTTCAAAATACTTGTCTTTTTTTTTCATTTCCCAAATATGGAGCTTTCCATGCTTTTAAACCTTTCGATGCCTAACACGCTTAAAAAGTCAAAAGACACATATCTTGTAATATAGTTTCGATTCATCATATTGAAGGCTTTGCATGCAATTTCGCATTGTTGCTACCTGACATTCATAAAACTCGATTTTTTTTTCTTTTTTTTTTGTAATATTCTGTTTCTCCATATAGAGTGCAATTCATACGTCTTAGCGTTTTGGTACCTAACGTGCTCAAAAACTCTCATAATACACGTTTCTGGTGATGTGTTTTCGTTTCCTTATATAAGTATTTTGCATGCATTTTGGAATATTTCTATGTAACAAGCTCAAAAACATTCAAAATACATATATTCGGTAACGTTATAATATATCTCCATAATGGGTTTATTGTTTGCGTTTTAGCCTTTTCGAGCTTAAGTAACCTGAAAACACTGAAAAGACACTTTTTTTTTCCGTAATATTGTTTTTCCCCTATAGTGTGCTTTCCATGTTTTTTATTATTTTGGTGCGTAGAACACTCAAAACACTGATAAGACACGTTACTGGAAATCTCATTTCCTATTACCATATAGGGTGCTTTGCATGCATTATGGTATTTTTGTACTTAAGAATGTGAAATATTAACAAAATACATGTTTTTGGTTATGTTCTTTTTTCCATAAAGAGTGTTATTCATACATTTTAGCGTTTTAATACCTCAAAAACGCTCATAATACACGTTCATCATAAGAACTTTTCGTTTCCCCATATAGGGTACTTTACATGCATTTTGACGTTTTTTTAAGTAAAAAGCTAAAAAAAAAAAAACACTTAAAATACTTGTTTTTGATAAAGTAATTCTGTTTCTCCATAAAAGATGTTTTGGCAGCGTTTCAGCATAACCTTACGTAAACAGCTTAAAAACTCTAAAAAAAAAAAAAAAAAGCGGTTTTTGGTAATATTGTTTTGTTTTCCAAATAAGGTGCTTTCCATGCTTGTACCGCTATGGTGCCTAGTACGCTTATAAATACTGAAAATCTCGTTTTTTTTTCTTCATATAGGGTGCATTGCGTGTATTTTAACGTTCTGGTACCTAACAATGTGAATTACAGTCAAAATACACGTTTTTTTGGTTATGTTTTTCTGTTACTCCATATAGATTGCAATTAATGCGCATTTTTTTTTTTTTTAGTTTTAGTACCTAAAAAGCTCAAAATCATTTATAATACACATTTCTGGTAATGTTCTTTTGTTTTACCCATTTAGCGTACTTTCCATGTATTTTTGGCGTTTATATACGTAAGAAGCTCAAAAAAACACTAACAGATACACGGTTGTGGTAAAGTTATTGTGTTTCTCTTCTTCTTAGCATTCTGGTACGTAAGTAGCTCAAAAACACTCAAAAGACACGTTGTCCGTAATGTTCTTTTGTTTTTCAGTTAGGATGCTTTCCGTGCTTTTTAGTGTTTTGGTGCCTAACACGCTCAAATGATAATTTTCTGGAAGTGTTTTTATTTATTTATTTTTTTTTATCCCCATATGGCATGCTTTCCATGCATTTTGGACTTTGGTACATAACAATGTGGAATACACTAAAAATACACGTTTTCCTTAATGATGTTCTGTTTCTCCATATAGAGTGATTTTCATGCTTTTTCGCATTTTGGTACCTAAGAAGCTCAAAATCACTCATAATACACGTACTTTCATTTCTCCATATAGAGTTTTTTCCATGCATTTTTGCGTTTTTGTACATAACAGGCTCAAAAAGTTTTTGGTAATGTTATTCTGTTTCTACATAAAGGGTGTTTTCATGCGTTTTAACGTTTTAAAACGTAAGTAGTTAAAATGAACTATCAAAGGACACGTTTTTGGTAGTTATTTTGTTTTCCCATATAGAGAGTTTTCTGTGCTTTTTAGCGTATTGGTGCCTAACACGCTAATAAGAATATGCAAAACACATTTTATGGCTAAAGAGAATAACGTTATGAAATATAAGATTTAAGTGTGTTTTTTTTTCTTGTTACGATGAAAAAGACCAAAATGCATGGAAATTAGACTACATGGGTAAACGAAAAGACATTACTAGTAACGTGTATGTTGAGTGTTTTTGAGCTTTTAAGGTATTAAATCGCGAAAACATGTTAATAGCACTCAATATGGAGAAACAGAACAACAATAACAAAACGTGCATTTTGAGTGTTTTTCACATTGTTAGGTACCAAAACGCAAAACATGCATGCAAAGCCACTTAAATGGGAAAACGAAACATCATTATTAGAAACGTATCTTTTGAGTGTTTTTCAGTATGTTAGGCACTGAAACATTTAAAAGCATGGAAAGCATCTTATATGAAGTAGAAAACATTACCAAAAATGTGCCTTTTCAGTGTTTTGGGCTTATTACGCACCAAAACGTTACAACGTATGCAAAACACCCTTTATGGAGGAAATGAATAGCATTACCAAAAAAGTATTACCAAAAAAATATTTTCAGTGTTTTTGTGCTTTAGCGGTACAAAAATGCCAAAATATACATGCAAAATACACTATACAGGGAAACAAAAGGACATTACGAGAGACGTGTATAATGAGTGTTTTTCAGCTTCTTAGATACAAAAACACTAAAACAAATGAATATCACTTTATATGGAGAAACAGATGAACATTACGAAAAACTTGTATTTTCAGTGTACTTCACATTGTTAGGTACCAAAAGGACAAAATCCATGCGAAACACCCTATATGAAAAAGAAACGACATTTTCAGAAACGTATCTTTTGAGTGTTTATGCGCGTAATAGGCACCAAAACGCTAAAAAGTATGGAAAGCACGCTATATGAAAGAAAAAAAAAACGTGTCTTTTGAGTGTTTTTGAGCTACTTAGATACCGAAAGGCTAAAACTAATGTAAAACGCTTTATGAAGAAACACAATAATATTGCCAAAAACAAGTATTTTTAGTGTTTTTCAGCTTGTTACGTGCAAAAAATCGCATAATGTATGGAAAGTACCCTATATGGGGAAACGAAAGGACATTACGTGAAAAGTGTATTATAAATGTTTTTGAGCGTTTTAGGTACCAAACCTCGAAAACGCATTAATAGCAGTCTATATGGAGAAACACAACAAATGTGATAAAAACGTGTATTTTACGTGTATTTCACATTGTTAAGAACCAAATCATTAAAAGCACGCAAAACACTTTATATAAGAAAAGGAATTTTTTTCCAGAACTATATGTTTTGAGTATTTATGAGTTTGCTTGGCACCACATGCTAAAAAGCATGGAAAGAACCCTAAGGGGGAAAACAAAATATTAACAAAAACATATCTTTTTCCGTGTTTTTGAGATAATTAAGTACTAAAACATAAAACGATTTCAAAACACCCTTTATGGAGAAACAGAAAAATAAAACATTACCAAATTCAAGTACCTTTAGTGTTTTCGAGCGTCTTGAGTAGAAAAACAAGAAAATGCAGGAAAAGATCCATATAGAGAAACGAAAAGACATTACGAGAAACGAGTATTATGAGAGTTTTTGAGTTTCTTAGGTACCAGATCCCTGGAAGTCATGAATAGCACTCTATATGGAGAAACAGAACAACACTACATTGAGAGTTTTCACATTGATAGTTACCAAAACGCTAATAGGTATGGAAAGCCTCTAATTTCCGGAAGCGAAACGACATTACCGGAAACGTGTTTTATTTCATTTTCTTTTTTTTTTTTTTTGTGTTAGACACCAAAACGGTAAAAAGCATGGAAAGCACCCTATATAGGATTAGAAAAGAACATTACCAAAAAACGCGTATTTTGAATCTTTTCAGCGATTTACCTTGAAATCTCTAAAACGCATGTTTTATGGGTAAAACTGAATAACATTAATAGAAAGAAGTATTTTGAGTGTTTTTTGTCACGTACAGAAACGCCAAATTACCATGTACAGGAAAAGAAAGAATATTACGAGCAACGTATATTATAAGTGTTTTTAAGCTTCCTAGTTAGCAAAAGGCTAAAACGCATGGATAACACACGACATAGAGAAGCAGAACAATTTTATGAAAATAAAATGTATTTTACAGTGTATTTCACATTGTTAGGTACCAAAACGCAAAAATGCATGCATAGCACCTTATATGGGGAAAGTAAACGACATTACAAGAAACGTATTTTTAGTGTTTCTGTACATAATAGGCACCAAAACGCTTAAAAAAAAAAAAAAAAACAGAAGGCACCCTATATGGAAATAGAAAACATTACCATGAACGTCTTCTTACAGTGTTTTTGAGCTAATTATGTACCAAAATACTAAACCGCAGGCAAAACACCCTTTTGTGGAGAATCTGAATAATTTGACAAAGAGTAAAAGCTGGATGGGAAAAATGGAGGGAAGTGAGTGGAGTAACATTAGATAAGAAAATACCATTGAAGCTGAGAATGAAGATATACAGAAGTGTGTTGAGACCAGTACTTCTGTATGGTGCAGAGACATGGTATTTAAAGAAGAAAGAGGAAGGCATTCTGGAGAGAACGGAGACGAGGATGGTGAGATGGATAGCTGGCATTTCACTGTTAGAAAGGAGACAAAGTGAAGATATAAGAAGAATGTGTGGAATATGTAATATCAAGGAGAAGGCAAGAGAAGCAAGACTAAGATATTTTGGACACGAGATAAGGAGAGAAGAGGATGAACCAGTGAGGAAGGCAATGATGGTGGAGGTTAGGGGGAAAAGGAGGTTGGGAGACAGAGAATAAGATGGAGAGACGTAATAAGGAGTGATATGAACAAGCTGGAAGTGCAAGAAGATGACGCAATGGATAGAAACAGATGGAAAAGGATAACTCGAGCAGCTGATCCTGCAATACAGTGGGATTAAGGTCGTATGAAGAAGAAGAAGAAGAATTTTACAAGAAAGAAGTATTTTGAATGTATTTACGCACAAAAACGTAAAAATGCATGGAAAGTATCCTATTTGGGAAACGAAGTGTCAATACTATAAGCGTATCTTATGAGTGTTTTTGAACATCTTATGTACCAAAACGCGAAAACGTATGAATAGCACTCTATATTAAGAAACAGAATAATATTATCAAAAACCTGTAATATGAGTGCTTTTCACATTGTTAGGTATCAAAACACAAAAATCCATGCAAAACACCTTATAATTTATAAGGAAACGAAACATTATTTCCAGAAAATTGTCTCTTGAGTATTTTACAGCTTCTTACATACCAAAACGGTAAAACACATGCAAATCACCCTTTATATAAAAAAACAGAATAACATTAACATAAACAAATATTTTGAGTGTTTTTGAAATATTATATAAAAAAACACCGAAATTCAAGAAAAGTACCCTGGATGGGGAAACGAAAAGGCATTACGAGAAACGTATAATATGAATGTTTTTTTTTTATCTTTTTAGGTACCATAAAGGTAAAACGCATGAATAGCACTCTATATGGTGTCTGGTATGGAGGCATACATTCCTCACTTTTTTTCTCGTCCTAAACCTTCTAAACATTGGTTTAACACAGCTTGTTCTCGTGCTATACATGATAGAGAGGTGGCCAACAAAAGGTATTTAAGCCTTCCATCACCAGAATCTCATGCACTTTATATTTCTGCCCGGAACCATGCCAAGACTGTTCTCCAACTAGCCAAAAACTCCCTCATTAACAGAAAATGTCAAAACCTTTCAAGATCTAACTCCCCTCGTGATTTCTGGCATCTAGCCAAAAATATCTCCAATAACTTTGCTTGTTCTTCTTTCCCTCCTCAATTTCAACCAGATGGCACCACTGCTATCACATCTATTTCTAAAGCTGAACTCTTTGCTTAAACCTTTGCTAAAAACTCTACCTTGGACGAATCTGGGCTTGTCGCTCCCTCTCCTCCACCCTCTGACTACTTCATGCCACCTATTAAAATTCTTCGCAATGATGTTTTCCATGCCCTCGCTGGCCTAAACCCTCGGAAGGCTCATGGACCTGATGGGGTTCCTCCTATTGTTCTCCAAAAACTGTGCCTCCGTGCTTGCACCTTGCCTAGTCAAACTCTTTCAGCTCTGTCTGTCAACATCTACCTTTCCTTCTTGCGTGAAGTTTGCCTACATTCAACCTGTTCCTAAAAAGGGTGACCGTTCTAATCCTTCAAACTACCGTCCTATTGCTTTAATTTCCTGCCTATCTCAAGTTTTTTAATCTATTCTCAACAGGAAGATTCTTAAACATCTATCACTTCACAACCTTCTATCTGATCGCCAGTGTGGGTTCCGTCAAGGCCCCTCTACTGGTGATCTGGCTTTCCTTACTGAGTCTTGGTCATCCTCTTTTAGAGATTTTGATGAAACTTTTGCTGTTGCCTTGGACATATCAAAAGTTTTTGATAGAGTCTGGCACAAAGCTTTGATTTCCAAACTACCCTCCTACGGTTTCTATCCTTCTCTCTGTAACTTCATCTCAAGTTTCCTTTCTGACCGTTCTATTGCTGCTGTGGTAGACGGTCACTGTTCTTCTCCTAAATCTATTAACAGTGGTGTTCCTCAGGGTTCTATCCTGTCACCCACTCTCTTCTTATTATTCATTAATGATCTTCTAAACCAAACTTCTTGTTCTATCCACTCCTACGCTGATGATACCACCCTGCACTTTTCCACGTCTTTTCATAGACGTCCAACCTTTCAGGAGGTAAACATATCACGCAGGGAAGCCACAGAACGCTTGACTTCTGATCTTTCTAAAATTTCTCATTGGGGCAGAGCAAACTTGGTATTGTTCAATGCCTCAAAAACTCAATTCCTCCATCTATCAACTCGACACAACCTTCCAGACAACTATCCCATCTTCTTCAATGACACTCAACTGTCCCCCTCCTCTACACTGAACATCCTCAGTCTGTCCTTTACTTATAATCTGAAATGGAAACTTCACATCTCATCTCTAGCTAAAATAGCTTCTATGAAGTTAGGTGTTCTGAGACGTCTCCGCCAGTTTTTCTCACCCCCCCCCCCCAGCTGCTAACTCTGTACAAGGGCCTTATCCGTCCATGTATGAAGTATGCTTCACATGTCTGGGGAGGTTCCACCCATACTGCTCTTCTAGACAGGGTGGAATCAAAAGCTTTTCGTCTCATCAACTCCTCTCCTCTAACTGACTGTCATCAGCCTCTCTCTCACCGCCGCAATATTGCATATCTACCTGTCTTCTACCGCTATTTTCATGCTAACTGCTCTTCTGATCTTGCTAATTGCATGCTTCCCCCGCTTCCGCGGCCTCGCTTCACAAGACTTTCTTCTTTCTCTCACCCCTATTCTGTCCACCTCTCTAACGCAAGAGTTAACCAGTATTCTCAATCATTCATCCCTTTCTCTGGTAAACTCTGGAACTCCCTGCCTGCTTCTGTATTTCCACCTTCCTATGACTTGAACTCTTTCAAGAGGGAGGTTTCAAGACACTTATCTGTCAATTTTTGACCACTGCTTTGACCCTTTTATGGGACTGGCATTTCAGTGGGCATTTTTTTTATTAGAGTTTTGTTGCCCTTTGCCAGTGTCCTTCCTACATAAAAAAAAAAAAAAAAAGAATGGAGAAACATCACCATAACCAAAATCGTGTATTTTGAGTGTTTTCATATTGTGAGGTACCATAACGTCAAAATGCACGCATAGCATCCTATATGGGGAAAGGAAAGGAGATTTCCAAAAACGTGTTTTTTCCAGTATTAATGAGCGTGCTAGGCTCAAAAACCCTAAAACTCATGGAAAGCACCCTATATGGGAAAACAAAACAAATTATCAAAATCGTTTATTTTATTTATTTATTTTTTTTAAGCTTTAACGTGCGAAAACCCACGTGTGCAAACCACCCCTTAATGAAAAACACATTAACTTTACCAAAAACGTATATTTTTAGTGTTTTTTGTGCTTGTTACGTAGAAAAATGCTAAAAATACTGCAAAGTAATCTATCTGGGGAAACGAAATGTCATTAGGAGAAACGTGGTTTATTAGAGTTTTTGAGCTTCTTATGTAGCAAAATCTTAAACCCCTTGAATAGTACTCCATATGGAGAAACTGGATAACATCACCAAAAGCATGTGTTTTGAGTGTTTTTTTACATTATTAGGGACCAAGGCGCAAAAAATGTATGCAAAGCCTTTTATGTGAACAAACAAAACATTACCAGAAACGTGTCTTTTGAATATTTTTATGCTTGTTAGGCACCAAAACGATAATAAAAGAAAAAAACATTAAAATAACCCTTTATGGAATACAAAACAACATTACAAAAAAGGTGCATTTTGAATGCTTTTGAACTTTTTACGTACGAAAGCGCTAAAACGCTTGCAAAGCACCCTTTATTGATAAACAGAATAAAATCTCCAAAAACAATATTTTAACTATTTTGAGCTTGTTGCGTCAAAAAACGCGAATACGCATGCAAAGTACCCTATATAGGTAAACGAATAGACATTACGAGAAACGTGTATTATAAGTGTTTTTGAGTTTTTGAGGTACCAAAACATGAAAATGCGTTATTAGCACTCTATATGGAGAAATAGACCAACATTACCAATATTTTTAAGTGTTTTTCACATGCACATGCATGCATGCGATACCTATATAGTAACAAAACGACAACAATTTTTTTTTATGAACGTCTTTGGTTCCAAAGCGGTAAAAACCATGGAAAGCACCCTATATGAGAAAACAAAACATTACCAAAAATGCGTCTTTTCAGTGTTTTCATATTATTAGGTACAGAAACGCCAAAATGCACGCAAAGTCCCTTACATGGGAAAACGAAACGACATTACAAGAAATATATCATTTGAATGTTGTATTAACCACCAAAATGGTAAAAGAAAAAGGAAAAGAAAAGAACATTACTAAAAACGTGTCTTTTCATTTTTTTTTAACTAACGTACCAAAACACTAAAACGAATGCAAAATACCCTTTATTGACAAACAAGAATTTTGAGTCTTTTTGAGCTTGTTACGGAGAAAAGCGCCAAAATGCATGGAAAGTACCTTTAATAGCGAAACGAAAGTTCAGCATGACTAAAACGCATCAATAGCACTCTATTTGGCGAAAGAGAACATTACCAAAAACGTGTATGTTGAGTGTATTTGTAAGGTTTCAAACCACCAAAATTCACGCAAATCACCCTATGTGGGGAAAGGAAACGAGATTTCAAGAAAATTGTCTTTTGAGTATTTATAAATGTGCTAGGTACTATAACGCTAAAATATACGGAAAACACACTATATGGGAAAACAAAACAACATTACCAAAACTTTTTTTTTTTCAGTATGTTTGAGCTACTTACGTACCAAGACGCTAAAACGCATGCAAAACACCTTTTTATGGAGAAGAAGAATTATATTACCGAAAACAAGTAATTTGAGTGTTTTGGGGCTTCTTACGTACAAAAACGCCATAATGTATGCAAAATACACTGTGTAGGAAAAGGAAAGGACATTATGAGACACATGTATAAAGCTTCTTACGTACCAAAACGCTGTATGGAAAAACAGAACATTACCGAAAACGTGTATTTTCAGTGTATATATCTTTGTCATGAAACAAAACGCAAACATGCATGCAAAGCACCATATATGGAAAAAAATATATATATATATATTTCCAGAAACGTGTCTTTTATGACTATATGAGCGCTAAAACGCATCGAAAGCACCCTGTATGGAAAAACAAAATAGCATTACGAAAACATGTCTTTTGAGTGCTTTCGAGGGACTTTCGTACAGAACACTAGAAAATAAAACAAAACACGTTTTATTGAGAAACACATGAATTTAACTAAAACCCAAACGACATTACCAACGACATGTGTTTTAATTGTTTTTTGAGCGTGATAGTGATGAAAACGCTAAAAACCATGGAAATCACTCTTTTTGAACTTCTTACGTACCAAAACGATAAAACGCCTAAAACTCTCTATGGCTAAACAGAATAACATTACTAAAAAAGTATTTTAATTTTTTTTTATCTTGTTACGTTGAAAAACGCGAAGATGCATAGAAAATACCCTTTATCAAAAAACGAAAAGATATTAGGAGAATGGTGCATTATGAGAATTTTTGAGCTTCTTGGGTACCATATAAAAACATTACCGAAAACCTGTATTTCGAGTTTTCACATTGTTAATACATTCATAACACATGTCTCTCGTGTTGTCTTTTCTTTTCCTCATATAAAGTATTTTACATGCAGTTTTGGGTACTTTGCATCCATTTTGGCATTTTAATGCAACAAGCTCAAAACTTTAAAATATTTGTTTTAGTAATACTTTTTTTCTTTTACTTTATAAAAGGTATTTTGCATGGTTTTTAGCGTTTTGGTACTTAAAAAGCTGAAAAACACTCAAAAACACATTTTTGGTAATGTTCTTTTCTATTTCCATATAGGGTGCTTTCCATGCGTTTTAGCGTTTTGGTGCCTAACGTGCACAAAAACACTCAAAAGACGGAAAAATGGGAAAATGAAAGAACATTACGAGAAACGTGGACTGTGAGTGTTTTTTTTTTTTTTTTACCTTCTCAGATACCAAAACGATAAAACGTATGAATAACACTGTATATGGAAAAAGAAAACATCATTAAAAAAAAACTTGCATTATGTGGCACAAAAAAGCCAAAGTGCATGCAAAGCATGTTCTGTATGGTTTCTTCAGAAACGTGTCTTTTGAGTGTTTTTTTTTTTTTTTTTATCGTGATAGGCACCCAAGCACTAAAAAGCATAAAAAGCACCCATTATTGGAAAACAAAACGAGTAGAGATTTGATATTTATGCAGAAATACGCTAAAGCTCAAGGAAAACACATTTTATGGAGAAACAGAAAATCATTGCCAAAAAAAACGTATATTTTAAATGTTTTTTTTACATTGTTAGGTACCGAAACGCCAAAATGCATACAAAGCTTTACGTATGGGGAAACAAAAATACATTTCAAGAAAAGTATCTTTTGAGCTTTTTTTTTTTTTTGACTGTTATGCACCATAAAGTTAAAGGGCTTGGAGAGCACCCTACATGGGAATAAAAGGTAAAGAAAATGGCCAAAAACATGTCTTTTAAGTGTTTTACAGCTTCTTTCGTACTAAAAACCTTAAACGTATGTAAAACACGCTTTATGGAGAAAAGAATAATATTACCAAAAATAATTATTTTGAATGTTTTTCAGCTTGTTACGTAGAAAAACGTCAAAATGCATGCAAAGTACTCAATATGGGGAAACAAAAAGACATTATGATAAACGTGTATTTCAATGCTCTTGGCTTTCTTAGGAACCAAAACACTAAAACGCATAAATAGCACTATATATATATATATATAGAGAGAGAGAGAGAGAGAGAGAGAGAGAGAGAGAGAGAGAGAGAGAGAGAGAGAGAGAGAGAGAGAGAGAGAGAGAGAGAGAGAGAGAGAAACAGGACAACTTTTCCAAATTCGTGTATTTTGAGTGCATGTAACTTTTAGCTGTTTTCAGCTACTTATGTTCCGAAAGCTAAAACGTATGCAAAACACCGTTTATGAAGAAACACGTAAATTTCACCAAAAATGTGTATTATGAGTGTTTTTTTAATTTTGTTACATACAACAACGCAAAATGCATGCAATCTAAACTATAGGGGAAAAATAATAGACATTATCAAAAACGTGTATTACCCGTATTTTTGAGCTTGTTGGGTACGAAAACGCTAAAACGCATGAATAGCATTCTATATAGAGAAACATAACAACCTTAGCAAAAACGTGTATTTTGAGCGTATTTCACATTGTTAGATTCCATAATGCTAAAATGCATGCAAAGCACCCTGCATAAGGAAAGGAACAGTCATTATGAGAAACGTGTATTATGAGTGTTTTTGAGCTTCCTATGTACGAAAACGCTAAAATGCATAAAGAGAACATTACCAAAAACAAGTTTTTTTTTTAAGTTTTGAGCTTGTTACGTATAAAAAAGAAGCAAAAATGCATGCAAAGTGTCCTATATGGGAAAAAAGAGAAGACATTATGAGAAACATGTATGATGATTTTTTTTTTTTTTTTCAGTTTCTTAGGTACCAAAACGTTAAAACGCATGATGAGGACTCTACATAGAGAATTAGAAAATAATTACAAAAACGTGTATATTGAGTGCATTTCACATTGTTTGTTGCCATAACACCATACAAATCACCCTCTATGGGAAAAGAAAACGATATCTCTAGAAATGTGTCTTTTAACTGTTTTTGAGTGTGTTAGGCACCAAAACCATTAAAAGCTCCCTATACTGGAAAGTTTACTGAGCTTCTTAGGTACCAACACGCTAAAACGAATAAATAACACTTACCAGAAACGTGTCTTTTGAGTGTTTTTGAGTATTAGGCACCAAATTGATGAAAAAAAAAAAACATGCTTTCTATCATTTTGGTGCCTAAACACACTATATGATAATAGAAAACAATAACAAAAACATGTCTGTTGAGTGTTTTCAACTTTTTAGGTAACAACGCTAAAACACACACAAAACATAGTTTTATGGAAAACAGAATAACATTACCAAAAACAAGTATTTCGAGTGTTTTTGACCTTACGTACAAAAATGGAGAGATGCATGAAAAATACAATATATACAGAAACGACAGGACGTTAGAAGAGAGATATATTACGAGTGTTTTTGAGATTTTTAGGTACCAAAACGCTAAAACGCATGAATAGAACATTATAGGGATAAAAGATCAATATTACAAAAAACGTGTATTTTCAGTGTATTTCACATAGTTAGGAACCAAAACTTCAAAATGGATCCAAAGCCTCCTTATATGGAGAAAATGAAACAGCATTTCGAGAAAAGTGTTTATTGAGTGTTTATGAGCATGTTGGACACCAAAAGGCTAAAATGCATGTTAATCACCCTATATGAAAAAAAACAACAACACATCTTTAACAAAAACGAGTAATTTCAGTGTTTTTAAGCTACTTAAGCAATCAAAACAACCATTATGGAGAAGCAGAATAACCTTACCAAAAAAAAGAGCATTTAATTTTTAGTGTTTTTGAGCTTGTACGTAGAAAAACGCCAAAATGCATGCAAAGTAATATATATAAGGGGGAAGGAAAATACATTACGAGAAACGTTTATCATGAGTGTTTTTGAGTTTCTTAGTTATGAAAACGGTAAAATGCATGAATAGCACTCTATATATATATATATATATATATATATATATATATATATATATATATATATATATATATATATATATATATATATATATATATATATATATATATATATATATATATATATATATATATATATATATATATATATATATATATATATATATATATATATATATATATATATATATATATATATATATATATATATATATATATATATATATATATATATATATATATATATATATATATATATATATATATATATATATATATATATATATATATATATATATATATATATATATATATATATATATATATATATATATATATATATATATATATATATATATATATATATATATATATATATATATATATATATATATATATATATATATATGTGTGTGTGTGTGTGTTTCCTTTGAGCGTTTTACAGATTCCTACGTACAAAAACGCTAAAACGCAATTAAGACACTATTTGTGTTAAAACAGAATAACTATACAGAAAACAAGTATTCTGAGTGTTTTGAGCTTGTTAGGTACAAAAAAAAAAAGTTAAAATGCATGCAAATTACCATATATGAGGAAACGCAAAAAAGAAAGAGTAATATGAATTTTCTTTTCTTTTTTTTTAGGTTCTTAGGTACCAAAACGCTAAACACAATAGTGGCACTCTATATGGGGGGAAAAAAAAAAGAAAATAGCATTACTAAAAACGTATATTTTGAGTGTATTTAACATTGTTTTGTACAAAAACGCAAAAATGCACGGAAAGCACTGTGTATGGTGAAAGGAAACTACATTACCAGAAACGTGTCTTTTGAGTGTTTATGAGCGTGCCAGGCACCAAAACGATAAAAAAAAGTATTAGAATCACCCTATATGTGTCCTTTTCAGTGATTTTTAGCTACTTACGTACCAAAACTCTAAAACGCATTTATAAAAAACTATTATAAAGAAACAGTATAACTTTACCAAAAACGTGTATTTTGAGTGCTTTTGAGCTTGTTACAAAGAAAATGCCAAAATGTCTGCAAAGTACACTATATGGGGAAACGAATGGACATTACTACAAATGGTTTTATGTAACAAAAGGCGAAAACACGTTTATGTTCATATTATGCACCAAAAAAGCTCAAAATAATGGAAAACTCCCTATGTGGGAATAGAAAACATTACCAAAAACGTGTCTTGAGTGTTTCGCAGCTTCTTACATACGAAAACGATGAAACGGATCCAAATCACGTTTTATGTATAAAAAGAAAAACATTACTAAAAACAAGTATTTTGAGTGTTTTTGAGCTTTTTACCTACAAAACCCCAAAAATCTTGCAAAATAAACTATATATTTGGAGATGAAAAACATTACGAATGCCGTGTATTATACGTGTGTGTGTGTGTGTGTGTGTGTGTGTGTGAGTGTGTGCGTGTGTGTGTGTGTGTGTGTGTGTGTGTGTGTGTGTGTGTGTGTGTGTGTGTGTGTGTGTGTGTGTGTGTGTGTGTGTGTGTGTGTGTGTGTGTGTGTTTTAGTTTTTAGGAAAACTGTAAAATGCATGCAAAGCATTACATATCAAGAATCAAAACAACTTTACCAAAATACGTGTATTTTTAGAGTATTTCACATTTTTAGGTACGAAAAACCCAAAATGCATGCAAAAGATCCTATACGAAGAAACAAAACAATATTTCCAGAAAAAAAAAAATTCCATAAAAGTGTCTTTTGAGTGTTTTTCCGATACTTACGTTCCAGAATGCATGGAAAACACCATTCACGAAGAAGCAGAATAACATTACAAAAAAAAAAACAAGTATTTTGATTTTTTTGTATCTTTTCACGTACAAAAACACAAAAAATGCATGCAAAGTACCCTATATTTGAAAACGAAAAGACATTACGAGAAACGTGTATTATGAGTATTTTTAAGATTCTTGGGTACTAAAACGCAATAAAGCACGAATAGCACTCTATATTGAGAAACAGAACAACATTATCTAAAATGTGTATTCTCAGTGTATTTCACATTGTTAGGTACCAAAACGCCAAAATACATGCAAAGCACGCTATATGGGGAAAAGAAATGGCATTCCCAGAAACCTGTCTTTGAGGTTTGATGAGTATGTTAAGCACCAAAACGCTGAAAA
The DNA here is from genome assembly GCF_035594125.1 of Scylla paramamosain. Taxonomy (NCBI): domain Eukaryota; kingdom Metazoa; phylum Arthropoda; class Malacostraca; order Decapoda; family Portunidae; genus Scylla; species Scylla paramamosain. Next base: position 13,443,156 of record NC_087156.1, read on the forward strand.
ACATGGTAAACACTTTATATGTAAATACAAAACAACAATATATAAAACGAGCCTTTTAAGTGTTTTTAAGCTAGTTATGTAACAAAACGCTAAAACACATTTAAAAACTCTTTATAGAGTATGTTTTGTGTTTGAGCCTCTTAAATACATAAACACCAAAATGCATACATAATACACTATATAAGGAAAGGAAAAGACATTACCAAAAACATGTATTATGAGAGTTCTGAGTTACTTAGGTACGTACCAAAACACTTAAACGCATGAATAGCAGCATTCGAAAAGCATGCAGAACAGCACTCCAAAAAAACCTATTTTGAGTGTTTTTAACATTGTTAGATACCAAAACGTGAAAATAAATGCATAATCTCCTATATGAGGAAATCAAACGACATTATCAAAAAAGTGCCTGATTGCTTTTAAGCGTTTTAAACACCAAAACAGGAAAGGAAAACAACACAACATTACAAAAAAAAAAGCGTTTTTTAAGTGTTTTTTTCAGTTTCTTACGTATCGAAATACTAAAACACATGGAAAACAAAATAATTTTATCAAAAAACGTGTATTTTGAATGTTTTTGAGCTTGTTACATAGAAAATTACTGAAATGCATGCAAAGTATCCTATATGGAGAAACGAAATGAGTTATTAAACTTCTTACGTACCAAAACGCTAAAACGCATAAATAACACTTTATATGGAGAAACAACAATACTACAAAAAATGTGCATTTCGAGTGTTTTCACAATATTAGGTATTAAAACGCAAAAATGCATGGAAAATCTACTTTATGGGGAATCGAAACGACATTACCACAAATGTGTCCTTTGAGTGTTTTCAATGGTGTTACGCACAAAAAGGGTAAAAAGCATGGAAAGAAACATATATGGGAATAGAAAAAAAATATATATTGCCAAAACCATGTTTTTTTATTGTTTTTTTTTATCTACGTACCAAAACTCTAAAACGCCTAGAAAACTTCTTTTTATGGGGAAGCACAATAACATTGAAAAAATAAATAAAAAATAAAATAAAAAAAATAAAAATACTTTTTTTTTGCGTTTTTTGAGTTTGTTACGTACAAAAACTCGAAATGCATGCAAATTACCATATATAGGAAAACGAAAATAGAGCGAAAAACTTGTATTATTATAGTTTTTGATCTTCTTAGTTATCAAAATGTTAAAAAGCATAAATAGTCCTCTATATGGAAAAAACTGAAGAACATTACGAAAAACGTGTATTTTGACTGTTTTTCACATTATTAGGAACTAAAACAACAAAATACATGTAAAGCTCCCTCAATGTGAAAAAAAAGCAACTAAACCTTAAAAAGCATAAAAATCGCCATATATTGAATACAAAACAATAATGCGAAAAACGTGTCTTTTAAGTGTTTTAAACTTTTTACGTACCAAAACGCTAAAACATATGCAAAACACACTTTGTGGCTAAAGAGAATAACGTTATGAAATATACAATTTGTGTGTTTTTTTTTTTATCTCGTTACGATGAAAAGACCAAAATGCATGCAAATTACACTATATTGGTAAACGAAAAGACATTACTAGTAACGTGTATGTTGAGTGTTTCAATATGGAGAAACAGAACAACATTAACAAAAAGTGTATTTTGAGTGTTTTTTTCACATTGTTAGGTACCAAAACGCAAAAAATGCATGCAAAGCCACTTAAATGGGAAAACGAAACATCATTATAAAAAACGTATCTTTTGAGTGTTTTTCAGCATGTTAGGCACTGAAACATTTAAAAGCATGGAAAGCATCCTATATGAAATAGAATACATTAGCAAAAAAAGTGCTTTTTCAGTGTTTTATGCTTATGAGGTACCAAAACGTTACAACGTATGCAAAACACCCTTTATGGAGGAAAAGAATAGCATTACCAAAAAAGTATTACCAAAAAAATATTTTCAGTGTTTTTGTGCTTTAGCGGTACAAAAACGCCAAAATATACATGCAAAATACACTATAGAGGGAAACGAAAAGACATTACGAGAGACGTGTATAATGAGTGTTTTTGAGCTTCTTAGATTCGAAAACCCTAAAACAAATGAATATCACTTGATATGGAGAAACAGATGAACATTACGAAAAACTTCTATTTTCAGTGTACTTCACATTGTTAGGTACCAAAAGGTCAAAATGCATGCGAAACACCTTATATGAAAAAAGAAACGATATTTTCAGAATAGTATTTTTTGAGTGTTTATGCGTACTAGGCACCAAAGCGCTAAAAAGCATGGAAAGTACCATGTATGGAGAAAAAAAAAAAAAGAACGTGTCTTTTGAGTGTTTTTGAGCTACTTAGATACCAAAAAGCTAACACTAATGTAAAACACTTTATGAAGAAACACAATAATATTGACAAAAACAAGTATTTTTAGTGTTTTTCAGCTTGTTACGTGCAAAAAAACGTCATATTGTATGGAAAGTACCCTATATGGGGAAACTAAAGGACATTACGTGAAAAGTATATTATGAATATTTTTGAGCTTTTTAGGTACCAAACCTCGAAAACTCATTAATAGAACTCTATATGGAGAAACAGAACAAATGTGATAAAAACGTGTATTTTACGTGTATTTCACATTGTTAAGAACCAAACCATTAAAAAGCACATAAAACACTTTATATAGGAATATGAAACTTTATTTCCAGAACTATATGTTTTGAGTATTTATGAGTTTGCTTGGCACCACATGCTAAAAAGCATGGAATGAACCCTAAAGGAGAAAACAAAATATTAACAAAAACGTATCTTTTTCCGTGTTTTTGAGATAATTAAGTACTAAAGCACTAAACGATTTCAAAACACCCTTTATGGAAAAACAGAAAAATAAATCATTACCAAATACAAGTACCTTTAGTGTTTCCGAGCGTCTTGAGTAGAAAAACAAGAAAATGCAGGAAATATAGAGAAACGAAAAGACATTACGAGAAACGAGTATTATGAGAGTTCTTGAGTTTCTTAGGTACCAGATCCCTGGAAGTCATAAATAGCACTCTATATGCAGAAACAGAACAACACTACATTGAGAGTTTTCACATTGATAGTTACCAAAACGCTAATAGGTATGGAAAGCCTCTAATTTCGGGAAGCGAAACGACATTACCGGAAACGTGTTTTATTTCATTTTCTTTTTTTTTTTTTTTGTGTTAGACACCAAAACGGTAAAAAGCATGGAAAGCACCCTATATAGGATTAGAAAAGAACATTACCAAAAAACGCGTATTTTGAATCTTTTCAGCGATTTACCTTAAAATCTCTAAAACGCATGTTTTATGGGTAAAACTGAATAACATTAATAGAAAGAAGTATTTTGAGTGTTTTTTGTCACGTACAGAAACGCCAAATTACCATATACGGGAAAAGAAAGAATATTACGAGCAACGTATATTATAAGTGTTTTTAAGCTTCTTAGTAAGCAAAAGGCTAAAACGCATGGATAACACACGACATAGAGAAGCAGAACAATTTTATGAAAATAAAATGTATTTTACAGTGTATTTTACATTGTTAGGTACCAAAACGCAAAAATGCATGCATAGCACCTTATATGGGGAAAGTAAACAACATTACAAGAAACGTATTTTTAGAGTGTTTCTATACATAATAGGCACCAAAAACGCTTAAAAAAAAAACAGAAGGCACCCCATATGGAAATAGAAAACATTACCATGAACGTCTTCTTACAGTGTTTTTGAGCTAATTATGTACCAAAACACTAAACCGCAGGCAAAACACCCTTTTGTGGAGAATCTGAATAATTTGACAAAGAGTAAAAGCTGGATGGGAAAAATGGAGGGAAGTGAGTGGAGTAAAATTAGATAAGAAAATACCATTGAAGCTGAGAATGAAGATATACAGAAGTGTGTTGAGACCATTACTTCTGTATAGTGCAGAGACATGGTCTTTAAGGAAGAAAGAGGAAGGCATTCTGGAGAGAACGGAGACGAGGATGGTGAGATGGATAGCTGGCATTTCACTGTTAGAAAGGAGACAAAGTGAAGATATAAGAAGAATGTGTGGAATATGTAATATCAAGGAGAAGGCAAGAGAAGCAAGACTAAGATATTTTGGACACGAGATAAGGAGAGAAGAGGATGAACCAGTGAGGAAGGCAATGATGGTGGAGGTTAGGGGGAAAAGGAGGTTGGGAGACAGAGAATAAGATGGAGAGACGTAATAAGGAGTGATATGAACAAGCTGGGAGTGCAAGAAGATGACTCAATGGATAGAAACAGATGGAAAAGGATAACTCGAGTGGCTGATCCTGCAATACAGTGGGATTAAGGTCGTATGAAGAAGAAGAAGAAGAATTTTACGAGAAAGAAGTATTTTGAATGTATTTACGCACAAAAACGTAAAAATGCATGGAAAGTATCCTATATAGGAAACGAAGTGTCAATACTATAAGCGTATCTTATGAGTGTTTTTGAACTTCTTATGTACCAAAACGCGAAAACGTATGAATAGCACTCTATATTAAGAAACAGAATAACATTATGAAAAACCTGTAATATGAGTGCTTTTCACATTGTTAGGTATCAAAACACAAAAATCCATGCAAAACACCTTATATAAGGAAACGAAACATTATTTCCAGAAAATTGTCTCTTGAGTATGAGCTTCTTACATACCAAAACGCTAAAACACATGCAAATCACCCTTTATATAAAAAAACAGAATAACATTAACATAAACAAATATTTTGAGTGCTTTTGAAATGTTATGTAAAAAACAACGAAATTCACGAAAAGTACCCTGGATGGGGAAACGAAAAGGCATTACGAGAAACGTGTTTTTGATCTTTTTAGGTACCATAAAGGTAAAACACATGAATAGCACTCTATATGGAGAAACATCGCCATAACCAAAATCGTGTATTTTGAGTGTTTTCATATTGTGAGCTACCATAACGTCAAAATGCACGCATAGCATTCTATATGGGGAAAGGAAACGAGATTTCCAAAAACGTGTTTTTTTCCAGTATTAATGAGCGTGCTAGGCTCAAAAACCCTAAAACTCATGGAAAGCATCATATATGGGAAAACAAAACAATTTATCAAAATCGTTTTTTTTTTTTTTCAAGCTTTAACGTGCGAAAACGCACGTGTGTAAACCATCCTTTATGGAGAAACACATTAACTTTACCAAAAACGTATATATTTTTTTTTTTTTTTTTTTTTGTGCTTGTTACGTAGAAAAATGCTAAAAATACCTGCAGAGTACTCTATCTGGGGAAACGAAATGACATTAGGAGAAACGTGCTTTATTAGAGTTTTTTGAGCTTCTTATGTAGCAAAGTCCTAAACCCCTTGAATAGCACTCCATATGGAGAAACAGGATAACATCACCAAAAGCGTGTTTTTGAGTGTTTTTCACATTGTTAGGGACCAAAGCGCAAAAATGTATGCAAAGCTTCTTATGTGAACAAACAAAATATTACCAGAAACGTGTCTTTTGAGTGTTTTATGCTTGTTAGGCACCAAAACGATTAAAAAAAAAAAAAATAAATAAATAAAAACATTAAAATAACACTTTATGGAATACAAAACAACATTACGAAAAAAGTGTCTTTTGAATGCTTTTGAACTTTTTACGTACTAAAGCGCTAAAACGCTTGTAAAGCACCCTTTATTGATAAACAGAATAAAATCACCAAAAACAAGTATTTTGACTATTTTGACCTTGTTGCGTCAAAAAACGCGAAAACGCATACAAAGTACCCTATATAGGGAAACGAATAGACATTACGAGAAACGTGTATTATAAGTGTTTTTGAGTTTTTGAGGTACCAAAACACGAAAATGCGTTATTAGCACTCTATATGAAGAAATAGACCAACATTACCAAAAACTTGTATTTTGAGTGTTTTTTTCACATTGTTAGCTACAAAAACGCAAAAAATGCATGCGATACCTAAATGGTAACAAAACGAGATAAATACATTATTTTTTTTTTGTTTGTTTATTGTTTTTTTAACGTCTTTGGCTCCAAAGCGGTAAAAACCATGGAAAGCACCCTACATGATGAAACAAAACATTACCAAAAATGCGTCTTTTGAGTGTTTTCATATTATTAGGTACCGAAACGCCAAAATGCATGCTAAGTCCCTTACATGGGAAAACGAAACGGCATTACAAGAAATATATCATTTTGAGTGTTGTATCAACCACCAAAATGCTAAAAGAAAAGGAAAAGAAAAGAACATTACTAAAAACGTGTCTTTTCAATGTTTTTGAAGTACTTGCGTACGAAAACACTAAAACGAATGCAAAATATCCTTTATTGACGAACACAATAACATTACACAAAACAAGAATTTTGAGTCTTTTGAGCTTGTTACCGAGAAAAGCGCCAAAATGCATGGAAAGTACCTTCAGTAGCGAAGTGAAAGTTCAGCATGACGGAAACGCATGAATAGCACTCTATTTGGCAAAAGAGAACATTACCAAAAACGTGTATTTTGAGTGTATTTGTAAGGTTTCACGCAAATCACCGTATGTGGGGAAAGGAAACGAGATTTCCAGAAAATTGTCTCTTGAGTATTTATAAATGTGCTAGGTACCATAACGCTAAAATATATGGAAAACACACTATATGGGAAAAACAAAACAACATTACCAAAGCCTTTTTTTTTCAATATTTTTGAGCTACTTACGTACCAAGACGCTAAAACGCATGCAAAGCACCTTTTTTATAAAGAAGAATTATATTACCGAAAACAAGTAATTTGAGTGTTTTGGGGCTTGTTACTTACAAAAACGCCATAATGTATGCAAAATACACTGTGTAGGAAAAGGAAAGGACATCATGAGACACATGTATGAAGCTTCTTAGGTACCAAAACGCTAAAACGCATGAATAATAACACTCTTTATGGAAAAACAGAAGAACATTACCGAAAACGTGTATTTTCAGTGTATATCTCTTTGTCATGAAACAAAACGCAAACATGCATGCAAAGCACCGTATATTGAAAAAAAAAATATATATATATATATATATATATATATATATATATATATATATATATATATATATATATATATATATATATATATATATATATATATATATATATATATATATATATATATATATATATATATATATATATATATATATATATATATATATATAAATTTCCAGAAACGTGTCTTTTATGAGTATATGAGCGTTAAATCGCATCGAAAGCACTCTGTATGGGAAAACAAAACAGCATTACGAAAACGTGTCTTTTGAGTGCTTTCGAGGGACTTTCGTATTAAAACACTAGAAAACAAAACAAAACATGTTTTATCGAGAAACACATGAATTTAACTAAAACCCAAACGGCATTACCAGCGACGTGTCTTTTAATTGTTTTTGACCATGATAGTGATGAAAACGCTAAAAACCATGGAAATCACTCTTTTTGAACTTCTTACGTACCTAAACGATAAAACGCGCAAAACTCTCTACGGCTAAACAGAATAACATTACTAAAAAAAGTATTTTGATTTTTTTTTATCTAGTTACGTTGAAAAACGCGAAAATGCATAGAAAATACTTTTATCAAAAAACGAAAAGATATTAGGAGAAACGTGCATTATGAGAATTTTTGAGCTTCTTGGGTACCATATAAAAACATTACCGAAAACCTGTATTTCGAGTGTTTTCACATTGTTACGTACCAAAACGCCAATATGCATGAAAAGCTCCCAATATGGGGAAACTAAGTGACATTTCTGGAAACGTGTCTCTTTAGTGTTTTGGGCGTGTTAGGCACTAAAACGCTAAAAAGAGATGGAAATCACCCTACATGGGAATACAAAACAACATTATGAAAAAGCTGTCTTTTGGAGATGTTTGAACTTCTTGCGTACCCAAACGCTAAAACTCATGAAAAACACCTGTTATAGCTAAGATAGAACTACATTACCAAAAATAAGTATTTTGAGCGTTTTTGAGCTCGTTATGTTGAAAAACGCAGAAATACATGGAAAATATCCAATATGGGGAAACAAAAGGACATTACAAGAAATATCAATTATAAGTGTTTTTTTTTTTTTTTTGAGTTTCTCATGTACCAAAACTCAGAATCGCATGAATAGTACTCTATATAGAGAGAACAACATTCGCAAAATAGTGCCTTTGAAGTGTATTTCATATGTTATGGACCAAAACGCAAAAATATTTACAAAATACCCTATATGGGGAAAAGAAACGACATTTCCAAAAACGTCTTTCAAGTGTTTAAGAGCGTGTTAGGCAACAAACGCTAGAAAGCATAGAAAGCACTCTATATGGGAAAACAAAAGCAGAAAAATTACCTCGTATAAGAAAAATGAACACAACATTACCTAAAACGTGTCTTTTCGGTTTTGAGCTACGTAAAAAAAAATGGTTAAAAGGCATGCAAAACACTCTTTATGGAGAAAGAGAATAACATTAAAAAAAACAAGTATTTTCAATGTTTTAAACTTGTTACGTAGAAAGATGTTACATTGCATGAAATATACTCTATATAGAAAAAATAAAGACACGTGTGTTATGAGTGTTTTTTTTTTTTTTTTTAGCTACTTTGATACCAAAACACAAAAACGTGTTAATAGCACTCAATCGTGACTTTCTTTTTATAAAGAGAATAGCATCTCCAAGAAGACATTTTAAATGTTTTGAGCCTCGTACGTACAAAACGCTAAAATGCATGCAAAGTATCCAAAAGGCAAAAACGCATGAAAACACTCTTTTTCTGGAGAAAAAGATAACATTAACAAAAACAAGGATTTTGAGTGTTTTTGAGCTTGTTAAGTGTAAAAACGCGTAAATGCATCCATACACGCTACAGAAGGAAACAGAAAACAGAAATAGAAAAAAAAAACATTATAGAAAGAGAAGAAAAAAAAAACGTGTGTTTTTAGTGTTTTCACATAGGTACCAAATCGACATAGTGCATGAAAACCATCCATTATGGGATAAAGAAACGACATTACCAGAAACGTATCTTTTTAGCGTATTAGTCACCAAAACCCTAAAAAAAAAAAAATGCATCTCATATAATTATGAAAAGAAAAAGGATTTTGAGGTTTTTTTGAGCTACTTATGCAACAATACTCTGCAAATTAGGCAAAAAAATTTTTATAGGGAAAGAAAATAACATTACCAAAAGACGTATTTTAAGTGTTTTTGAGACTCCTACGTACAAAACGCCAAAATGCATGCAAATAATCCTGTATGGGGAAACGAAAAAATTTTACGAGAAGCGTGTATTATGAGTGTTTTTGAGTTTCTTAGATACCAAAACACGAAAACGCATGAAAAGCACCCTATTTGGAGAAACAGAAGTACATAACAAAAAATATTGTGTGTATTTCGGCTTTCAGGCTTTTTGGCGTTTTGGTGCAGAAAATGCAAAAAAAAAAAAACAATGACATGTTTCTTGCAATGTCATTTTCTTTCCCCATATGCATGCATTTTGTCGTTTTTAGTACCTAACAATATAAAAACCACCTAAAATACACATTTTTGGGAATGTTCTCTTTCTCCATTTAGAGTGCTCTTAATGAGTTTTCGTATTTGGTATCTAATAAGCTCAAAAACACTCATAATACACGTTTCGAATAATATGTTTTCGTTTCTTTATATGGAACACTTTGTTTGCATTTTTGCATTTTTCTATGCAAAAAACTCAAAAACACTTAATATGATTGATTTTGTTAATATTTTCTCTATCTCTATGTAAATTGTTTTGCAAGTGTTTTAGCATATAGATACGTAAGTACCTCAAAACTCTTCAATAGGACGTTTTTTTAGTAATATTGTTTTCTTTTCCTATATAGGGAACTTTCCATTCATTTTATTTTATTTTTTTTTATTTATTTATTTATTTTTATTTTAATTATTTATTTTATTGATTTATTTATTTTATTTATTCATTTTATATTTTTTTTTTATTCATTTATTTTCTTCTTTTTTTTTGGGGGGGTGGGGGGTGCTTAACACACTCATGAACACTCAAAAGTCATGTTTCTGAAAATTTCGTTTCCTTTTGCCATATAATGTGCTTTGCATGGATTTTGGATTTCTGGTACCTTACATTGTGAAGACACGTTTTTTTTTGGTAATGTAGTGTTTCTCATTATAAAGTGCTATTCATGCAAAACAGCTTCTATGAAGTTAACCGTTCTGAGACGTCTCCGCCAGTTTTTCTGACCCCCCCAGCTGCTAACTTTGTACAAGGGCCTTATCCGTCCATGAATGGAGCATGCTTCACTTGTTTGGGGGGTTTCACTCATACTGCTCTTCTAGACAGAGTGGAATCAAAAGCTTTTCGTCTCATCAACTCCTCTCCTCTAACTGTCTTCAGCCTCTCTCTCATCACTGCAATGTTGCATCTCTAGCTGTCTTCTACTGCTATTTCCATGCTAACTGCTCTTCTGATCTTGCTAACTGCATGCCTCCCCTCCTCCCGCGGCCACGCTGCACAAGACTTTCTTCTTTCTCTCACCCCTATTCTGTCCACCTCTCTAACGCAAGAGTTAACCAGTATTCTCAATCATTCATCCCTTTCTCTGGTAAACTCTGGAACTCCCTGCCTGCTTCTGTATTTCCATCTTCCTATGACTTGAATTCCTTCAAGAGGGAGGTTTCAAGACACTTATCCTTCAATTTTTGACTACCGCTTTGGACCCTTTTTATGGGACTGGCATTTCAGTGGGTATTTTTTTTTTTTTTCGAATTTTTGTTGCCCTTGGTGTTTTGCATGCGTTTTAGCGTTTTGGTATGTAAGTAGTTGTAAAACAATTAAAATACATGTTTTTGATATTGTTTTCTTTTTCTCATATAAGATGCTTTCCATACTTTTATCGCTTTGGTGCCTAACACGCTCATAGACACTCAAAACACATGTTTCAGAAAATTTTTTTTTTTCCCCATAGCGGATGATTTGAATACATTTTCCGTTTTTGTACCTGGCAATGTGAAAAACGCTGAAAATACACATTTTTACTAATGTTCTGTTTCTCCATATAGAGTGTTATTTGTGCGTTTAAGCGTTTTGATACCCAAGCTCAAAACATACATAGTACAAGTTTCTCGTAATGTTCTTTCGTTCTCCCATATAAGATACTTTCCATACTTTTTTGCCATTTTTGTACGTAACAAGTTCAAAACTGTTATTGTGTTTCTCCATAAAGGGTGTTTTGCCTGCCTTTTAACGTTTTGTTATGTAACTGGCTCAAAACATTCAAATGACACGTTTTTAGTAATGTTGTTTTGTTTCCTACATAGTTAGCTTTCCATGTTGTTTTTAGTATTTTTGCTCCTAACATGCTCATAAAAACTTAAAAGACACGTTTTTGAAATGTTTATTTTAACCATATAGAGTGTTTTGCCTGCATTTTGGCGTATTAGTACTTGACAATGTGAAATACATTGAAAATACCCGTTTTGGACAAAGTTTCTCCATATAAAATGATATCTGCGTTTTCCCGTTTTAAAACCATAGAAACTCAAAAACACTTATAATACACATTTCCTGTAATGTCTTTTTCATTCCACATATAGGGTACTTTACATGCATTTTCGATTTTATGTACGTAACATGCTCAAAACACTGAAAATACATATTTCTGGTAATGTTATTGTTTCTTCATTAAGTGTGTTTTGCAAACATTTATGCGTTTTGGTATGTAAATAGCTCAAAAATACTCAAAAGACACGTTATTGGTGGTTTTCTTTTCACATATAGACTACTTCCCATGCTTTTAACGTTTTTTTTGTGCTTAAACACACTCACAAACACCTAAAAAAAAAACATATCTAGAAATGTCGTTTCCTTTCCTCACATAAGGTGCTTCGCATACATTTTGGCGTTTTGGTAACGAACAATGTGAAATACACTGAAAAGACATCTTATTTCGTAATGTTGTTCTGCTTTCCCAATATAAAGTGCTATTCATGCGTTTTAGGGTTTAATATCTAAGAAACTTAAAAATATTACAATATTTCTGGTAATGTCTTTTCGTTTCAGCATATACGGTACTTTGCAGGCATTTAGGTGTTTTTGTACATCAGGCTGAAAAACAATTAAAATACTTGTTTCTGGTAATGTTATTTTGTTTCTCCATTAAGGTTGTTTTGGATACGTTTGAGTGTTTTGGTACGTAAGTAAATCAAAAACACTGAAAAAAGACACTTTTTTGTTAAAGTTGTTTTGTTATTTCATATAAGGAAATTTCCATGATTTATAGCGTTTTGGTGCCTAACACGCTCATAAACACTCAAAAGACATGTTTCTGGAAATTTTGTTTCGTTTCCCCATAGAGGGAGCTTTGAATGCATTTTTGTGCTTTGGTAAAATGTGAAAAAAAAAAAAACACTAAAAATACTCGTTTTTATAATGTTGTTCTATTTCTCCATATAGAGTGCTGTTTGCTCTTTTTAGCGTTTTTGACATCTAAGAAGCTCAAAGAAAAAAAATTTCTCAATAAAGGCCTGGGTTTTAGCGTTTTGGTATGTAAGTAGGTCAAAAACACTCAAAAGACACGATTTTCGTTTCCTCATATACGTTTCATTGCATTCTTTTTGGCATTGTTCTACGTTACAAGCTCAAAAACACTCAAAAGACACGATTTTGGTTGTTTTTTTATTTCTTATATAGGATGCTTTTCCATGATATTCTCGTATCTTGGTGCCTAAAACGCTCATAAACACCCAAAAGACACGTCTTTGAATATGTCGTTTCATTTACCCATATAGGGTGCTATGCATGCTTTTGGTACCTAAGAATGTGAAAACCACTCAAAATACACGTTTTGGTAATGTTGTTCTGTTTCTCCATATAGATTGCTATTAATGCAATTTTGTGTTTCGGTAATTAACTCAAAAACTCTCTAATACATGCTTCTAGTAATGTTTTTTCCTTTGCTCATACTTTGCATGCATTTTTGTGTTTTTCAATGTAAGAAGCTCAAAAACACTCAAAATGCTTCTTTTTGGTAATGTTATTTTTGTTTAATCATGATGAGTATTTTACATGCGTTTTAGCGTTTTGGTTAGTAAGAAGTACAAAACAGCCAAAAGACACGTTTTTCGTAATGTTGTTATGTATTCCCATATAGAGTTATTTCCATGCTATTTTAGCATTTTGTTGCCTAAAAAATCTACAAATCACTCAAAAGACACGTTTCTGATAATGTCGGTTTGTGTCCTCATATAAGAGGCTTTTATTGCATTTTGGTTCTCTTTCTCCATATATTCATACTCATATATTCATGCAAATTCTCACAAAAGAATATAATACAATATAATATAATATGATATAATATAATACGAGTATAATGTAATATAATATAAAACTCTCATAATATAATAACTCATAATATATGTTTCTAGTATTTTTTTTTTTTTTTAGTTTCCTTATATACAGTTCATTGCATTCTTTTTGGCTTTGTTCTACGTTACAAGCTCAGAAACACTCAAAAGGCACGTTTTTGGGAAAACTTTTAATTTTTCTCCATGAAGAGTTTTTCCCTTGGTTTTTTTTTCGTTTTATTAAGTAAGAAGCTAAAAAAACAATGAAAAGAGACATTTTTGGTAATATTGTTTTATTTTCCTATACTGTATACTTTTCATGTTTTTTTTTTTTTTTCATCGTTTTGCTGCATAGCACGTTCAGAAACATTCAAAAGACATGTTTCTGGAAATCTAGTTTCCGTTCCCCATATAGGGTGCTCTGCATGCAAGCGTTTTTGGTAATGGTTTTCTTTTCTCCATAGAGAGTACTATTCGTGTGTTTTAGCGTTTTAGAAGCTGAAAAACTCTCATAATACAAGTTTCTCGTATTGCCTTTTCTTTTCCCTATGTAGTATATTTTGAAGGATTTTTTTTACGTAACAACCTCAAACACACTCAAAATACACTTTTTTCTTAAAATTATTGTTTACTTCAAAAATGGTGTTTTGCTTGCGTTTTAGAATTTTGGTACGTAAGTAGCAAAAATAAAACTCAGACATGTTTTTTTTTCAGTAAAGTTGTTTTGTTTCCCTATATATGGTGCTTTCAATGCTTTTTAGCGTTTTTGTACCTAACATGCTCATAAATGATCAAAAGGAATGTTTCTGGAAATACCGTTTCTTTTCCCCATATAAAGTGTTTTGTATGCATTTTAGCGTTATGGGACCTAACCGTGAAATTTCAACATAAAATGTACACATTTTTTTGTAAGGTTGTTCGGTTTCTCCATATAGAGTGCTATTTAAGCGTTTTAGTGTTTTACTATCTCAGAAGATCTAAAATACTCATAATACACGTTTTTCAATGTGTTTACGATTCCCAATATAGGGTATTTTGCATGAAAGATGTTTTACATGCGTTTTAGTGTTTTGGTAAAAAGCCTAAAACACTTAAAAGGCGTGTTTTTGCTAATATTGTTTTCCGTTCCCATATAGGGTGCTTTTCATACTTTTTAGCGTTTTGGTACCTAGCATGCAGAAAAAAAACTCAGAAGTTTTTTTGTAATGTTTAATTTCCCCATTTGCATGCATGTTGGCGTTTTGGTAAATATGAATGTGAAAAACACATAAAATAAACGGTTTTGGTAATGTTGTTCTGTTTCTCCATATAGAGTGCTATTTACGCGTTTTCGCGCTTTGATACCTAAGAATCTGAAGAAAAAAAAAATTCATAATACACGTTTCGCTTAATGGTACTTTGCATGCATTTTGGCGTTTTCAACGTAACAAGGACTTGCTTTTGGTCATTTTATTATGTTTAGCCATAAAGGTTGTTTTGCTTGTGTTTTAGCATTTTGGTATGTAAGAAGTTCAAAACACTCAAAAGACACGTTTTTCGTAATGTTGTTTTCTTTTCCAATATATAGTTATTTCCATGCTTTTAAGTTTCGGTACCTAAAACGCTCAAAAACACTCAAAAGACACGATTCTGGTAATGTCGTTTGGTTTCCCCATGAAGTGGTATTGGCAGTCCTTTTTTTGGAATTTTGATACCTAAGAATGTGAAATACACACAAAATACAATTTTTTTGGTAATATTGTTATTTTCTTCGTATAAAGTGATATTCATGCATTTTAGCATTTTGGTACCTAAAAGGTCAGACTCTCATAATACACGTTTCTCGTATATCTTTTCGTTTCCTCATATAGCGTAATTTCAATGCATATTGGCATTTCTCTACGCAACAAGCTCAGAAACATTCAAAATTTTTAGTAATGTTATTGTGTTTCTCCATAAAGCGTGTTTCGCACGTGGTTTGGCGTTTTGGTACATAAATAACTGAAAACACCCAAAGACAAGTTTTTGGTAATGTTGTTTTCCTTTCTCATTTAGGGTGCTGTCCATGTTACTTACCTCTTTGTTGCAAAAACGCTCATAAACACTAAAAAAAAAAACATGTTTTTGGAAAACTCGTTTTCTTTCCCCATACTGGGTGATTTACATGCATTTTGGCGTTTTGGTACCTAACAAAGAGAAATATACACAAAATACATGTTTTTGGTAATGTTCTGTTTAACCATATAGAGCGGTATTCTTGTTTTTCAGCGTTTTGGTACTTAAGAAGCTCCAAAACATTCAAAATACACGTTGCCCTTTCTTTTGTATTTTATCTCTTTTGTACGTAAGATGCTCAAAAACACAAAATACTTGTTTTTCCTAATGTTATTCTGTATCTTGAGAAATGGTGCCTTGCACACGTATTAGAGTTTTGGTATGTAAGCTAAAAAACACTTGCAATACTTTTTTTTTCTATTCCTATATATGGTGCTATAATGCTTTTTTAGCGTTCTGGTGCGTAAAATGCAGGGAAAACACGCAATTGATACGTTTCTAGTTTTGTCGTTTTCTTTCACCGTAGAAGGAACTTTCAATGCATTTTGGTCCATTTTGGCGCATAACACACGTGAAAAAACACGTTTCTGACAATGTCGCTTTGTTTACCCATATAGGAGGGTTTGCATGCATTTTTACATTTTGGTAGCTAACAATATGAAAAACATTTAAAATTATTATTTTTATTTATTTATTTATTTTTATTTATTTTTATTATTATTATTTTTATTTATTTATTTTTTTTTTTGTAGTTCTGTTTCCCTATATCAGGTGTTATCCATGTTTTTTTTTAGCATTTTGGTACCTAAGAAACTCAAAACTCTTATAATACACGTTTATCTTTGTTTCCCTATTAAGAGTTTTTTGCCTGCATTTTGGCGTTTTCTACGTAAACAAGACATGTTTCTGAAAATGTCGTTTCCTTTCCTAAATATAGCGATCTTTGCATGTATTTTGGCGTTATAGTAACTAACAATGTGAAATACACTCAATATTCACTTTTTTTTTTTTTTTTTTGTAAAATTGTTTTCTTTCCATAGAGAGTGTTATTCTTTCGTTTTAGTGTTTTGGTACTATTAAAACTCAAAAACACTCATAATACAGATTTCTCGTAATGTCTTTTCCTTTCCACATAGAGGGTATTTTACGTATATTTTTTGGCGTTTTTATACGTAACACGTTTAAAAATACTCAAAATGCTTGTTTTTGGTAATTTTGTTGTCTTTCTAAATAAAGGGTGTTTTACCTGTGTTTTAACTTTTTCCTTGTTCATTTTGGCACTAAAAAGCTCAAAAACTCTGATAATACAAGTTTCTCGTAATGACTTTTCGTTTCCCTATGTAGTGTATTTTTCATGCAATTTGGTGTTTTTCTGTGCATGAATGCCAAAAAAAAAAACACTCAAAATACACTTTTTTCGTAAAGTTATTGTTTTTTTGTTTTGTTTTGTTTTGTTTTTTTGTTTTTTTTTTCATAAAGGGCGTTTTGCATTTACACTCAAAAGACATGTTTTCGGTAATGTTTTGCTTTCCCATATATGGTGCTTTCCATGCTTTTTAGTGTTTTGGTGCCTATCACGCTCATAAACACTCAAAAGTGACGTTTCTTGAAATCTCGTTTTCTTCCCCATATAAAGTGTTATGTTTTCATTTGGCATTTTAGTAACTAACAATGTGAAAAATACTTAAAATACACGTTTTTCGTTATATTGTTCTTTTGTTTTCCATATAGAGTGGCATTCATTCCTTTTAACGCTTTGGTAGCTAAGAAGCTTAAAAAGACTCATAATACACATTTCTCGTAATGTCTTTTCGTTTTCTTATATATATATATATATATATATATATATATATATATATATATATATATATATATATATATATATATATATATATATATATATATATATATATATATATATTGTAATTTGCATACATTTGTCGTTTTTTTGTACGTAACAAACTCAAAAACACTCAAAGCACTTTTTTTTTTTTTGTAATATTCAGTTTCTCCATATAGGGTGTTTTGCATACGTTTCAAGGTTTTGCCACATAAGAAGCTGAAAAAGACTAAAAAGACATGTTTTTGGTATTGTTCTTTTATATTCCCATATAGGGTGATTTCCATGCTTTTTAGTATTTTTGTGCCCAAACGCACAAAAATACTCAGACATGTTTCTGGTGATGTCGTTTCGATTCCCCATATAGAAGGGTTTCCATTCATTTTGGCGTTTTGGTACATAACACTTTGAAAAACACTCAAAATACACGTTTTTCTTAGTGTTGTTCTTTTTTCTCCATATAGAGTGCTATTCAGTTTTTTGGTGGTTTTATTACCTAAGAAGCTCAAAAACTCTCATAATATACGTTTCTGGTAATGTCATTTATTTTCCCATATAGAGAACTTTACATGCATTTTGTAATTTTTCTACGTAACAAGCTCAAAAAGACTCAAAATAAACATAAGAACATAAGAACATAAGAAAAGAGGGAAGCTGCAAGAAGCGACCAGGGTTACACGTGGCAGTCCCTGTATGAAACACACCTACCTATTTCCATCTGTTATCCCCATCCATAAACTTGTCTAATCTTCTCTTAAAGCTCTCTAGTGTCGTAGCACTAACTACATGATTACTGAGTCCGTTCCACTCATCTACCACTCTATTTGAGAACCAATTTTTTCCTATCTCCTTCCTAAAGCTAATTTTTTTAAGCTTGAACCCGTTATTTCTTGTTCTACCCTGGTTGCTGGTCCTAAGAATTTTGCTTACATCTCCCTTGTTATAACCCTTATACCACTTAAAGACTTCTATCAGGTCCCCTCTTAACCTACGTCTCTCTAGAGAATGTAAATTTAACAGCTTCAACTTCGCCTCTTAAGGAATACTCCTCATCCCCTGTATCCTTTTAGTCATTCTCCTCTGTACTGATTCTAATAGACCTATATCTTTCCTGTAATGTGGGGACCAGAACTACACAGCGTAGTCTAGATGAGGTCTGACCAGTATATAACTTTATAATATTATGTATAACTTTAATATTACTTCCGGCCCTCTACTTTTTAACATTCCTAAAAATTAATCCTAGTACCCTATTTGCCTTGTTTCTGGCTTCTATGCATTGTTTCCCTAGACGGAGTTCAGAGCTAACTATAACTCCTAAATCTTTCTCGTACCCTGTACCTACCAGAGTTTGGTTGTTTAATGGGTTTTTTTTTTTATGTAGGAAGGATACTGGCCAAGGGCAACAAAAATCTAATAAAAAAAATGCCCACTGAAATGCCAGTCCCATAAAAGGGTCAAAGTAGTGGTCAAAAACTGGTGGATAAGTGTCTTGAAACCTCCCTCTTGAAGGAATTCAAGTCGTAGGAAGGTGGAAATATAGAAGCAGGCAGGGAGTTCCAGAGTTTACCAGAGAAAAGGATGAATGATTGAGAATACTGGTTAACTCTTGCATTAGAGAGGTGGACAGAATAGGGGTGAGAGAAAGAAGAAAGTCTTGTGCAGCAAGACCGCGGAAGGAGAGGAGGCATGCAGTTAGCAAGATCAGAAGAGCAGTTAGCATGAAAATAGCGGTACAAGACAGCTAGATATGCAACATTGCAGCGGTGAGAGAGAGGCTGAAGACAGTCAGTTAGAGGAGAGGAGTTGATGAGACGAAAACCTTTTGATTCTACCCTGTCTAGAAGAACAGTATGAGTGGAACTCCCCCAGACATGTGAAGCATACTCCATACATGGACGGATAAGGGCCTTGTACAGAGTTAGCAGCTGGGGGGGGGGGTGAGAAAAACTGGCGGAGACGTCTCAGAACACCTAACTTCATAGAAGCTGTTTTAGCTAGAGATGAGATGTGAAGTTTCCAGTTCAGATTATAAGTAAAGGACAGACCGAGGATGTTCAGTGTAGAAGAGGGGGACAGTTGAGTGTCATTGAAGAAGAGGGGATAGTTGTTTGGAAGGTTGTGTCGAGTTGATAGATGGAGGAATTGAGTTTCTTGAGGCATTGAACAATACCAAGTTTGCTTTGCCCCAATCTGAAATTTTAGAAAGATCAGAAATCAGGCGTTCTGTGGCTTCCCTGCGTGATATGTTTACCTCCAGAAGGGTTGGACGTCTATGAAAAGACGTGGAAAAGTGCAGGGTGTTATCATCAGCGTAGGAGTGGATAGGACAAGAAGTTTGGTTTAGAAGATCATTAATGAATAATAAGAAGAGAGTGGGTGACAGGACTGAGGAACACCACTGTTAATAGATTTAGGAGAAGAACAGATACCGTCTACCACAGCAGCAATAGAACGGTCAGAAAGGAAACTTGAGATGAAGTTACAGAGAGAAGGATAGAAACCGTAGGAGGTTTGGAAATCAAAGCTTTGTGCCAGACTCTATCAAAGGCTTTTGATATGTCCATGGCAACAGCAAAAGTTTCACCAAAATCTCTAAAAGAGGATGACCAAGACTCAGTAAGGAAAGCCAGAAGATCACCAGTAGAGCGGCCTTGACGGAACCCATACTGGCGATCAGATAGAAGGTTGTGAAGTGATAGATGTTTAAGAATCTTCCTGTTGAGGATAGATTCAAAAACTTTAGATAAGCAGGAAATTAAAGCAATAGGACGGTAGTTTGAGGGATTAGAGCGGTCACCCGTTTTAGGAACAGGTTGAATGTAGGCAAACTTCCAGCAAGAAGGAAAGGTAGATGTTGACAGACAGAGCTGAAAGAGTTTGACTAGGCAAGGTGCAAGCACGGAGGCACAGTTTCGGAGAACAATAGGAGGGACCCCATCAGGTCCATAAGCCTTCCGAGGGTTTATGCCAGCAAGGGCATGGAAAACATCATTGCGAAGAATTTTAATAGGTGGCATAAAGTAGTCAGAGGGTGGAGGAGAGGGAGGAACAAGCCCAGAATCGTCCAAGGTAGAGTTTTTAGCAAAGGTTTGAGCGAAGAGTTCAGCTTTAGAAATAGATGTAATAGCAGTGGTGCCATCTGGTTGAAGTAGAGGAGGGAAAGAAGAAGAAGCAAAGTTATTGGAGATATTTTTGACTAAATGCCAGAAATCACGAGGGGAGTTAGATCTTGAAAGGTTTTGACATTTTCTGTTAATGAAGGAGTTTTTTGGCTAGTTGGAGAACAGACTTGGCATGGTCCCGGGCAAAAATATAAAGTGCATGAGATTCTGGTGATGGAAGGCTTAAGTACCTTTTGTGGGCCACCTCTCTATCATGTATAGCACGAGAACAAGCTGTGTTAAACCAAGGTTTAGAAGGTTTACGACGAGAAAAAGAGTGAGGAATGTACGCCTCCACTATCACCTCTGTTATGCGCTCAGCACACAAAGACGGGTCTCTGACACGGAAGCAGTAGTCATTCCAAGGAAAATCAGCAAAATACCTCCTCAAGTCCCCCCAACTAGCTTAGGGGGATCCTGAGGAGGGATTGGAGTGATAGGACAAGATAAAGATATGAGATTGTGATCGGAGGAGCCCAACGGAGAAGAAAGGGTAACAGCATAAGCAGAAGGATTAGAGGTCAGGAAAAGTTCAAGAGTGTTGGGCGTATCTCCAAGATGGTCAGGAATACGAGTAGGGTGTTGTACCAATTGCTCTAGGTCATGGAGGATAGCAAAGTTGTAGGCTAGTTCACCAGGATGGTCAGTGAAGGGAGAGGAAAACCAAAGCTGGTGGTGAACATTGAAGTCTCCAAGAATGGAGACACAATGTACACAATGTGTACCTATTGTGTGGGTTTCCTCTACCAACACTAAGCACTTTACATTTATTGATATTAAAATGCATTTGCCATCTATCCGTCCATTCATTCATTCTATCTAAGTCTGCCTGCAAGGCGATGGCATCCGATTCTGACCTAATTAATCTACCTATCTTTGTGGGGAAACGTTTTTTGGTAAAGTTATAATGTTTATTTGTGAAGGATTTTTTGCAGGTGTTTTAGCGTTTTGGTACGTAGGTACCTGAGAAAACACAGAAAAGAGACGTTTTTGGTAATATTATTTTGTTTTCCTATGTAGGGTGCTTTCCATGCTTTTTTTTTTTATCGTTTTGGTGTCTAGCACGCTCATAAACACTGAAAAGACGCTTCAGGAAATCTCGTTTCCTTTCACCATATAGGATGCTTAATATGCATTTAGCCATTTTTATTCTTAAGAATGTGAAAAAAAAAAATTCAGATTACACGATTTTGGTAATGTTCTTTTCCTCCATATAGAGTGCTATTCATTTGTTTTATCGTTTTGTTACCTAAGAAGCCATAATACACTTTTCTCTTAATGCCTTTTCGTTTCCTCATATAGGGTACTTTCCATGCAATTTGTCATTTTTCAACGTAAAACGCTCAACCGCTAAAAAAAAAAAAAAGAAAAAGAAAAAGAAAGAAAAAGAAAAAAGAAAAAAGCATGGAAATCACCCTATATGATAATACAAAACAACAGAACGAAAAACTTCTCTTCTGAGTGTTTTAGAACTTCTTTCGTACTAAAATGCTAAAACGCATTCAAAACACATTATCAAAAACATTATCAAAACATTATCATTATCAATAACATAACATTATCAAAAACATATATTTTGAATACGTTTTTTTTATAATATTATTCTGTTTTAGTACGCTTTACTACGAAAGAAAACAATTAAAAACAATTAAAAACAATCAAAAACAATTAAAAGACACGTTTTTGGTTCTACACTGAACGTCCTCGGTCTGTCCTTTACTTATAATCTGAACTGGAAACTTCACATCTCATCTCTAGCTAAAATAGCTTCTATGAAGTTAGGTGTTCTGAGACGTCTCCGCCAGTTTTTCTCACCCCCCCCCCCAGCTGCTAACTCTGTACAAGGGCCTTACCCGTCCATGTATGAAGTATGCTTCACATGTCTGGGGGGTTCCACCCATACTGCTCTTCTAGACAGGGTGGAATCAAAAGCTTTTCGTCTCATCAACTCCTCTCCTCTAACTGACTGTCATCAGCCTCTCTCTCACCGCCGCAATACTGCATATCTACCTGTCTTCTAACGCTATTTTCATGCTAACTGCTCTTCTGATCTTGCTAACTGCATGCTTCCCCCCCTTCCGCGGCCTCGCTGCACAAGACTTTCTTCTTTCTCTCACCCCTATTCTGTCCACCTCTCTAACGCAAGATTTAACCAGTATTCTCAGTCATTCATCCCTTTCTCTGGTAAACTCTGGAACTCCTTGCCTGCTTCTGTATTTCCACCTTCCTATGACTTGAACTCTTTCAAGAGGGAGGTTTCAAGACACTTATCCGTCAAATTTTGACCACTGCTTTGACCCTTTTATGGGACTGGCATTTCAGTGGGCATTTTTTTTATTAGAGTTTTGTTGCCCTTGGCCAGTGTCCTTCCTACATAAAAAAAAAAAAAAAAAAGAATGGAGAAACATCACCATAACCAAAATCGTGTATTTTGAGTGTTTTCATATTGTGAGGTACCATAACGTCAAAATGCACGCATAGCATCCTATATGGGGAAAGGAAAGGAGATTTCCAAAAACGTGTTTTTTCCAGTATTAATGAGCGTGCTAGGCTCAAAAACCCTAAAACTCAGGGAAAGCACCCTATATGGGAAAACAAAACAACTTATCAAAATCGTTTATTTTATTTATTTAATTTTTTTTTTAAAGCTTTAACGTGCAAAAACCCACGTGTGCAAACCACCCCTTAATGAAAAACACATTATCTTTACCAAAAACGTATATTTTTAGTGTTTTTTGTGCTTGTTACGTAGAAAAATGCTTAAAATACTGCAAAGTAATCTATCTGGGGAAACTAAATGACATTAGGAGAAACGTGGTTTATTAGAGTTTTTGAGCTTCTTATGTAGCAAAATCTTAAACCCCTTGAATAGTACTCCATATGGAGAAACTGGATAACATCACCAAAAGCATGTGTTTTGAGTGTTTTTTTACATTGTTAGGGACCAAGGCGCAAAAAATGTATGCAAAGCCTTTTATGTGAACAAACAAAACATTACCAGAAACGTGTCTTTTGAGTGTTTTTATGCTTGTTAGGCACCAAAACGATAATAAAAGGAAAAAAAACATTAAAATAACCCTTTATGGAATACAAAACAACATTACAAAAAAGGTGCATTTTGAATGCTTTTGAACTTTTTACGTACGAAAGCGCTAAAACGCTTGCAAAGCACCCTTTATTGATAAACAGAATAAAATCACCAAAAACAATATTTTAACTATTTTGAGCTTGTTGCGTCAAAAAACGCGAATACGCATGCAAAGTACCCTATATAGGTAAACGAATAGACATTACGAGAAACGTGTATTATAAGTGTTTTTGAGTTTTTGAGGTACCAAAACACGAAAATGCGTTATTAGCACTCTATATGGAGAAATAGACCAACATTATCAATAACCTGTATTTTTAAGTGTTTTTCACATGCACATGCATGCATGCGATACGTACTCGTATATAGTAACAAAACGACAATAATTTTTTTTTTATGAACGTCTTTGGTTCCAAAGCGGTAAAAACCATGGAAAGCACCCTATATGAGAAAACAAAACATTACCAAAAATGCGTCTTTTCAGTGTTTTCATATTATTAGGTACAGAAACGCCAAAATGCACGCAAAGTCCCTTACATGGGAAAACGAAACGACTTTACAAGAAATATATCATTTGAATGTTGTATTAACCACCAAAATGGTAAAAGAAAAAGGAAAAGAAAAGAACATTACTAAAAACGTGTCTTTTAATTTTTTTTTTAACTAACGTACCAAAACACTAAAACGAATGCAAAATACCCTTTATTGACAAACACAATAACATTACACAAAGCAAGAATTTTGAGTCTTTTTGAGCTTGTTACGGAGAAAAGCGCCAAAATGCATGGAAAGTACCTTTAATAGCGAAACGAAAGTTCAGCATGACTAAAACGCATCAATAGCACTCTATTTGGCGAAAGAGAACATTACCAAAAACGTGTATGTTGAGTGTATTTGTAAGGTTTCAAACCACCAAAATTCACGCAAATCACCCTATGTGGGGATGTAACGCTCCTTTTTATTATTTCTGTGTTTCTTTGAGTCTCCCCAATAATTGTTTTCTTTTGTAGCTTGCGGTGAAGAGGGGGATAATAGCGGTAATTAGAGGTTTAGTGATTATATGAAAAAGTATATTTATAAGGCGTGTATTCGTGGGAGTGATTTAGAAGTCTTGAAACATTTGTTATAAATAGTCTTTACTTATTTCAACTGTGGTTTTCTCTAATCAGTGGTAATACGAATAATAGGATTACATCATGTTGCGTCAGCCTACCAGTAACTCATAAGGTGTCATTCCCTAGCTTATAAAATATGTTAGTAATTTAGAATTCAATTATTAACTTCAACTAATGTCCAGCCTATATGCTCACCTTGCTAGCCAATTATTCCTGCATTTTTTATTTAAACTCACGGTTCAGTAAAATTATTTGTGAAAGAAGAGAGAGAGAGAACTAGCTAAGGTTCCAATAACTTCAGAGGCCTGGGGGTGGGTGTTGAGGGGGAGAGCACAGAATGGCGTCTCCCTTCCCTCTGGCAACAGGTGGGTCTCGTAGCTCTGAAATATTTGATTTTTCTTTTATTTAGAAGTGAATATTACTGTGTTCATGTTTATTATTCATGTCTTTAGTGAAGATATAGTGACTGTACGTGTTGACAGAATGGCGTCTCCCTTCCCTCTGGCAACAGAATGGCGTCTCTCTTCCCTCTGGCAACAGATAAAATAGCCGGTGTTGGTCCCACGTGGAGACAGACCACAGAGTCTTGGGAAAGTGTTAGCCATGTAATGTTTCTTTAGTCAAATATAGTCTACTGTGAATGTGTTGTGAGCAATATTATTGCCGTAGAGAAGTGATGGATGAAGGCTGTGACGCTATTTAGGGATATAACGGTGCCCAGAATCAATGGTACTCTTGAGGAGTTATAAAAGTAATTATTTTCTTGTGTATTCGTAGTGTTAAGTAACGGAGTATAAGTGTATATGCCATACCAGAATTTCAAGTGCCTCTTTTTTTTTTTTTCTAGATTAACCACTCGATAAAGTGTCATAGTGGGTCAGTCAACCCAAAGAATCCCATCAGTATTATTCATTTAATTATTTTTGCTATTTTTATATTTTTCGTTCCTCATAATAAAGCCACACTGTAGGTACTGTGTGATAATTAACCTCTCCCTACCCTCTGGCCATGACGATGAAGGCGAGAACCATTACCAATCAAAAAAAATTTTTTTTTTCTTGTGTGTGTGCGTGCTTCACCTCTTCTCTCTTCCTCTTCTTTTTTCTTCTTCGCCGTGAAGATCTTTGCCTCGTCTCATTAGAGCTCTGATCGGACCGGTGAGGAGGAGGGAGGAGGGGGGAACCGGAGGGGGGGGGTGGCATTACAGGGAAAGGAAACGAGATTTCAAGAAAATTGTCTTTTGAGTATTTATAAATGTGCTAGGTACTATAACGCTAAAATATACGGAAAACACACTGTATGGAAAAACAAAACAACATTACCAAAACTTTTTTTTTTCAGTATGTTTGAGCTACTTACGTACCAAGACGCTAAAACGCATGCAAAACACCTTTTTATGGAGAAGAAGAATTATATTACCGAAAACAAGTAATTTGAGTGTTTTGGGGCTTCTTACGTACAAAAACGCCATAATGTATGCAAAATACACTGTTTAGGAAAAGGAAAGGACATTATGAGACACATGTATGAAGCTTCTTACGTACCAAAACGCTAAAACGCATGAATAATAACACTCTGTATGGAAAAACAGAACATTACCGAAAACGTGTATTTTCAGTGTATATCTCTTTGTCATGAAACAAAACGCAGACATGCATGCAAAGCACCATATATTGAAAAAAATATATATATATTTCCAGAAACGTGTCTTTTATGACTATATGAGCGCTAAAACGCATCGAAAGCACCCTGTATGGAAAAACAAAATAGCATTACGAAAACATGTCTTTTGAGTGCTTTCGAGGGACTTTCGTGCCAGAACACTAGAAAATAAAACAAAACACGTTTTATTGAGAAACACATGAATTTAACTAAAACCCAAACGACATTACCGACGACGTGTGTTTTAATTGTTTCTTGAGCGTGATAGTGATGAAAACGCTAAAAACCATGGAAATCACTCTTTTTGAACTTCTTACGTCCCAAAACGATAAAACGCCTAAAACTCTCTATGGCTAAACAGAATAACATTACTAAAATAGTATTTTAATTTTTTTTTTTATCTTGTTACGTTGAAAAACGCGAAGATGCATAGAAAATACCCTTTATCAAAAAACGAAAAGATATTAGGAGAAACGTGCATTATGAGAATTTTTGAGCTTCCTGGGTACCATATAAAAACATTACCGAAAACCTGTATTTCGAGTTTTCACATTGTTAATACATTCATAATACATGTCTCTCGTGTTGTCTTTTCTTTTCCTCATATAAAGTATTTTACATGCAGTTTTGGGTACTTTGCATCCATTTTGGCATTTTAATGCAACAAGCTCAAAACTTTAAAATATTTGTTTTAGTAATACTTTTTTTTTCTTTTACTTTATAAAAGGTATTTTGCATGGTTTTTAACGTTTTGGTACTTAAAAAGCTGAAAAACACTCAAAAACACATTTTTGGTAATGTTCTTTTCTATTTCCATATAGGGTGCTTTCCATGCGTTTTAACGTTTTGGTGCCTAACGTGCACAAAAACACTCAAAAGACGGAAAAATGGGAAAATGAAAGAACATTACGAGAAACGTGAACTGTGAGTGTTTTTTTCTTTTTTACCTTCTCAGATACCAAAACGATAAAACGTATGAATAGCACTGTATATGTAAAAAGAAAACATCATTAAAAAAAAACTTGTATTATGTGGCACAAAAAAGCCAAAGTGCATGCAAAGCATGTTCTGTATGGTTTCTTCAGAAACGTGTCTTTTGAGTGTTTTTTTTTTTTTTTTATCGTGATAGGCACCCAAGCACTAAAAAGCATAAAAAGCACCCATTATTGGAAAACAAAACGAGTAGAGATTTGATATTTATGCAGAAATACGCTAAAGCTCAAGGAAAACACATTTTATGGAGAAACAGAAAATCATTGCCAAAAAAACGTATATTTTAAATGTTTTTTTTACATTGTTAGGTACCAAAACGCCAAAATGCATACAAAGCTTTACGTATGGGGAAACGAAAATACATTTCAAGAAACGTATCTTTTGAGCTTTTTTTTTTTTTTGCCTGTTATGCACCATAAAGTTAAAGGGCTTGGAGAGCACCCTACATGGGAATAAAAAGTAAAGAAAATGGCCAAAAACATGTCTTTTAAGTGTTTTACATCTTCTTTCGTACTAAAAACCTTAAACGTATGTAAAACACGCTTTATGGAGAAAAGAATAATATTACCAAAAATAATTATTTTGAATGTTTTTCAGCTTGTTACGTAGAAAAACGTCAAAATGCATGCAAAGTACTCAATATGGGGAAACAAAAAGACATTATGATAAACGTGTATTTCAATGCTCTTGGCTTTCTTAGGAACCAAAACACTAAAACGCATAAATAGCACTATATATATATATATATATATATATATATATATATATATATATATATATATATATATATATATATATATATATATATATATATATATATATATATACGAGTATATATATACATATATATATATATATATATATATATAGAAACAGAACAACTTTACCAAATTTGTGTATTTTGAGTGCATGTAACTTTTAGCTGTTTTCAGCTACTTATGTTCCGAAAGCTAAAACGTATGCAAAACACCGTTTATGAAGAAACACGTAAATTTCACCAAAAATGTGTATTATGAGTGTTTTTTTAATTTTGTTACATACAACAACGCAAAATGCATGCAATCTAAACTATAGGGAAAAAATAATAGACATTATCAAAAACGTGTATTACCCGTATTTTTGAGCTTGTTGGGTACGAAAACGCTAAAACGCATGAATAGCATTCTATATAGAGAAACATAACAACCTTAGCAAAAACGTGTATTTTGAGCGTATTTCACATTGTTAGATTCCATAATGCTAAAATGCATGCAAAGCATCCTGCATAAGGAAAGGAACAGTCATTATGAGAAACGTGTATTATGAGTGTTTTTGAGCTTCCTATGTACGAAAACGCTAAAATGCATAAAGAGAACATTACCAAAAACAAGTTTTTTTTTTTAAGTTTTGAGCTTGTTACGTATAAAAAAGAAGCAAAAATGCATGCAAAGTGTCCTATATGGGAAAAAAGAGAAGACATTATGAGAAACATGTATGATGATTTTTTTTTTCAGTTTCTTAGGTACCAAAACGTTAAAACGCATGATGAGGACTCTACATAGAGAATTAGAAAATAATTACAAAAACGTGTATATTGAGTGTATTTCACATTGTTGCCATAACACCATACAAATCACCCTCTATGGGAAAAGAAAACGATATCTCTAGAAATGTGTCTTTTAACTGTTTTTGAGTGTGTTAGGCACCAAAACGCTAAAAACCATTAAAAGCTCCCTATACTGGAAAGTAAAACATTACCAAAAAGTGTTTTGTAAGTGTAAATGAGCTACTTACGGACGGTTAAACGGAAAATTATTAAAATGCCTGCAAAGTACCCTATATGGGGAAACGAAATAGGTTACTGAGCTTCTTAGGTACCAACACGCTAAAACGAATAAATAACACTTACCAGAAACGTGTCTTTTGAGTGTTTTTGAGTATTAGGCACCAAATTGATGAAAAAAAAAAAAAACATGCTTTCTATCATTTTGATGCCTAAACACACTATATGATAATAGAAAACAATAACAAAAACATGTCTTTTGAGTGTTTTTAACTTTTTAGGTAACAACGCTAAAACACACACAAAACATAGTTTTATGGAAAACAGAATAACATTACCAAAAACAAGTATTTCGAGTGTTTTTGACCTTACGTACAAAAATGGAGAGATGCATGAAAAATACAA
This sequence comes from Scylla paramamosain, assembly GCF_035594125.1. Lineage (NCBI taxonomy): Eukaryota > Metazoa > Arthropoda > Malacostraca > Decapoda > Portunidae > Scylla > Scylla paramamosain. Next base: position 13,472,543 of record NC_087156.1, read on the forward strand.
TATATACAGAAACGACAGGACGTTAGAAGAGAGATATATTACGAGTGTTTTTGAGATTTTTAGGTACCAAAACGCTAAAACGCATGAATAGAACATTATAGGGATAAAAGATCAATATTACAAAAAACGTGTATTTTCAGTGTATTTCACATAGTTAGGAACCAAAACTTCAAAATGGATCCAAAGCCTCCTTATATGGAGAAAATGAAACAGCATTTCGAGAAAAGTGTTTATTGAGTGTTTATGAGCATGTTGGACACCAAAACGCTAAAATGCATGTTAATCACCCTATATGAAAAAAAACAACAACACATCTTTAACAAAAACGAGTAATTTCAGTGTTTTTAAGCTACTTAAGCAATCAAAACAACCATTATGGAGAAACAGAATAACCTTACCAAAAAAAAAAAGAGCATTTAATTTTTAGTGTTTTTGAGCTTGTACGTAGAAAAACGCCAAAATGCATGCAAAGTAATATATATAAGGGGGAAGGAAAATACATTACGAGAAACGTTTATCATGAGTGTTTTTGAATTTCTTAGTTATGAAAACGGTAAAATGCATGAATAGCACTCTATATGGATATATATATATATATATATATATATATATATATATATATATATATATATATATATATATATATATATATATATATATATATATATATATATATATATATATATATATATATATATATATATATATATATATATATATATATATATATATATATATATATATATATATATATATATGTTTCCTTTGAGCGTTTTACAGATTCTTACGTACAAAAACGCTAAAACGGAATTAAAACACTATTTGTGTTAAAACAGAATAACTATACAGAAAACAAGTATTCAGAGTGTTTTGAGCTTGTTAGGTACAAAAAAAAAAGTTAAAATGCATGCAAATTACCATATATGAGGAAACGCAAAAAAGAAAGAGTAATATGAGTAAATATGAGTAATATGGTAAAAAAAAAATATATATATATATATATATATATATATATATATATATATATATATATATATATATATATATATATATATATATATATAATATAATTTTTTTTTTTTTTTTTTTTTTTACCTAAGAAGCTGAAAAACACTCATAATATACGTCTCTCATTACGTCCTTTCGTTTTCTTATATAGTGTATTTTGCATCCATTTTTGTGTTTTTGTATGCAACAAGTTCAAAAACACTAAGAATACTTGTTTTTAGTAATGTTATTCTGTTTCTTCATAAAATGGTGTTTTGCATGAGTTTCGAACGTAAGAAGCTAAAAAAAAAAAACACTTGAAAGACAGGTTTTTAGTAATGCTTTCTATTCCCATATAGGGTGATTTCCATGTTTTATGACATTTATGTGTTAAACTTGCAGAAAACACCCAAAGATACGTTTCTTTCAAAGTCATTTCGTTTCCCGCTTTGAATGCATTTTGGCATTTAGGTACCTAATAAAGTGAAAAAAAAAAACACTCAAAATAAACGTTTTGGTAATTTTGTTCTATTTCTCCATATAGACTGCCTTTAATTCGTTTTCGCGTTTTGCTACCTAAAGAAGCGCTAATAATACACGTTTCTTGTAATGTCTTTTCGTTTCCCCACATAGAGTACTTTGCATGCATTTTGTCGTTTTAAACGTAACCGGCTCAAATACACTCAAAATACTTGTTTTTGGTAATATTATTCTGTTTAGCCATGAATCGTGTTTTTCATGTATTTTAGCTTTTTTGATACGTAAAAAGTTCAAAAACATTCATAAGACAGGTTTTTCGTAATGATGTTTTGTTTTCGCAAATAAGGTGAAATTTATGATTTTATGAGCGTTTTTGTGCTTAACACGCTAAAGAAAACTCAAAAGATACGTCTTTGGTTTTGTTGCTTGGTTTCCTCTTATAGAGGTCTTTTGCATGCATTTTTGCGTTTTGTTACCTATGAGTAATACATAAAACACACGTTTTTTTCTAATGTTGTTCTTTTTTTTCATATATAGAGCTATTCATACGTTTTAGCATTTTCGTACTTAAGAAGCTCAAAAACTCTGGTCTTTTTTTTTTTTTTTGGCTGGGGGGTGGGTACCAAATAATGTGAAAAATACTCAAAACGCAAGTTTTAGGTAAATTTCCTCTGTTTCTCCATATCGATCGTACTTAAGAAGCTTAAAAACACTCATAATACACGTTTCTCGTAATGTCTTTTCGATTCCCCATATATGGTAATTTGCATACATTTTAACATATTGTTAACAATAAGAAAAACACTCAAAATACACGTTTTGTGTGTGTGTGTGTGTGTGTTATGTTTCTCCTTATAGAGTGCTATTGATGTGTTTTATAGTTTTGTTACCTAAAAGCTTAAAAACTCTTATAATAAACGTAATAGCTTTTCGTATCCCCTTATAGATTTATTCTTCTGCATTTTGACGTTTTTCAACTTAAGAAGCTGAAAAACATTCAAAGTACTTGTATTTGGTAATGTTTTTTTTTTCTATTTTTCCATAAAGGTGTTTTGCATTCGTTTCCAAAACGAATGCAAAACACCCTTTTATGGAGATATAGAAAAACCTTACCAAATACAAGTACTTTGTTTTTGAGCTTCTTAAGTAGAAAGCGCCAAAATGCAGAAAGAAACCTATGCAAACACCTTAAAATCGTTTTTTATTCGTTTCGGTACGGAAGTAGCTTAAAAACATTGAAGAAAGACGTTTTTGTTAAAGGTAAGTGTGGTGGTGATACTGACAGCTGTGACTGGTTCGTTTAGTGTATTTATCTACCTATCAAGATAAAATAATAACACGGCGTGCAGCGGCGAAATTCTTTATTTTCTTCCGACGTTTCAACATCGAGACCACGTCACTATCAAGGGTATAGGATAAAAAAAAATATAAAAAATTTAAAAAAAAGTAAAATTGAAAGAAAACTAAAAATACGCGGATGCGTACGTAAATAAGCTACAGCGACAGGACATGCTGACAGAGTAATATATATATAGAGGGCAAGTTGACACATTGCTCAGACCCAGTCTGAACTGAATTATATTAGACATGTTATTGTTCAGACTGTTTAAACAATAGTAATATGTTTAAACAATAATAATAATACATAATAGTATGTCCTCTCTACATAGCTTAATTACGTAAGTAAATGTATATTTTTTTTACTTTTTTCTCACTTCAAGCTTGATTAAGTTGGATTTAAAGAGATGGCAAGCAATTACCTTTCAAATAGAGTGGTACATGACTGAAAAATACTCAGTAATAAAGTTGTTAGTGCCGAATCCGAATTAATGAGAAGTTTTTCAAGGGTTGGATCAAGATCTGAATAGGCGTGACAAGTGGATACAGGCAGCTATGATTTACACAGGAACTGGCACGTGTACGCCTGCTGGTTGCATCCATCTTTCCTTATTTTCTCATATTTTTTGTCAGTTATCTTAAAAAAGATAAATAAAATTATTCTAAACTTGCACTAAATCATTTCATTACGCTAGATGAGGAAATATGACAGTCAAAGAAAGATTTCACAAGCCGCTAACCTCTGCAGAAGACATGCATTGCTGCATAGTTCACGCCATGTATATATTTACCAGGAAACTCTATTTTATAATATTAATTTCTCTCTTCATAATTCCCTGTTTATTTTATTTTTTTTTTTCTTTCTTTCTTTTGGTGGTGCAGAGTTCATTTACGTGCGATGAATGGATGGATGTACTGGAGCTGTCGATCATAGTTTACACTAATGCGCTCATCAAATGCCTCCTAAAAACGCCCTCATAAAACCAGCTCTATAATTGACTTTAATCTAAAGAGAGACCTCTGACCTTTGGTGCCCAGCACCTTTACCATGTAGGAGTGGCAGGAATACATAGCAGCTCTCTGGCAACATCATTTCTGTCACTTACTGATGCACAAACTGACACGGGAAGACTGCATAACTCCTGGATACATAAATCATAAAAGTGAGCCACCGACGTCGACTTGCGTGATGAATACTGGATAATGGCGGATAAAGGTGAAGGACAGGTGTGGAAGGAAGGTGTTGGGATGCTGGGGTGTTTTTGAGAGTGGATGCCAATAATGTCTTGCATAAGGAAGAGGAAGAGTACGAAAAAACAGATGAGGATGATGTTTTTCTTGATTCCTCTTTTCATAAGGAGCAGGCTTTCCTCTCTCTTTCTCTCTCTCTCTCTCTCTCTCTCTCTCTCTCTCTCTCTCTCTCTCTCTCTCTCTCTCTCTCTCTCTCTCTCTCTCTCTCTCTCTCTCTCTCTCTCTCGCTCTCTCTCATCTTCATCTTTTAAAGCGTAAAATAAAGTTTATGCAGTAATTCCTACGGCTCATATGAGGTCATATTTTTGGGAGAGTGTTTCCACTATAACACAAGATTTGGTATAATCTCTCTGCACGTCAGGAAATGCACTAATAATGGCGTGTCATTCCTCACTTGT